>NC_090871.1:28318289-28340789 GCF_036669935.1 Montipora foliosa | reverse complement strand
TCACAACTCGGCGTCGTTACGTTGCCGTCACGAATGGCCGTGCGGGGGCGAATTTGCAGTGTCTGTTTCCTACAAAACACACCACTTCACAGCTTTCTGATGTTCTGATAAGTAGCTTTAGTCATACTTGCAAATGATACTTCGAATAAATCAACACAACTTCAAATACCTTAATTTGAAAAAAAAAAACGAAGAAAGCGACCGAGCTACCATGCAACACCCACAACTGCAAAGCACTTAAAAATATAGGGAATTTTTACCGCTTTGATTTGGGCATGCGGGCATTGCGATACGTACCCGATGTCGAGGCACGACAAATTCACAATCACATGAGATCGAGGTGATGTGCGCGTCGGCCAGCCAGTCGAAAATGGCGTCCAAGCCCTGAGATCGCGTGGCATCACGACCAATACCCGCAAACCATATTCGGGACATTGGTAAAACGACACGATTAGAATGCGTCGTCTTTGTTCGTAACGCAATTATTACTATTATTAAAAGGGAAAGGAATCAGAGACTTTTCTGGAAAAGAAAGGAAATCATACAAGGGACAAGCTAAACAGAAACGACAGGGATAAAACTGAACCTCTGCTAGGACGGTAACCTCGGCTAAAAGAGAGCAAACTATATTCAACCAATTAAGCAGTCACGACGTCAAAAGTAAATTCTACAGACTACAGCGCAAGAGTGTAAAGTCGTTTTCAAAAACATTCTCTTTACTTCCAGACTCGATATTAAAACTATGGTTGGCCAAAGTCGCAACTGTCTTTTCTAAGAAATAATATGTTTGAAGAAGCCTTGATGTTGCTGAAGCTTATCCCACAAGCGTTTCAAGCGTTTTCAGGAAAGTTGTTTCCATCCTAAATGCAGTTGGCGAGAGAGAGAGAGAGAGAGAGCATGCAACGCCCGATCAATCGAAACATCTTGCGTGACCTGAGCGTACAATAAAATCTCCAGCAGAAACTACGGTGGCCCACAACTGTCAAGGCAATAACAAATACCTCACGGCAAAACTAAAACTGTCACGGCAATATCAAATTCCGCACGGCAAAACCAAAATGCTCACGGCAAAACCAAAATGCTCACGGCGAAACCATAAAGCTCACGGCAAAACAAAAAACTCACGGCGAAATCAAAAACCTCACGGCAAAACGAAAAGCTCAAGGCAAAATCAAAAACTCACGGCGAAACCGTGAAAACGTTTGCCTTTGTATACAACAGTGTCTAGAAATGTAGCTTCAGTGTTCGAGATCTCAGCCGTAAATTTTATTGTAGGGTGGTGTGAGTTTGCTTGTGTGATGAACTTGTCTACATCCTGTTTGCTGACATCCCACAACGAAAAAATGTCGTCAATGTATCGTTTCCAAATCAGTGGCTTTATGACGCTTTTGCTAAGAATTTCTGTCTCGATGTCGGCCATAAAGATATTTGCGAAAGCAACGGCCATTTTCGTACCCATAGCGGTACCGTGAATTTGAAGATAGTTCTTTCCGTTGAATTGGAAAGAGTTCTCTTTAAGTATATGTATTAGCATTTCTTTGATATAGTTAGTGGAATTGGAGGGTTATTTTTGTGAAAATTTTCGTACGCATTGCATACTGTAGTGATTCCCTCTTCTTGTGGTATATTTGTATATAGACTTGTGACATCCATCGTTACAAGGAAAGTTCGTTTTCCCATCTTCGTCTTTTCGATGAAGTTGATAAAATCTGTGGAGTCTTTAAGATAAGACGTTTGTGATGTGGAAATAGGCTGAAGTAATGTGTCAACAAATGCTGATATTCGTTCTCTAGGCCCGTTACAACCAGAGATTATTGGTCTCCCTACAAGAGTAGGCTTGTGGATTTTAGTGACGGTATAGAATTCAGGTATTCGCGGTGGATTTGGTGTTTGAGACAACCATTTTTTAGTCATGTCATCGATATAGTTGTTACCTTTCTCTGGTTTTTGGTTTTGCCGTGAGCTTTTTGGTTTTGCCGTGAGTTCTTGATTTTGCCGTTAGCTTTTTAGTTTTGCCGTGAGTTTTTTGTTTTGCCGTGAGCTTTTAATTTTGGTTTTGCCGTGAGTTTTTGATTTTGCCGTGAGCTTTTCGTTTTGCCGTGAGCTTTTTGATTTCGCCGTGAGTTTTTTGTTTCGCCGTGAGCTTTATGGTTTTGCCGTGAGCATTTTGGTTTTACCGTGAGCATTTTGGTTTTGCCGTGCGGAATTTGATATTGCCGTGACAGTTTTAGTTTTGCTGTGAGGTATTTGTTATTGCCTTGACAGTTGTGGGCCACCGTAAGTACGAAACAGCACGCGCTAAGGATGCGGCTTAATGTACAAGTTAGGATCGATCGTTCATGTAAGACAATCCTCGGAGAAAAAATTCAACAAGTGACTCACCAAAACAAAAGAAAGCTGTCCAAATCCCACAAACAGTTATAAATAGATGCTACAATAAAAATCAAGAAAACAAATTTAATTAAGCAACAGCAAAAAAACAAAAACAGTTTTAAAAAAATAATGAAACACTGATAATTTAATTTGAATATCACCTGGAAGTTTGCGTTTTTCCCATAACAAAAGGCCCGGTATAAGAAAGCCAAGGGCAAACCTACAAGCAAGAAACAGCAAAGATAAAAAATACCACCCCAATGGAGAATAGTTTCTTCCCCATTTGGGTCATTGCACTTGGTCGATGGACTTTTCATCCCCAAATTCATAAAGACGTTACAAAGTCTAGAAATTCAAAGTGGGCGAATACGCATGTACAAAGCGTTCTACCGTTTTGTTTTGCTTTGTTTTTTCACGAAGAAACGATGAGAAGTCACACAAGTTACGTATCACGTTAAATAATTTATGTGCACTTTGTAATGACCTTGAACTTTGCTTTGTTTCGATTTTGGAGAAGCGAGCGCCTATACAATTTCCATACATGCTTTAATTGATATTTAAGAACCGCGGCAAACTTGGAACATTTTTGCTTTCTGTTGTTTCTATACAATAATTAACACAGAAAGCCATAAAAATAAACCGGCTCCTCGGACTGGCTCCAGTCCTCAGGGACAGCAACCAAGATTCGAAGCTTGAGAGTTGTGTACACAAAGAGACGAATTAAATACTTAAGACATAACATCAAGAAGGCGCAAAGAGGCAACCAGTTCAGTTGGTTACTTTAAATTACGCCGGGAGTGTTAATAATATGTGAGGCCATCAAAGACAAAATAACTCAGTTTAGAGTGGCCTCCCCGTGCAAATTTAGCTGACTAGCCAGCCATCCGGCCAACTCGCCTCTGTCGTCAAGCTTGATGAACTAAATTCCCCTTATCTCTTGTTGAATATCGAACCACACAGATTACGGATAGATAAATACATACACCAGGGCACAACTTACCGGTTAATAAGGCCACCATAAGCCGCAAAACCGGTTCCGCGACCCCAGCTCTTCGTGCCAGAGCTTCTATACTATTTCCGTGTTCATCCATTTTAAAACTCCCTTTTACGCACACAGAATTGGATGCTGGCGAACATATATTATGAAAAATGAAAAAAATATTCGTGATTTCCTGACTTTAAGCAGAACCAAGACAGGAACGAGCATTCCATCAACAAGCCTAGACAACGTAAAAATCCAGTTTCAGTTCACGAGGAACTGTCACGCAACCGTGTAACGTTCCAATATGTTAATATGGTTGCTTTTGGTTTCAATAACTTCCGTTCGTCATGAAACTATATGAAGGGATATGTTATCATCGTTGGAAAAAGATCTATGTTACAATCAGAAGTTTCAATAGCGTTACCGTGGTTGAGAGTTGCGTGTTAAACTTCAATTTTCGCGTAAGCTTACATATATTATTCTCATTGCCCTGGGGAGGGTAACCCTGATGATAGGTTACCCCAGCACTGCTCACACATTTCTTCCTTTTGTCATCGACGCGTTTACAAGACAGCCACGGTTACCCTAGCGCTAGGATAACCCTAGCTGCCTTGTAAACGCTCAGCTAGGGACAACTCACCAACCCGGGGCAACTTTTTAGCGCTTTCTATTGTGTTTGCGATGCTGGCGGTTACCAAGCACACAAAGTTGTACCGGGTGGTAGGGTAAGCCTAACCGTGAAATTTTGCTTGTAAAGCCGGGCTATCTTTGACCCTCCTGCTAGGGTAACCCTAGTAGTATGGTTACCCTACCTGCTTGTAAACAGGGCCTAAGATTAATTCGGGAAACACATAAACCCAATAAATTGACCTGCTCCCCACTGTGTGGCTTCATAGCTCGGTTAGAATAGAATAGCGTTGTCCCGGCATCGCAGAGGTCATGAGTTCGAATCCCGTGTTTCAGGTGTCCAATTAGAGAGGATTGCCTAAATTTTCCATGTAAGAACGAGGATCATTTCTTTCTTTCGTTCACTCGTAACGTTATTAATTATATTGGGATTGATGTTCATTGTTTACAACAAACATTTGCCGACAAATTTCCGAATTTGATATTCAAATTCGCCAACCACCGAACAAAAGACATCTTTCAACAACCAATAGGCCATTTCCGAGTTCATGTCTGCCTCCTCTTCAAAGCGAGTCTAAGTGCGAGTTTTTGTGATGGTAATTAGTTCTACTTTACATATGAATGAAAACTAATTTTCATAAGAAAAACTTTGCACTTAAACTCGCTTTGAAGAGAAGGCAGACATGAACTCGGAAATGGCTTATTAGCGTTGTCGCAAAAATAAAAATAGGTGTCGTTATAGCTATTAAAATCGTAAATGGTTTCAACCCAGGAGTCATTTCATACCCAAGTGGAAGTACGATCGTCTGGTTGAGCCTGGCCCTGAGATGACATTGAGGCCCAATTCAGACGCCGCTCCACTCATGTGCTGAACCTAATACAATTAGGTCCGACTTTGGAGCGACATCGGCGCAACAGCTAATTCAGACGGAATGCCATGTGTCAAAACCTAATACGTTTTTTATACACAGAGAAAGCGAAGGACTGGGTGCGATACCGAATACTTAACGGAGTTAATTAATCGCGGGAAGAATATACAATACAATAACTGATGTATTTGATTCGGCACATGATAAGATCGCCGTATGAATCAGCTGCCGCTCCAGTGTCAAATAATGCAGCAGTACTTGTCTAAGTTAACAGCGTTGCTGCACCGAATTAAAACTGCCGTACCAAACTGATTCAGACGTCGCTCTTTTGCCGGACTTAATTCATCACTTAGGTTCGGCACATGAGTGGAGCGGCGTCTGAACTGGGCTTGACTGACAGCCAACCATAAAATCACGACTTCTTTGACTAATCACATCAACGACCAGAATTTTTTTATCTACTGACGTTTAACATACTTACTGTACTCCGAACATGACTTCCGTTCAGGTTGTCGAACCGTCAGTCAATGCCACCCTAAACAGTCCCTCTCTTGACTAAGATTGAGCCTTGTCTGCTGTATAACCCATTGCTCGTGACAGTCATTCCACATGAATGTCACATTTTTAGTCAGCGTGCGAGCGCCCCGAGAGACTCTGGGACAGTGGACTTTTTTACTCGCGTTTATTAAATTTTGAGCCTGTCTGATAAGGCGTTTATTCAAGCGGTGTCATTTATTCGAGGGCGGCGTTATTTCATATTCATATTTCTTGCACTACTGACAACAATTACGGTAGATCATTTGTAAATATTATTTTAAACAGAAACATGTTTAAAGTTTCGATGTCTCGCTTTTTTGCTGAGATAAATAGTAATTGTACGTCTGGCTCGTGATCAACGTGTGAAAACAAAAATAAGAAATAAAACAATTTTTTTAAATGGTTAAAATAGAGTTGATAAGTGTAAACTTAGTCATTTCGATCGATCTCAAGACAAAACGATCTCAACTCTTGTAAGAATGGTGATCTCAATAACAATGTTGCTGAACACCATTCAAGAACAAAACACACTATCGACTGGGTATCTTCTGAGTGTTTAACCTACTGTATGAACTATGATCAGCGTCTTACACTTGAAAGCTAGCTCGTATACAAACCTCAGAGAACAAACGACATTAAAGGGTTACCAACCTGTACTTGCGACTTACAAACGATTACTTAAGAGAAAACCTGAACTACACTTTTTCCTCTCAAACCTCGTGCGACCTTCACTTCCAAACCGGATCGTAATGCACCAATCACCAATCATCCGGTACCCTCACAACACAACAAACCAGACCATCACTACGTTCGTTTGAATTTCCAACCGTCACTTGACTCTGAAGATAACTTGCTCTCAGGTTTTCGAAATGTCAGTCACTACCAACAGAGTTCTCAGGACTACTTTAACCCACATGATCAAACTCCATCGAGGTATGTAATTCCTGGGTTCAAACCATAATTCCCGAAAGATGGCCTAAACGTCTTTCAAGAATTTCCCGGAAAAAAGCTCCAAAATTATTTTAATTATGCAATTGAAATGTCTAAATTCTCCAAATACTTTCTAAAGTTCCCAAAAATTCTCAAAAATATCGTTCTTACGGTGAGAAACCGCTGCTCAGATGTACTGAAGGGCCTCTTGCCTCTTGGTGGATAACCGCTGATATGTTGTACTGTAGACTGATGAAAAACCAATGAATAAAGGGGTAGTTTCTAAAGAAACTGTGGTGCTGCTTCAGTGGGGAAGTAGTACACGAAAATTTTCGGTTTTATCAACGGAATTGATAATGTAAATTGACCATCCGTGTACGGCGGTCAATTTACATTATCAACTTCGTTGATAAAACCAAACATTTTCTGATGAAGAGCCGCTGACTTGTTCTGCTCTAGACACTGCTGTATAGTACCGTGCGAGCAGATATATATCGATATGCTAACCGAAACCGTCAGACTTTCACTAAAAGAAAATTAATACGGGGAGGCTCCGAGGTTTATATACCATTTTTTGGCAGAAAAGATACCCTTCTCGTATACCTTGCATTGGAAAATTTTAAGGTAAGGCCCTAAAAATAAAATACCTAAATGAAAGACTTACTTACCCTTTCATATACTTCAACCCGTGAAATCCTTACCTTTTCATACACCTGAAGCGTGAAAAAGGTACCCCTTTCGGGCGGAGCCTCCCCGAACAGGCCATTATAGGGAGTACCCCCCGGGGGGGGGGGGGGTGGGTTGGAATGTCAAAATTTGACATAAAGGAAGAGGCATTGGTCGAGCTCCGTTCTCTGGGTTTTACCTGGGAGGATATGACTCGTATGTTACTCGTCTCGCGCTGGACTATTCCCCGCATAGTTTCAGAGTCTGGCCTTAACCACTGGTCACGTTTTAGTGACATCACTGATGAACAATTTGATTCCAAAATTAGCGCTTTTGTGAGTGAACGTGGCAGTTTAGTCGGAACTTCAATGGTTTTGGGCCATTTGAGATCGGAGGGGTTAAATATACAGCAAGAGCGGGTTCGTAAATGTCTTGCTCGTTTAGATCCTCATAGTGTCAGGATACGTTGGGCGATAACAGTTTCACGACAAGCACACTCGGTAGCTGGGCCAAACAGACCTGTGGCACCAGGACGGTCATCATAGCCTAATAACTTGGGGATTTGTTATTCACGAGGCAATTGATAGGTTTCACGGTTGGTAACCTTCTTGCGTTGCTCGAAAAACAATGGAAGTGGGACAGTGGCGGATTTGTTTCTAAATACGGCCCAGGAGTACGGTTGGCCATCACGGGTGCGAACTGATCGCGCCGGAGAGAACACGCAAGTTTGGCAATTAATGGAAGACAGAACAACAACAGGGGAAGCTTCTTGGTTGGTTCCTCTACCCATAATCAACGAATTGAGCACCTTTGGCGAGATGTCTTCAGATGTGTAGCACACATTTTCTACCATACATTCCAAGCCATGAACTGTAAAACGCATGAATGAGCTTGATGGAATTTTATTTTTGCACAACAACGCTAACGCAATGAAAGCAGGCCTGCAAGAAATCATTTTCTACATGAAAATAATGAAAGTGTTTTTGCCCATGGCAATTACTAAATTAAACGAAAACTGCCCTGTCTCAGCCAATCATCATTTAGTAACTTTGCCTTTTATTCGCGGTATTGTGTGCGATCGTCCAACACATGAACTATCAGGTGTACCCTGTTTGTTGCAATCACAAACTCGCGTAGAAGGACGTTGCATTGCTTTTCTGTTCTTCAAATTTTGACTCAATTGATGGGTCCCGAGAACAGTATCAAAAAGCCTTCAGATTTGCCTGCAAACAGCTTTAATGCCACAAGACAAAATACTTGTACTAAAGCAGAACTGTATAACAATTCGTGAAAGTGCAAAGCAGACAGTTTACAAGAACAAAAAACATGGTCAGCTAATTGCAGAGCTCTCAAGTCTCACGCATTTCGATGCAATCTCACGCTCTCACCCCGACAAGAGCATTTCTCACGCATTGGCACTTTTCTCGTAGGTAACTCTACTTTTTAAGCTTTCAAAAGTACTCATGAATTCCGAATTCGTTCCTTCACTGGCACTGAATTTCGACCAATGTTCAATCTGTTCGTGTGCGACCAATTTTCTTGTTTCTTCAGGACTTTCACCCGTTAATATATGAATTATAGGCCGATACGTTAGCTCAGGCTGACCATAATAACATGGTGGCTCTTAGCAAGCAGCATGAATAAAACAAAATGGCGGACTCGACGGTGCATTTCCAGCGATCTGAGAAGTGCAAATTTCAAAGATTTTCCGGGGAAGCATGCCCCAGGACCCCCCTAGAATTGTTTGACGCCTCCGGCACAAGAAACACTGTCCGCATGTATCTCACTCTTTGGAAACTTTAAGACTTGAGAGCTCTGTAATTGTGACTCATGTCATCTTTCTTTCTACGCTTAAATCACACAACTTTGATGTCAAAAGACAAAAATACTTGCACTAAAGCGGGAATGTATCACATTGCGTGAAAATACAAATCAATTTATAATAAAAAAATAAACAAAAATATTGTCATTGGTAATTGTGGCTCATGCAATCTTTCTTTCTCGTTCAGTCAAGTGCAAATAACCCTAAACTACGCTTAAATGAAACAACTTTGATATCACAAAAATACTTGTACTAAATCGGGAATGTATAACAAATCAATTTATAAACAACTTATATAGCAAAAATATGGTCATTGGTAATTGTGACTCACGCCATCTTTCTTTCTTGTTCAAGTGTAATAACTAGGCTTAAATGACATTAGGTCGCTTGTAACGCGCCGGGCGCGGTCGAAGGGTTTACGACTGGTTTATCACCGGCTTTGCAGAAGATGGAGGCAATGGAGGTAATGCAAAGGGGCCTCCAAATAGCGTACCAGCATCAAGTGAGAACTCGTTGTCAAACAGGGAGAATCCTATCTTCTTTCCAAACTCGAAACCGCAGCCAGCAAACTTCAGCTCGAGGGTTCTGCCATCGATCTTTGCAACTGTTGACAATCCGGCCCCAAAGTGAAGATGAAACGGCCCAAAGAAGGCTTCACTTAGCGTTGCTTTCCATGTGAATTCACCTCCCAGTACGCTGCCAACTTTGCTGATGCAATTTCCATCCAATCCAGCACTCGAACGACCAAGGCCTCCGAGAAATCGTGCAATTACTTTTTTTTCTGAATCAAAAACCTGAAACAAGTAGGCCTGTAGTTGGGCAGCGACTGTCCCTCCTACGTCTGAAAAGGCCGCGTCTCCATCCAATGCACCTTCCCCGTAAGAGTACTTATTATCACCGCCAAGCCGAGCTGCTAGTTTTATGAAATTGTTGCCAATTTTGTTAAGGGTTTTTGCTGTACCTTGGTCGTAATTCATCTTCAGACTTCCTGTCAGTAAACTAAAATGTAGAGGTAACAGATAAAGGTCCTTAGTCTTAAGAACTGATTAGCACTTACCGATGTTGTCTTAAACATTTGCAAAATCACTGCTTCTGCTTCTAAGTTTGTATCGGCTAATAACCCTAAATATACGAGAGTATACGTAAAAGACGCTTCTCCATTCATTATATCAGCATAGTCGGTATCACTAATAGTCAGTTCTTTAAATGGTCTTATAACTTGTAACTACAGCGCCGGAAGAAACACAGCTCAACGAAGTCGAACCGAATGTATAAACAAGAAGCCTCTGACACCCAGTTCAAGCGCGAGCTTTTCAACTACAGCGACAGTTCAGTGGAATAATCTGTACACGGATTCCGCTTGCGAGAAACTCTTAAAATAACTCGCTTTATAAAAAAATATATTTCAAACACTTATACTCAAGGATTCTGAGACGAGATTAAGGCAAAATAAGATGTCTTACTCTCAACCGAAAAGCTTCCTGAATTATGATAACACACTGAAACATCCTGTACGTAAATTTAATAATTATCCCATGAGCGCACTATGGTCGTTGCCATTTGAAACGGTCGTTTCCATTTCTCAGAACGGTCGATGCCATTTTTAAGCTCTGAATTACACTCATTAGGTCTAAGAACTCAAAAGGTTGCGGTTACTGGGAGTTGTGTCTCGCTGGTCATATGAGTTAAGGTTGGGGTTAGGGTTCTGTTTAGGGTAAGGGCTAAGAACCCGAGTTCGAGTCTTGAAATTTCCGGACTCTTTTTCTCCTCCAGTTTTTCTTTTATAAATGTTTTTTTTCCTAATTGTCTTAATTTTTGTTAATATTTTTTCTTAGTTTGTTTCTTTTAATTTTCTTTGAAGTGAAGTGTGTAGTCGACCGTTATAAATGGCATCGACCGTTTCAAATGGCAACGACCGTTCTGAGAAATGGCAACGACCGTTTACGAAAGGGAAATTTGCAGCGCCGAGTTGGCTATAACCAGTCGCATATCCAACAAGCGCGCATGGAACTTTTGTTTTATTACATTTTTATTGACTTCTGAACGCTTTGGACACTTCGAGATGAAAACCAAATGTTATTGAAATCAACGCAAGCGTTTCTTTTTTCTGTTCCTTCGCCCTTTTGCTAGCTAATTATTTATGACGCAATGGCACTTTTGCAAATGTTAGCAGCTTAGATGCATCAACTCTGGCATTTTCGCGTCCGGGGCCTTTGGCTATCGATCTTTTCGTGATAAAAAAGACTTGCTCGCACGATACATTACTGCGAAAGAAGAAGTCCTATCAAATGAAACAAATGGACATTACGACATACGTACTTCGTCTATCTTAAAAACTGTAAGAGATGTTGGGAAAAGAAAAAAAAAAAAAAAAGTTCCTTATGCCCTATACAACCGGTTTCCCTCTAACACACGATTTTTTTCTTTTTAAAGCTGGTTAGTCCGAATCCTAACACTGCTTTCTTTCATGCTCTATCGCCAAAATTTATACAATGCAAAGATATGAATATGCTGGAAGGGTAATCGCAGCAAAAGTTCTTTCGTCCTGTTAACACGTTGGCAAACCAACACGAGGCGATGTAACACTAAATTCCTGATCCAAAATAGCTAATTCTTCAATAAATTATTTCATTGAACGAACTAATATATGGAATGAATCCATTGAACTGCGGATATGAAATCAAGTGAAGCTATATGATCCTCGCGCAGTTATGACTGCAATTTTAGCAATTGCGTACAGATGTCGGGGTTTGAATCCCGCATGACCTCGCGATGCTGGTGCGACGCTGTAACCAACTGAGATAAGAATGAAGCCACTGATGTTGGGATTTGGTCATTTGTGGGCTCAAAAATTCCTGTGATGAATCAATCAATGATTTATTTCATACATCGTTTCTTTCATTGATTCATTCATCACGGGAACATTTTAACCCACAAATGACCAATTCCCAACATCAGTGGCTTCATGGCTCAGTTGGTTAGAGCGTCGCACCGGCATCGCGAGGTCACGGGCTCAAACCCCGTTGAAGTCCTGAATTTTTCAGGCTTCTCTACGCAATTGCTAAAAGTTGCTTTCATGACTGCGAGGATCATAGCTTCACTTGCAATTATTTCATATTAGTTATATGACCAACCTTCAGTCGGAGATTTCGCAGGTGATCACGGCACACAATCTGATGTTTTTGAACTTGCAGTCGCTTTATTTTCACGCCAAGACAAATGTTTTGATTGATAGTTTTCAAGTATTTGTTTAACGGGTTGTCGTAATAATCACACATAGGAATTTATGTGGCGTAATCACTCTAAACTAACCTGAAGTTTGAATTTGTTAAGCTTTTCGACCCCTGTTCAAAGTAAAAATCACTTTTCAACAATACTTGAACGCAATTGGGGAAAAGAGAGTCAGCTGATCCTTTGACTTCCACGGTTTATATGTGAGGGTTTTGAAGAAGGAATGCATCGTCATTATTAGTCAAGTAGGCGTTGCTTGGAAGTTAATTTACCAACTTTTGAGAGGGTTGTTCTCTTTCTATTCTGTGATTAAAATGAGATCACCAGATTGGCATCTTGAGTCTTGTGACCTCTTACCGTAAGTAAAGACACTCGTCGAATCATTCGTTTTTGCACGATTTTCGTATTGGAAACTTTTCGGGTTACGGCCGTCTGACGTAGTTTACGGTGACTTGCAAGTTCGATGGCTGGATGAGTCGATGATTTGTTTTGGAATAGAATATATAAGAATATATTTAATGATCAAATAGAAATTAATGGTTGCTGACTTATTTGAAAGTGTTTGTTTTGAAGCAATCTATATTTTTAACTTGTCATATGATTTCGTGATCGGTAATTTGTTGTGGCCTAAGATAAATTATTCGTGTCACCTAGCTCGCTAAATTGGAATGAAATAATGACGTTGTACAAGGAAACACAAATATTAGTAAGAGCATGGGTATAAAAAATATGAACAAAATAGTCGGAACAAGATGAAGTCTAGTCTGGTCTATCTCACTTTCGTTTTGCTCGTCTTTCCTCGGCTGAGAAAAACCTTAGATACGAAACAATTCATTTTCCTGTAAAGCGCAAGCTGTCCTGAATTCCAAATTTCCGATGTTTTCGTCACCTCTCTGTGATTGGCCAAAAGATAACCCGATCATGAACTTATCACATGTGAGACCCATTCATTTCCATGCTCACTCACCTTTTTTTGACTCCTTCATATACGCGCATAAGCAATGAATCAGTTGTTGCCGAGGGACTGATTTGTGGACAATCTCCGTTACCCTTGTCCAGCGGAACGGGCGCGGGAGGCTCTGGTATAATCCAAAACCGGAACCAGAAAACTCTGATTCCGGTTGAATAATTGCGCGTGCGTGAGGGGAGACGGTTAGAAATCAACAAAAACACTGGAGATAACCTTGCCATGAAAGCGCTTACTTTTCACTCGCCAAACAGTACACATGAGTATGAATACATCTCCTGATACACTCGAGACATTTAAACTGCGGAAAATAAGAAACTAATGAGATACATTTTATCAATATCAAAACAGATTTCAGTGTCTGGTGTCACGCAAGTGACAATTGCTGTATTTACAAAAACAAAAGCGTTACGGAACTGGCAAGTTGTAAAACGATTTATTTCTAGATCATCTTCAACCTCTTATAGATAAAAATCAAAAAGAAATCACTATTTTTGAGTTTAGAAATTGAAAAATGAAAATGGCAGGAAATAAAACCGTTTTTCAACAGCCAATCAAATATGGCCTTTTTTTGGATTCGACCAGAGTCTTTCTTCCCCGACCGCTGACCAAGGGAACGATGACTCTAGGAACGAGATTGATATTGCGAAAACGGAAATCAAATTGAAATCAAATTGGGTGAGCGGAAATGAAATTCCGTCTGGCTCCCAATTTACGCTGTATCCACGTTCTCTGGCTGGCAGCAATTTCGTAGAGGAGTTCTGCTTTCAGCGGTCTTGCCGTCCTTTTAGTTGAGTAAAAATTGCTTTATTGTGCCTTCATTACCTGATCTCTAAATTATGCAGTGCACACATTGGTCGTAGCGGTTACGCTAAGTACTATAACCTAAAACAGTTATAGAGCTCCCAATTCGATCAGTCTTGACGCTCACTGCGTTTAATTGCTATAAAAACCACTACCAAACTGGTAACCAATACCGCATCAAAGTACGTAATAAATAAAGCCATCTTCGTAAATGGCTATCAGTCATTATTTCATTCATATATATATAGGACAACGCAGGAAGTTCAGTAAGTCCAAGTTGCAGTTCATTGCTGGTAAGCTTCGCTCGTTGATTTCTCAGTCTCAGGGACAAGCGAAGTGGAAATGAATCTGAACGGCGAGACTTGTTGACGAACACTGAAAACACTGATAATTGTGGTTTCCATGACCAACCGGTGCCATAAATGAAAAAAATATTGAGTAGCCGATCTCCTCGTGAAATCTTTATGAACTCGGGTCCACAAAGCAATGCAGATAAAAGGGCAAGGGAGGGAGAGCACTATTACGAATTCCAATAACAAAACCAAAACTTATTATGGAAAAGAGCAGAAAATTGAGAACTACATCGTGGAAACATTTTCAAAAATTAGTTCCAAAATCATCCAGATTTCACGAGTATTTTGACAGAAAAAGCATTGCATACTGCAAGTCAGTTGACTACAGTGGAATGAATACAAATCAAAATTGCATGTAAGAGACATTGCGCTAGCCGAAGAACAAGGCTTTCAGTTAATTTTGAGCGACTACGATCACCCAAACCCAAGAAGTTGCGTTATCTTAAAACCAACAGCTGTGGTTTGCAGAAAATGAAGTGCCCTCGTTTGCAGACACTTTGGACATCTTGTCGCGTTATATCATTTCATTAAGTGGAGACGTAGCTGACAACTCTGGCCATTTAAATCCCTCTTTAAATCAATACCATGATGACATGAATGCACCGTGCTCCTTTTAGGAGCAAATCCAGTTTCATTATTGGAATCGAGATTATCTGAAATGGGTAGATCTGGCACTTGACGCAGGTGGACGAGGCCGGAGATTGCTTGCTTTTTTCCCATCAGCTTTATGGCACTCCTACTAATAATTTTTTATGTACGTACTCTTGGAATTCAGGATCTATTGCGTAATCCAGAGGTGTTCATAGAAAGCAACACTGAACTCAGAGAGTGCTAGCAGTCCTCTCTATAAAGTCAGTCGAGCCGCCCGCTTTAGTCACTCAAGCGAACCGAAAGGCCGAGGAAAAGCGAAAAGCCAAAAGCCAAAAGCGGAAAGCGGAAAGCGAAAAGTGGGCGGCTCGACTGACTGAGAATGAATTCGAAGGGACTACCATCTGTCTAAACACTGAATATTCTCGGCAAGCTTATTTGAGTTATATGTCAAGGCAAGGAACGCGGTCTGATGAAATTATAATTCAAGCAGTTTCCAATTCTCTTAAATTGACAATTAACATAGCAGAATCATATGAAACTATTTCTCCTGTCGCATTTATTGGTCCAGTCAATACTGAAGAAGGTTATGCAAATATTTACATTGTTTACATAGGAGAACTTATTATGTGTCCACAGAACGTTCATCAGGAGATCATAGCACAGAAAATTACAACGTTAACTGGTTAGAATGCAACAAATACAACAGTGACAAACAAAATACATTGGAAACTGATGAAATGATATCAGAAACCCATAAGGGTTGAAACTTGTAACGCGCTGTCACAGCTTCCGAATATTCGGTGCGAACCGATTGGCTGAATGTTTCAGTGCTACGTACCATATTTGGAAATCCCTCGCTCTCGTTGTTCCAAATATGGTACTTAGCAAATTGAATGTTCAAAAGCTTCTTTCCCAGCACACAAGGGGCCGTTACACGTTTCAACCCTTATGGGTTTCTGATGATATATGAAATGCGGATATGAAATCAAGTGAAGCTATGATCCTCGCAGTTATGAACGCAAATTTTGCAATTGCGTAGAGAAGCCTGAAAAATTCAGGACTTCAACGGGGTTTGAACCCGTGACCTCGCGATACCGGTGCGACGCTCTAACCAACTGAGCTATGAAACCACTGACGTTTGTGGGTTCTAATGTTCCCGTGAGAAATGAGTCAATGATGAAATGATATATGAAATGGATCATATATGAACTGCGGATATGAAATGAACGCAATTTTTGCAATCGCGTAGAGAAGCCTGAAAATTTCAGGACTTCATATATCACTTCATCATTGATTCATTCCTCACGGGAACATTAGAACCCACAAATGACCAGCTCCCAACGTCAGTGGCTTCATAGCTCAGTTGTTTTAAGAGTCGCACCGGTATCGCGAGATCACGGGTTCAAACCCCGTTGAAGTCCTGAATTTTTCAGGCTTCTCTACGCAATTGCAAAAATTGCGTTAATAACTGCGAGGATCATATCTTCACTTGACATTGGAAACTGTACATATAGATAAATTAGAAAAGCGCAAAACGTCTGAAAGAAGGTATATACAAGTAAAACGAGCAAGAGAAGCTTACAGAGAATTGGAAAATAGAAAGAAAGGACGAAAACACCAGAAGCTGAAAGTAACACGGAGCAAAGAGATAAGCGGAAAAACACAAAGCTTCAAAGAGAGAGCACATGTGAAAGAAACGTTAAAATGCAGCTACATATAATTCAATTTGATTCATCTTTCAATTCCATTGTACTTCTCTCCCCTTCCCCTCCAATCGATGCCACAGATGTTTTCTTTGCGGGTTTGTTGTAAAATGCGCAACGTGATATGCGCAATATACGCTGCACTGAATTATTATAGTCTCTGTTTTAATGTCCTTTTGATAACCGTTTCATCATCAAAACCTGGTAGTTCTACAAATCCGAAACAGTCAAGATCATAACTAAATGTTTTTAATTCCCTCAAATGTTTCCGTGATGGTTTACATTTGAGGTCGATATTTTCATAAGTATAGCCTAGAGTAATATTTAACATCTATGTTGTGTCTTGTTTTCCTACATCTCTTGCCATTTTAACTCTATGGAATTGTTCGCGTTAAAGTAAAATGTGCCACGTATAAACAGCGTATAAAGAATCGGTAAGTAGGAAGTCGTCTGCCTGGGGAGGGTAGATGATTACTCCCTCCTGCCGAAAGGATTCCTATAAATTCCCAGAGATCTAACGGTGGCGAATCCTCAAATCTATTAGCTAAACTGAATATTCATTTAAGGTCGGCTTTAAATCTTTGACCAACAGTGTCTCCTTTATTTTACAGTGAGTGTCGGATCGCCCTTTCGCTAAAATTTGAAAGTGATCCCATTTAATACTGTGACCAGTTACATCCACCTCAAATGTATACCATCATGGAAACATTCGTGTCCATGCTCAGCGGCATATAACAGAGGAACCATGGTCAAAGATGAAAGGCGATTGATGTTGGAAACACCACAAAACCCATCCACTTTGCAGGTGTTTTACAGGAGAAACCTCGTGGGTATGATGAGTGTGCGCTGTTTGCCATTTTGAAAGTAAACCGCTGATAAAATAAACCGTTTTGCACATATTGCGTATTTTACATATTGACACCGGCGTATATTGCGTTGAGTATTTTACAGTAAGCCATCCCATAGTCGGCTCTCCACCGAATAGGATCGCTTACCAGGAGCTTATGACTGGAAGAGTCGATCTTCATCAAAAACGAAGGGAGGTAGTCTAAGGGGTTCATTTCGCACTGAAAGGCGAAAGGCGCAACACGATTGGTTTTCCTAGAAAAGCAAATGTTTTGGTTGGTTCGGGGCCCATAATCTCGTCGACGCCTGTGCTGGCGGCTTGTACCATAACCTGGTGCACGTTCGCCAACTCTGTTTCGAGCAACTTGCCCCTGGGGCAACATTCATACACCATTTATTTTGATGACATTTCTTTTGGTCCAAGTTACATTAGCCTTTCACGAAGTCGTTTTTAGGGGAGTTATATTTAACCTTCCCGCAATCGTCTGCTTATCGGAAAGCGCCATTCATACAGTTTAGCCAATCAAATTTTACGTACTGAATTCTAGAAGGTGACGTGGGTAACTTCCGCAGGAAATAGGCCATTTTCGAAATGTTAAAATTCAGCTTGATAGTGAGGCAGAGAGGACAAAAACAATAGAAACAAGTTGGAACGAATGTGAAAGATATAAGCTTATCATCCACTTTCCTGTCTTTGTCCTCGAAATATATCGAAAGAAGCCAATTCAAGAGTAAACAACATGACGGGTATAAAGGACTTCTTTATAAGCACTAAATTGATTGGACATGGTCAGACAATAACTGGTTCGTGATTGGCCAGGACGCCTCGCAAGTCAAACTGTCGAAAAGGGAAGTTGTTTCCTTGTAATCGGGCTTTTGTGGGGAAGAGGTGAAATACGACTGCGCGAAAGGCGTGGCATGTCCGAAAACACAACCAAACTAGAGAGGGTAAGCCATTGTCGGCTGCTTGTCGAAAGGGTTTGGGTCTATGCCCCGTTCTAGCCGCACGAAATTTGTTGATATACTAGGTAAAACAAGACAACTAAAATTCAAACTACTGGTTTTTAGCATGAAACTTGGGAGTATAACTGCGGCCAAAAACATGAAATAATTCCCGCATGTTGAAAATTAGGTTTTGTGAGAAAAATCAGTGAGATTTTTTTATACGTTAAGAAGTAACACATCCCAAGTTGTAAAATGTTGAAATGATAATTTATAAGCAATTGAAAACAAAGATAAAAACAAGCTGCTTAGCAAATGAAAAACTCAGAAAGACAATTTTATAAATTGATTAATTAAATTAATAAGCTTCCACATATAGAACGGTAGATGGCCAAAAATAACCTTAAAAGAAGTGGTTGTAAGCACAATTTTTCTCCCACCTTCCCCCCCAAAAACCACCTCCTTATCGTCCGCCATCTTAAAGCGGGAGGTTTAAAGTGCTGCTATGATAAAAAAAATCACTTCATTTTCTTCTTCATATCTTGAAAATGTGTTTGCTTATCACCTCACCAGCAAGATTTTCAGCTTTGATTTTTATCCAAAGGCTGTTTAGTTTGAGTTTCGAATTTCACGGTCCGCAATTACTCACTAAGGGTTGGATCCGCATGGGGAAAAGAGACGTCATTTACTCACTAGCTTACGATGCAGCTTCTTGTACCTATATGCAAAACGCGAGTGTAAAAGTGTTAAAGCCCGCGCTGCATATTAATTTAGCCGCGTACAAGCGCATTGAATTATCAAATTAGTGAGTCTTTGACGTCACTTTCTCCTCGATGCAGCTTTCTTAGTAATGGCGGACTATTAAATAGGAAAATTCCAGTTAAAATAAACGGTTGCCTTTTCGAAATCAAGGCTCAAAAAACGTGGGTCACTTAATGTTTAGTTGACATAGTTTGAAACCTAAAGAAAAAGAAGAATTGATTTTATGGTCATAGTAGCACTTAAAGAGAGGAGAACAGCGACGCTTTTCAAGAACGTCACGCGTACGAAACATGTCGTCGCTTCCCTACTTTTGCCGTTCACTTTTAAACCACAAAGCGTCGTTGTCCCCCAGAATTTCGATCGTCTATAGACTTTATTTACGTGACGTCGAGCCGCCAGAATTGAGCTCTGTTCCGATCCAAGCAGTTGCTTTCCGGTTAAAAGGATGCACATGAACATGTAAAATAGATAGCCTATTTTGTGGTTTGATCTACTAAGATACATTCTGATACACTTTTTGAATAATCCCGACGTAGTCAATCGAACGTTCGGTAATCGAACCCAATCGAACCCAATCGAACCCAATCGCTCGATTGCGTTCGGTAATCGAACTTAATCGAACTCACAAAAAAATTTTGCCAATCGAACGCAATCGAACTTTCGGTAATCGAACAGTTCAACAATCGAAAACATAATTGAAATCAATCGAACATAATCGAACACCTCAACAATCAGAAACACGAACCAGTTTCGTCTGGTCTGAAACAAAGCGTTGCGGTCAAATAAGTTATTTATTGGCTTCTATTTCAAAAACGAGTACAACAGGAAAGATGTCGGACAGGGCAGAGGTAAAAATTACTATTCTGGAAGCGGTGGTAAAGGGCTACCACGAGTGCTCTTTCGCCGTCCGTGTCGGGGATAAATTTGTTGTCAAGCAGAAAGAGGAGATAGGGGTCCGGCTCTGAGGGTAACTGACTATGACCGCGGCCAGCTTTAGTTCATTGAAATGTGTTAATATCTCTCACAAAGGGCTCCTCTAGTTAAAACTCAGTTAAAGAGTGGATTCCTTCCAATTCTACTAAGAGTTAATGCTTATCAATTTTGTATACCATTTTGTTTTTCTACCGAACAAAATCGAACCAATCGCGTTGATTGAGTTCGATTGGGTTCGGTAATCGAACTTAATCGAACTCACAAAAAAATTCCAGTACGATTATGTTCGATTGCCGAACCAATCGAACTCCAATCGAACGATTGGGTTCGATTGGTTTTTGGTTCGGTTTCGTTCGATTGCATGACTACGCCGGGAATAATAGAATTTAAAGCTGAAATTCTTATTCATGACCAATGAACAATCCTCAGTTTCTGTTGTAACTGGGACACAAAATAACTGATGAGCCTCTTCTAAATATGTATGAATTCTTTAAAAGCAGTAAAAATTAAAATCTCTCTTCTGTAGCTCGCAATTCTGAGAACTAAACTTGTAACCGCCCTTTTGCGTCAGAATAGACCAATTTCGATAAATTAAAATTCATCTCAACACAATGAACATGAATTCGAGGCTCTGGGGAATAAAAGTAAGGATTTCTATGAGTTTATTTCCCACAGCAAGCTCTCTCGAGGGTTTGGGAGAGAGACCTTGCTCAATGGTCTCAAGTTTCACGCAATCCCACGCTAAACGAAGACGTCACGCAATAATGAAGACTTCAAAGGCGGCGTGACGGTTGATCCAAGGACAGTATGTCGGCAAGCACGAATCTAACTACCTGAAACGTTTTCTCTCTCGTAGAGTTTTGTAAGTTCTACACATTTCGACAAACTGTCCATGGGTCTCCAATCCTTTAGAACTGAATAGTTTTTCTTCCGTGTTATATCCAGTCTTTCTTGCACATCGCCATTTTGGCATTCAAATTACCCTTTTTTTATCTCGGTTTAATATTCAAAATGTTCTTAAACTTTATACTAGGCAATAACGATTAATTTCAATACCGAAAAAAAACCCTACTATTTCTGATGAAAGCATAAGAATCAAAGAACATTGCTGATTAGGCAACATGCAAGGGTCCGAAAGAATGCGTGACAAGTGCAAAGGAAAGTCATCAGAGGAGCAAAACATGTCACGCAATCCTTCATTCCGTTGCCGGAGGACATGGACAATTTGAAATTTGAAAGCAATTATGCTTTCCAGTTTTAAGCTTCTAACATCGTTCCCAAATTACTTAAAGACCACGAGTATGATTAACATTCGTATTATCTATTGATAGGCTGTAGTGCGTCTTGTTAAGAGGCGGGCAATTTTCGTCCTTCGCCGAGCAACGAAGATGGATTCAAAGTGGACGGGAAATAGGGCGCCGCATTCCTATCGCTTATCGCCAAACCCAATGAAATGCAAGCGATTTCTCCCTTTCACAAGAAGTCCTTAGGAAAGGGTATACCGAGAATACACTCCCCATTGCTGGCTCAATCCACTTACACAGCTGTGATCGCTGAAGCCTCGCACGCTCCTCGACACAGTCGAGAAGTGAAAAGACTGGCGTTTCAGTGCTTACTTAAAAACGTTGAAATAAACACCCTTAGCATATACTAAAACAGTGGATGGCGTTCAAGGCGCGCTCTGATTGGCTACTCAAACTCCGAATGTCCTCTGCAATTCACCTCCGGGAAACTCGCGCGTGACTTGCGCCCGAAAATAATGCCATCGTTGCAGGAATAAATGAGTTAAAATCATCTTTCTGTGCTATATTATCTCACTGTTTTAGTATATACTACGACAACTACATGTATTCACCTCAGTGTCGGTGTTTCCATAGCCTCACCTAAACACTCGGGGAAATTGGAAGAATTCGAGACAGTTATACAAACCCGAGACGCAGTCGAGGGTTTGCATAAGTGTCTCGAATTCTCCCAACACCCCCGAGTGTTTAGATGAGCCTATGGAAACACGGAAAAAAGTCCTCTATTGCTTTTATAAAATATGTCTCAAAGATAATTCGACAAATGAAGGAAACGAATGAAGGAAAATTCTTGATTGAAACAGATTTTCTTGATATACCAATCAAAACGCCCATCTGACAACATAAAACCACAGCTGTGTTTCCACACTCTCATCAAAACACAGCTATTGACCAATGAGAGTGCGCGTACTATCCTTATTATTTTATAATCACCAACAGCAAACTCGTACTGTTAAATAGAGCTTGATGAATATTAGCACCAGGCTAATTCACTTTCTTTGATCTGCAAAATAAACAATGAATAAATAAAAATCAAGAAATAGACTAATGCTTTCCAACGGAACAAAGAGTGGTTGGAAAGCGTGTTCGTTACGGTTCGTAGCATTACTATAATTCAAGGTATTCACAATGTTTCTGAAATAAGGCTTCAGATATTTTGAACAATTGTTTCGTATTAACCTTTTGTTCATGATTATGTAACTGCATATATTATATGCTAATCACTTCGGTATAAAAAAGTAGAATTTCCAGTTTTCACTAT
>NC_090871.1:28260789-28305789 GCF_036669935.1 Montipora foliosa | reverse complement strand
GAGCTAAAGTATTAAAGTATTAGTTGACGAAGATTACACGTTTCGGACTGAAGTACACTGTTTTCATTTGTCACGAATTTGTCACGGCGGATTTGGAACCTCCGGCCCAGTTTCGTAACCGCATATGGACCCCCGGGGGACTAAATCTGCTAGCCCTGTTTATCGAGGAAGAGTTTGATTTTGGATTGGGGAAACTGACCGATGCCATAAAGCATAAATCTTTGAGAAAAAGGTTGTTTAAATCGTTCGCGTCGGCATTTCGTAAAGTAGATGCGAATTTGAACAAGCTTTTAAGCGTGATTTAAAAATCATGCACTAGGAACTCGTTGAATTGTCGTGTTAAAGTTTTCCATACGGAGAAAAAGCAAGGTCAGACTTAAGCTTCACTTAAAGTTGTTTAAAGCATGAGCTGTGGCCATTTCGTAAAGCTTTGTTTCTTTTATAGATCTTTTCCTTCCATTTGATAATTTAAATGGGCGGCGCTTTCACAAAGGAGGTGCCACTTTTTGAAGTAACACCACGTTGGAAAACGTATTAATTTTCAATAAGGAGAAACTGAGCAAAGTTAGACTTGAGTTTCAGTAAACGTTTATTACTTCTAAAAACAATTTACAAAGGAATTTTATTACCTT
Source organism: Montipora foliosa (assembly GCF_036669935.1). Lineage (NCBI taxonomy): Eukaryota > Metazoa > Cnidaria > Anthozoa > Scleractinia > Acroporidae > Montipora > Montipora foliosa. Next base: position 28,305,157 of record NC_090871.1, on the reverse strand, counting down.
AATAAAAAAACGCTTATCTTCTGGGGGATCCAACTACGCTAGCGGATTTGTATCGGGGGTCCAAATCAGCCGGCGGAATTGTCCGGGGGTTCCAAATCTAACGGGGGGGGGGGGGGGGGGTGTCCAAATTCGCTAGGACACCGGAATAGCAATACATGCAACAGAATTTAGAAATCCTTCGTTTTTACGGAGATTCACATTAAAATTGTCAAATTCCTGCTAAAATGATAATTATTTTAAAGATATCTTTATTATCCTTGTTGCTTCAAAACGACAGACATGCCGTTTTAAATCATCAAACCACGTATTTTCATTCCGGAATACGGTCAATTGAACGGACCCTTAGAGTCACAAGTAACCAGCGGCTCTTTCGCAGGGTCCTGGGTTCAAGCCCGGTTGTATCCTGGGTTTTTTTAAGGCTTTCTTCAACATCCAACTTTCATGTGCTCTAATGGCTGCGTTTGCCTTCATGCATCGAGTATTCGCCTCAATAAACACTATAATGATCCCAAGAAAACACCAGGGGAACGTCCAATAAACGATTCATAGCATAGCTTCCACTTACCGACAAACACCAAACTGCCAGATACTTCATAAGAGCTATTTTGCTGAAGAAAATGATGTACCATGCCTTGGCTAAGAAGGAGTGTCTCTGCAATCAAAAATAACAAAAAAAATGAAGCAATTTACACCCAAATCAATGATGCACTCCAGAATGAAAAGACATCCATGAGTAAACCACTGGCCTTCAACGAGGGAGAAACCGCTTAACCACAATCTGGTGGTTATTTTTCCAATCATTAGGCCATCCCCCTTTTTTTCGTTTAGCGTCGAATGCGTTTCCTGATATTGAGTCGGTCGGTCGGATTAAAAAAAAAATAATAATAATCATAAGAAATCTCGGAATCGGAGGCCTGGCACCCGAGCATCATAGCTGTGGAGCCAGAAAAACAAGAAGACGTGAACCCAAAATCAATATGGCGGAAAAGTTGGTGGATGTTGTCGCAAAATTAAGACAGCGTGGCAAAAAGGATCAACTACCGAAACTCCTATGCGACATAAAAATGGTTTGAAAACGTCGTTACCTATTTTTCTTTTCTTTTTATTTTTGAAAATGTCAAAAATTTGGGTCGGTCGGACGACACTAAACGGAGAAAAAAAAAAGGGGATGGCCTTAAAACTTAAAGATGCGATGATCATGGAAAGCAAGAGACACGAGAAACAGAAGACCGTCAACATCTCTCTGGGAAAGAATCTGGTTAAGTTGAACACGGGATTACCAGGTCACCAAAGCACCGCACGGATCGTGGGTTGATTTGTTGAACAAACAATTTTTTAACTCAAGCACCCTTAAAAAGATGAACTTTTTAAAAATGATTTGGGGGTATGCGGAAAAGCTCTTGAGTCCGAATCCAACTTATGACCTTCGATGCTCTAAAACTCAGAGTGATAGGAAACTCGTGCAGCTACACGGTCATTGGACCACATTTCCTTCTCAAAACCAGTTTTTGCATGGTCACACTGCCAGCCACGACCAATTTGTAACATTGACCCTCTGTAATGTTGATAATAACAGGATCAAAAATTCTTTATCAGGTCTGCATGTCTTTAAAATACAAAAATGGGTTTATCAACTGGCAGGGTCAATATGGTAAACTGACCACTGTAGAAAAAGCAGAAAGATGATGTGAGTGTTAGCCCTCTGTCAAAGCGAAGCAAACCTCTTGTGTTTCTCTTCCCAACCAATGAAGCGCCACAGTTTCTTTAGAACCTAAATCCCTTTTTGTCTTTAAAATCCCCTTTTCTAGAGTGATGATCCTTGCCTCAATGGTTGTGTACTTGGCGCAGTGCTCCAGTTATAAGAAAACCCTGCTAAAAGAGCGTTAAACAGTCCTAAGAAAATACGCGCGCTGATTGGTTAAAAAACGTGTTTCTATAACTCGATGGAGACACATTTGGAGACACAGAACTAGCACGAGCTGTTGACGTAGTGATGGCGCGAGCAAAGAGAATTTACATTTTGATAATTATAGTTAACAAGTTGTTTTCCTTTTTCTCGTCGCGTTGTTTTCTAAAAGAAATAGAAAACATGTATTTCTCAGCATTTCTCGCTCTCCCAAACTTTCACTCGTGTTTTTATAACTCGATAAAACACGGTACATGTTTTCTATTTCTTAAATGTTGTGCAATTACTAGCTATCGCTGTACCTTGAATTCTTCGCTCAAAATAGTTTGAATTGAAACGTATGGTTCAAGAACAGCGAACAAGGCAAGGTACATGATGCCAAGAAACATACGTTTTAGGCCCTCTGAAACACTGAAGCAAAAGAGAAAAAAAGCAAACGATTAACACAATTTCATAACTGCATATTAATTTGGAGTCCAATCCTTGTTTCGTATGATGATGTCCGATAATAAAGAAACCACAATTTGCAGCAACTAAGGCAAAATTACAGAGTTCAAAATCATACAAATCATCAAAGCAAAACAGCTACAATAGGCTTCTAAGATATTTTAAAGTGAGATTCAAATCCTGTGCAATTGTTTAGCTTACCACATCTGGCACAAATATAGCAGCTAAAACCTCATCTCAGATTGTATTTAGGAAAAATTTCTTCTAGTCTTGGGAGAAGACAATGTAGCGGGGCTCAGTGTACAATGACGTAATGCTACCATACAGCAATATAACACAAAAAAACGGAAGTGGAATGCACTTCCTGTAGAGTGACCTGAGAACTTGTAAGAGTCTGCTTTAGAACGAAACTTCAATCAGTCCATACTTTAGCTCAACATTTACCCAACAAGAGGAGCAAGATCACCACAGTGATAAGAATGCTAGCCTTTTACCTGTGTGCCCCAGGTCCAACACCCAGAACCTATAGGTGTCTTCTTTTGTAGTCTCCTTAATCAATAGTGGGATTTGCATTATTTGAGTTACTGTTAACCCACATAACAAAGGATGTGACTGAGTACACAATGTTGACTGCATCTAAAGAGCAACTGGTCTACACTGAATAATAAGCTGAAACTTAATGCCTACCGAGAATTGTTGTCATCCTTTTTGTCCATAAGAGTACCTTCCACGAAGGAAACAAAACCTTTAATTTGAAACTGCCAAGAAACAGAAAGACAAACATTAACCACCAGGCCCAGTTGTTCAAAGACCGGATAACAATAATTACTAAAACCTGAACTACGGATATCAGATTTCCAGCATTTTCATAGGCTCGCCAGATACAGGCTATCGGTTCATATACCTGCAGTACCTAAATGTAATGTGGTCAAGGAATGCGTCAGCAGTAAAGCAAGCTGAAAACATTTTTGCAGCCCTGAGAAAAAATGGCCGACAAAAGCAGTTTTGGACCGGAATTAAGCGAGGCAGAAATTGATGCTTTAGTCGACAATGTTGTAATTATAATTATTGTTTTACTAAAAACTCCAGGATCAGCAGTTGATCCTGGAGTTTTTAGTACAAGATTGTTAATAGGTTTTAAAACGTAATCATTTCGATTAAAAACTCGGGCTTGCTGGATATAAAATGATTATAACCAACTCGGCGCGTATCTATCACTTCAGAACATATCTAGCGCCCCCTCGTAGAATAATATTATTGTTAATTATTGAGTTGCTCCCAGGGGGGGTCCTTGTTCCCTTAAAAAATTTGCTTGTGTTCCTTGTTCCCAAAATTACTTTCGAACTTGTTCCCAGCTTTTTGATCCCTAAAATTGTTTATGTTCCTTTGTTCCCTTAAAGATTTTGTCACAGTTTCCGTGTTCCCCAGTTCAAATTAGCCAAGTTCTCTAGACTTGTTTCCCAAAAGCCCTGGAAGGGACTCATTATTATCCAGTGGATAAGGCACTATCCAGAGTATAAAATATTCCTCACATTAAACAATGGCTAAGGTTTTTGTACAAGCCCTTGCTTACATGTACAGCCGTAGTTGTGCTTAGACAGTGCCTATTCACGGTTACATGGGCAATTGATACTGAAATCCTTGTTCAGATTGAAACTGCTGGATATTAGTGACTTATCCACCAGATTATACGTACAGTACTGTAACTGGGGCCAGATACATTATTTGGAAAACACTGCAAGGTACTCATATACAAACCATTCAAGACATAATCTCTACTGGATCTGTGGTCTAAAATGAAGACATTCAAGTTTCACATTAAAGGGGACATTTAAAGTTTGCTCCTTTATACACAAACTCGAAAAAGCAATTTCCTTGTTCTTTTATCGTTAATTTTGATTAATGAGCCACTATGCAGCTATAAACCCCTTCACAGCAATACATGTAATATTCTTTTATCCGTGTTATTGTCACTAATGTGTCGCCATTTGAAGCACTTCTGTGCAAGCACTTCAAATGTGGCCTTGTATTAGATGTAGCTAATTGCAGCTTTCTCCTTGCTGAACACATATTTTGGATTCATCACCATATGATGGTACCATATGATGTACAATGTACGTCATGACAAAACTAATGATACTGCCAAGTCTTCACAAAGACCGCTGGGAGGCTGGAAATTGGCCATAGTTTGCAGTTCATTGTATTTTCTGTTTACATGTAGTTAATATTATTATGGTTTCTTCTTACCTGTGGACCAACTAAAAATCCTCCATAAAAGTAAGATAATCCACACAGCTACATTGTAACAAAGAATAGAAAAGAATTTAGTGTAAATGGAATACCAGTAATTCATTTTGTCTCCCATGCAGTTATCCAATTCACAAGGGTGAAGCAGAAGGTTAACTGTTGGTCCCTGTTGTGGTGATACCGCCATACACTATACTGTACCTTAATTCAATACAAAAGCAACTGTCAAGAGTTTACCTGCAGTAAAGTTGGAGGTGTTTTAATCGCAGTAGCTTTGAAATCTGGTGTCAATTTCTCCTGAAAGACAAAGCATTTTTAAATTAATTAACATCATTCATGTTACTGATCAAGCAGTGCCAAGAGCAACCAATTCAAGGAACTCCTTTTTTTTTTTTTCAGTCTATTAAGAGTGACATTTTGTGTGGCCATTTCCTGCACATCATTTTGGAACTTTGCTGATCAAAATAGGGAATTCTTGTCATCTCAGGCTCTTTGAAAGCTCTTTTTGGGTAGAATTTTCCTTTCTACACTGTACATGTACACGACCATATAAAAGACTGTAACAACAACATTTTTTCTATTTGATGTTTTTATAATGCCAGTACTGGTAATAATAATTTATTGTCAAACACTACCTGGTCCTGGTTGCCATCATAATAGTCCCAGGCAACACCTGAAAACAGAATTATACAAAACAATGATATTCGATCAATGCAAAACAAAAGTGATTCAGATCACTATAAGCACTCTTATCCAGGAGAGACACTGTACAGTACTATGAGAAAAACATAAGCCATTGCTCTTACATGTATGTGTTAATTGCTTTCCTGGATCTGATCAAGGAGAGCATCCACAAGAAAGGAAATTCCCCTTCTTTGAATAGGGATGAAGGGGCATACAAGTACCAGCTATACCATAACTCTAAGCTGGACTGAGGTGATCCCTAACTCTATCCCCGGATGCAGCGTGCTAGTATGTGCACGCTGTCTTGCATAATTAAAATGTTAACATTCAATGGCATTTCAGTTAGAATAAGTTTTGATAAAAATGGCTGTCAACACCAAATTATACAAGACCTACATGTGTTTTGCTTTGGTTGTGTGTTAAGAACCTAAATAAATTTATTATATAATAAACACGAATCAAATACCAATTAAGTGAGGTTTCGCACAAAAACATGATATCTTCACATGTGAAGAACTGATAACATTGTTCTCTTCACATGTGAAAAGATCACTGTTGCTATGGTTACTTGTAAAAACACGCCTTTGGATGCCTTTTGTGAAATGATTTAGTATTTCACTGGTGTTAATTTCTCTTCAAGTGTTGAAAAATATTTCACTTGTTCACTTCCCTCACTCGTAAAATATCTTTTAACACTCTTAAAGAGAAATTTCATATCTCCGAACGGCCATGTAATATCCTCTATGTATTATTTGTGATTCTGATAGACTGATGAATTTTGAAACTTATCCTATGATAAAACATGCCAAATTTTTTAGGTTCCCACCAACCAACTTTGACTGGATTAATTTCAAGAAATACATGCTTGTTGGTTTACTTTCAAGAATAAAATTTAAAAGGTGTGAGTACTGTGCATGTATGGCATTTTGATCAGAAACATTAACAACAAATATTATTATGGCTGGCAGTAGGTGCTCAGAGAAGCAGCACCTGTGAGAGATGTTTACAATGAAATAATTATTACCGCTACAGTTCCTCTTTTTAAAAATGAGCCCTAAATCTGCCAAGCAAACCCCAGCAAAACTTGAGACTCTGTCCATTTAATGTTAACTGAGTGAGCTCCATAGAGAAAACAACTACATGTAGTAACAGACTACATCAAACACTACTAAAGCCTAATTTGCAATAATAATTATTGAAACACAGTACATTTGTATTGACGAATTTGGCATAATTACATAATTATGCATTGTACATGTACATGTAATCAAACAGCAGTCTAATGTGGTACAGGATGAGGTGTAAAATGAACAGAAAAGATTCAGACTGACTCTACTCTGAGACAAAGTGGCATGTTATTTTCTTGTAATTAAATCAATGTTACTCAATATACTTTGATCTAAGCCTTCAATTACCATGCAGCACTACAATGAAATAATAATTATTATTATTATTGGAGTGAATTGCATTTTATACATTATGTGACTACAAAAAGTTAACTTCAGAGTATGACACTCCACCAGTACATTGTAAATGAGATAATTATGCCTTGATGTACTTATGTAACCATTTCAATAAGCAACAACAACAACAACAACAAGACAACAACCTTTATTGGTAAAGACGTAATTACACACATGTAATCATTTTTACAACAAATGATTTACCAAAAAAAAATGTACATGTATTCATACAATTTGTGTAATGTACATGTACCGATTGATGTAGCTCAAAGAAGAACTCAAAGCAAATTAGTTACTTACTTATCAGTCTCAGAGTTAAGATACATTGTGGTGTCGTCCAGTTCACATCGTAATCTCCAGATGCATAGTATGCATAACTAGTTAGCAAATAACCCTGGAAGAATGATATGCAGTGAGCAATAAATCCAGGTATTGCAATAATGATATTAACCCTTTGATGTCCAAACCGGCCTAAACCGGCCAGACTTAGTATTTTACTCTGTCTATATTAACGCCAGACGATTTTACTCATCAATGGGGAACCCCTGGGAGTCAATGGGTTAAATTGGCAATAATAGTTATTAATTTGCAATACCAGCAAAAAGACTATACTGTCAACGTGTACACCACGAAGTATGTGTACTTAGAGTAGGGTGGTTTTCGCCAGGAAAAATTCAACCTACATGTAACTGTAATTAAGGCACCACTGTGAATGCATAATAATAACTATGGGACGTTTTCACCTGATGTCACGGTGACCATGCTGGTGTTTCAAAACAAAGAAATGGAGGCCATGATGGTGTACCAATTCCGGGAATTGAACTCGATTTTCATGCAAATTCTTTGAATTCTTTTGTCTCACTAATCCAGTATGGCTGCTGGTCATGTGAGTGAAAATGCTCTATCATTACCGGCATATTTTCCAGTAATAATTATTGGGTAGTTCTCTTTAGAAAGATCCACGTATTAACAACACAGAGCTGCCAGAGCTGGTAGTGTTGCTATACACAGGCGAAGATCTTATTAAGATTTTAGTGAGACTCTTATTAATAAGTTTCTTAGAAAGATTCTCATTAGGATTCTTAATTAAGAAGATCTAGTACACTGTAAGATCTTGTCACAAGATTCTAAGATCTGGTAAGATCTTGTATTAGATTTGTACAGGACCTTATAAGATTCTAGCAAGATCTTAAAACATCTTTCGAGATCATTCCTGCAATCTTAATTTAAAAGATTCTTTCTAAGATTTTGCAAGATCTTAACACGATTCTTACAAAGATAGATTCATTGACAGATTATAATTTAAGCAATAAACAAATGTGATTGGTCCGAAATAAACCAATCAAATCAATTACCGGTAATGCTGCAATGCCAATGACATCTTTTTCTGCAGCAGGTATTTTTTACAGGTAACAGGTCAGGTTTATAGGTCATTGTTGTAACAATGATAAAACAACACTAACCCTTTATTGATTAATATTAACTGTAGGCCTAAAAACTATCATTTAGGCCTGAGGTTACATTAGGAAAGTGGTACTGTAGGGTTGTTTTCAGTGATGTTAAGACAGCGACCTGTAAACCTGACCTGTGACCTGTAAAAATACCTGCCTTTTTCCGCACGCTTTTTTACCTTTGCCTAGGTTGTGTGAGGTCTTGTGTGACACTTTCTTTTTGCATAAAAGATGTAATATGACGTCATCAGAAATTATGTCACAAGTGTTATGACATCATCAATCATCCCAACCCTATCAATTCTCAATATTTGAAAACTTTGGAAGTTGACAGCCTTGCATTCCATAAAAGGTAAATTGTACAAGTTTACGAGTGCAAGGGTGATCATGCATCATTCGGTACACTATATTTTGTTTAGGAACAGGCAGAGATTTTTCCAGCTCCCAGCTTTTATTACATCCCTGTTAGAATTGTTACGTACCAGTAATAATTAAAAAAAATATATTGAACACTCACCATGTTAAACAGGAACACCAACACTACCATTACAATGGATGGTCCAATGATGTGTAACAGCAAATAAGATGACACAATGGCTATCAAGGAGTGTGCAAAACACCAGCCTTCCAAAGAGAAATAAATTACAAAATAATAATCACTTCAGTATAAAACTCAGTGGATGAATACAAAAAGTACCCCTAAAAATAGTTTAACCCAAAAAAACAGGTGACCCGAAAACAGTGACCCCCGGTCCATGGACTACCCAAACGGACTACCCTAAAAATACTATTTCACGTGAGTACTATTGGTCGTAAGCAGCATCACAATTAGACTAAGTGCTAAGCCTAAACATCCATTTTAAACAACGTTGGCTAACAGTATTCAAGTCTAAGCACCCATTTTAAAAAAGGTTAGCTTAGGGTTAGGGTTTAGGGTTGTTTTTGTTCACCAACACTGTTTAAAATGAATTTTTAGGCTTAGCACTAATTGTAACTCTGCTTATGACCAATAGTACTCACTTGAAATAGTATTTCTGGGGTATTCTGTTTGGGTAGTCCGTCGGGGTAGTCCATGGACCGGGGGTCAGTGTTTTTGGGTCAACCCAAAAAAACTGGTACTGTATGTACTTATTTGAAGGCTAAAAGTATCTTGACTTTACTTGAAAACAAAATTTATCAATTTGTTAGTCCAGAAACTGAGCCCCCAAAAATGACAAAATGCACAACCCAACTAAAGGCTTGATGCCAAATTCGTATTGAGCAATATCAGCTCTTTAAGAACAGATACTTTGTACAATTGATTTCTGGTATTGGTAAGGATAAATAGTGGGTCAATTGCATCCACTTGCAGACTCTCAGCATGAAAGTGAGGATCGATCAGTTCATTTAGGGCATCAGTAAAACAGCATGACTGTTCTTAAAGTGCACCTTAAAAACTCAAATTATGTTCCTAATACAAATCTCCCCATTCAAAGCAAACATGTGTCACCATTGTTACCCACAATTTTGCTTTTGCTGTGACATGCAAGCCTCATAAACTTGGCAGAACTAGCAGTATCGTAAAAACCTGCATGTATAAGAACCTTGAGTTTTAGAGGTCAGGCTGAACAGGTTCTTATATTTTGGGTACTTTATGACAAATCAGGCTGATAAGGTTCTTAATAGGTTCTTAATATTTCCGAGTTTGTCATAGCATAGTCATTCACAGAAATATTGCACTATTAATAGTGCATAATGGTTTACATAAACATATACTTGCTAGCCTAGCTAAGTAATAATAGTCAGTCAGAATGCATGCTGACTAGACAATAACATGCTGAACAAAATATTTTACGCTATTTATATTGTGCACATCATACATGTACAACCTGTGAAATATTTAAAAGAAAGCATATACACAATAACATTTTGTTAGAGTTTTCACATTCAGTTAATACATGTACATCCAGAATTTTGATAATCGAGATTGGGGTGATCTTTTGTACAAGAACCTCAGTCTTTTCCTTGCCAGGCTGAACAGGTTCTTATAATATAATTGAGTATTAAAATATTTGCCAAATTTCAGCCTGTAGGTTCTTATATGCAGGTTTTTAGTGAAATTTGGACCCACAATTGTGATGTGAAAGGCATGGGTGTATTTTTGATTTTACGTCACAGTTTTCAAAGAAATTTTGCATTGCCAAGGAGGTTCTGACGTAAAATCGAGAATAGACTGATGCCTCTCACATCATGGTCATGGGTCTAAATACTGTTTTGATAACTTTGCGCATCTCACCCAGCAGATAAATAGCGAAATTTTGTAGACTGAGTTTAGGTGCTCTTTAACCTACATGTAGGCCCCTAAAAATTACACACCCCCTTAAATCCTCAACAACAAGCCAAGAATTTTTAATTTCACGTCCAAATAAAAACTGAATTTACATGTAGATCGCAGGGGTTTGCTGATAATAAAACAGATAAAATTGAATCAGTTTGAAAGAAGCTCCACTTCTCTCAGCATTTTTGAAGCAACAGGGTTTCGGTAACCATTACCATCAACACAGAGACAAAAGGCCTAAAGTAGCATTAAAATCAAATGCAATTTCCGCATTCCTGGAAAAATGGTCTTAGACTCTGTTACCATAGTTACATGGTATAGTGACCACCATACTAAAATTTAAAAGCTCACAATCATCATATATAATCAAGCATTACCCTTCGTCAGAGTGGCTTGAGCAGCTTTCAAATTTCTCTAAAGTGGTCAATTTTACCAGGCAGACACTTCACCCCAGTTAATAAACCCTTTTTTGTATTCCACTTCTCCACCATCAACAATGCATTTATAACAGTTCCTTTAGAAACAAAACCCCTTTGTCTGTTCTGTCAGAGCACTCTGATAAAGAGCTATTAGGCTCCAGATGTCAGTTTTCAAATTTCTCTACGGCCTGGTCAATTTACCACATCAACTCAGTTGCATTGACAAACCCTTAAATTCTGTGTTTAACCTCCCCACTGGTGACTCGGCACCATAGTTTTGTTTAGAAACTACAATTGTAAACACCTTTATCCATTCTGTTGTAGTAGTTACATGTTGAACTCTATGAAATTGAGCTATTCAGGTGTGCGTTACATCAGTACCATACAAATTTGTTGTCAGTGACATTCATAATAATAATTATTGTAAGTTGTGCTATTGTACAGTCAGTGATCATCAGCTCTCACCATAACAAAATGCAGCAATAGATAAACCACAAAACATGAAGTATGCATGCTGAAAAAGAGGTAAAACAAGAACAATTTTCATCCAAAATAAGAGATTTATTGGAAATTCTTATCTAACAGATAGCATTCAAAGGAAAAAAGATGAAAAGTTGCCACTGAGCAAATGGAGAAAAACAAAATGACTTCCTGTTTTGCTTTGGTTACCAAGGAACAAACTACATGTACCGCTGATTATAAATCTGCAGACTAACCCTAACCCAAAAAATAATGATGCATGAAATACAGTAAATGATTGAGATTTGCTGCTGACAAAACAGACTGACCTGCAGATTTCTGGTCTGCAATCATTACTGGTCTGCAGAGTCCAGTCTACAATTTAGACTTGCCTATTATTTACCTCCACTTTGGTGAATAATAAATGATGCATTCAAAATTCATAATGGTTATTGTCCATGTACAATAATGTACATGCATGTGTATTCCAGACTAAGTTTGAATTTGGAAATAATGGGGGTTTTTTAATAAGGAAATCATCTCTCAGCAGAAAAGAAAACTAACAACAGTGCAACAACAATGAAGCAAATACATGTACATGTAATGGGTTGGTGCAACTGTGATGGCATTCGCCTTCCACCAGTCAGTGGGACCGATTTGATTCCTGGACTTGACGTCATGAGTGTTGAGTTTGTTGGTTCCTTATTACAGTATGCTCAGAGGTTTCTACATTTACAGTAATCCAGTTTTCTCCCCTCAGAAAAAAAACCATAATTATTAAATGATGTCATCATCATCAGACTGAGTCCTTTTTGCGCCATGGGACGCATAAGGCCTCTTTTTTTTCGGTTTCTGTAGTCAGTAGATTAAGTCCGAGAGGGTGACTAAACCTCTGCAGACTTGCCAGAGCCCCTATTTGCCAGCTGGTTCAGCGTTCCTGCTAAGCCTTCACAGCTACCGTAACGGCCCTGGGAGCTAAGTCCTACTATACTTCACCCTGACAGGCACTCCCCTACTCCACTGTTGTCCACCTCCCACGAACGAGGACGTTAGGGGATGGTCTTTGGGAGGCATTAAATGATTTGATTGACTTTAATTTCATGTGAATTAAATACCTCTTACTAATCTAGTGCGAGGTCCGTTGCTATACTGTAAGTTATGTTTTTTTTACCAATGATTTATGGCCCAAGCATGAGGCAATAAAATCAACGGGAAAAAAAAAAGATGATCCGTAACTTAAATATGGACAAAGAAAACATGGTCAATAAGATATTTATGATATCTCTGAGGTAATCAGGAGTGCGGAAAGGGAACTAGTTGAATTGAGTCAAGTGGAAGGTTCAACTGCCACAACGACTTCCCCTTAAAAATCGAAAAAACAAATAAATCTTCTTGGCTTTTTGAAATAGTTGCTTGTAAGATTTAAAAACAGTTTTACAAGTACAGTAACATAAACAACATGAAGAACTTGCTAGAGAATACATGTTTAATGAAAATTTCAAATTTAGCTGGCTATACAGCGGCCCGTACTGTAGAATACGGTAGGCTTAATCAGCCGATAACAGAGTGCATACTATCTGAGAGACATTATTATTTGATTTACAATCTTCCAGATGAGTGGAGCACTTGTGCTCATCCAGTTAAAGAGGCAAGCTACAGACGTTAATAACTGCCTCAAATTCTCCCAACTACCCCTCGCGTTTAGATGAGGCTATGGAAACACGGAAAACGTCCTCTATTGCTTAAAATGCTGAACTGATAGGCATCAATGGACCTAAAAATGATGTTGAGGCCTAAGGTTAGCCAATTTGAAGGTTTTGGATTGCTTCAGTATACATACAGGTAAAACAATGACCTGTAATGAGTGACCTGTGAAAAGTAAACAAAAAAATGTGCATACATTGGCAGTGTGCAATGTACATGTAGAAATAATTCATTTTAACCCATTGACTCCTGGGATTGAGACTTAACAGATTTTACTCTGTCTAGCTCTAACGCCAGACAATTTTGCTCGTCAACTGGAGGCATCCTATGGTGTTTGAGGCATCAATGGGTTAAAGTATAAATTAAATTACAATACATTACCTGGAGAACTGGATTTTTTCTGTAGAAAAATGCGTGATATATAAATGCCAATGGGTATGCTGCAACAATATGAAAACGGTCAATACATGTTTAAATTTCATAAAGTGCAACAGTTTCCAAACCATGTGTTTTCTTTAAAACTGAATACTACACATACAATTTCAGTTAAAATCAAAGATAACCAGTGGAAAACTCTTTAATACTGCTTGGGACAAGAAACTTTATTTAAGAAGCTATGAATTTTACCATGACTATAAATAATTATTATTATCATTTGCATAGAAAGATGCATGTTAAGGTCTCCCTTGTTTTCATCATAATAAAATTATGTCACATCAAAAGGAAGATTGTATCATTCATATTTGACTTCAGGCTGTTGTCTACTATATACTGGCCATAAGCCAACCAAGTCCCAAGTCCGTAGTTTAATATTAGCTCATCACCTCATTAAATCCAATACCTTAAAAAAAACATTGCTAATTAGCATTAGGTCTAAAAAATGTGCCTTAACTTGTTTTGCAGTGTGCACTGTGTATATATATAGAATAAGTTGATAATGAAGATTTGGTTGCTGCATGATTGTAGCCAACCCCCTACATTCTATCAAACTATATTTCAGGATATTTATTATTAAATGCAGTTATTTTTTTAGGATGCCCCAGGCCAATTTCAATTACAAGAGCTGCTTGAAATGAGAAATATTGCAAACAAAGTGAAATACAAAGCATGTCTGATGTTCAAATACTGTTCATGTTTTAGCAAATGACCAAACAACAAGAAACACTAATCATCATTTCTTATCAAAACAATAATTAACTCGATTCTTATCAAAATTACAGAACACTCCCAGTCATATACATGTACTTTATGCTACTTTTTGCATCAGTGGAAAGTGGCATCATTGTGGAATGTCACCATAAAAAGTGCTGTCACAAAAAATGCATATTGATCAAAAGCTACAATCTTGGACAGATTAAAATGGAAAACAAATGCCCCCTGCCCCCTAAAAAGTCAAAGATGAAGCCACGTGAGGGCCAAAACGCGCCATTTGCAGTCCTTTAAAAATAAATCAAGCGTGTATCACATAGCCTAACATTTAGCATGAAATTTTAAAGCCACTAGTTATCTCCTTTTTATCGCAGTGTCTCTTCCAATCTACCAAAGAATCTTTTTCCCGAGCCATTGCAGCTTGAAAACAGAGTATGAGAGTATGCGTGACTCCGTTGCTAAGAATAAAAACCCCGGTAGCTAAGAAGAACAAAAACAAGCACGCGCGTTTCAGTCGAGCAGGTCCGCACAAAACAGTTTATAAAATACGAGAACAAAAGAATGCTTAACGGTGTTTGATGCGACTGTTTGAATTGCTGCCCTACAACAATTGCAACACTTGTAAGTCAACATTAAACGAACATGACGAGGTAGTCAAATGAAAAAAATATTAATAATATTGGTCAACAAACAATGGTCGGGGATCGACACAGGAAATTATCAACAGTTCGTTTAATACACCATGCATGCAGAGACGCAAAAATAAAATGTAACACGATTTCCGCGACAGATTGCGTGGATTTTCCGATTTAAATTTATTAATACTCACTGTTTGTGAATGCGGATGAAAAAAGCCATCGCAATTTCTCACAACGAAACCGATCACGATTTAAGTTCAAGTAAAACTCCTCCGATCAAAGGAATTGATCGCATGATCAATGCAATCGACAAGGTTTCTAAAATTAGATTAGCGTTTCAGGTTCAAGCACTCGATTCTAGACAAAATAATGTCAAATTTAGACATCACTATACAGTTAAGCGTACCTGAAAATAGAGCAAGGACCAAACGAAGTCCAGCATCTGACAATCCAGTTAGCTTTACAAGAAAGTCTATGCTACCGAAGCCGCTGCAATCAGCCATGTTTGATTTAAGCACCTGAATGACCCCTGGTGAGCAGACTAGGGAAGGGTAGGGAGAGGAATGCTCTCGTTCCCAGGGGCCCGTTTCTCGAAAGTCCCGAAGCTTCCGGTGTACGAGAGGATTTTAGTCGTCCAGCTTCACAGTTATTTTCCTTTTTGCTACCTTGAAAACACGTTCGGGCCCGAAACGTTTTCGGGACTTCCGAGAAACGGGCCTCAGAGAGATCTTAACTGCAACTTCCTTCGGAATGTACCCAGAAATTCATCCACCTTAGATTGCAATATTCCCGCGCTCCTCGATATCATTGATATTTATGGTTCACGTCAGTTAATACCTGAACCCACCAGGGTAACCAACTCAAAGAAAACTCTTACTGACTTGTGAATCACAAATTCCCAGATGTGATTGACTAGGTCTTAGTGATCACTATTTGGTATACATGACCAGAAAAGTTAATTATACCCGTTCTGATGGTAGTTCAGTTACGTTATTGAAACTTCAAGCTAAACAATCCTGTTCTTGGTGGATTTGAAGCAGAGCCAGGGGAGTAGCAGCCTTACAGCCAGTAAGGGTTTACAAGTCAGTTAATAACTGATCCCTTCAGAGTAACCAACTCCACAAAAACTCTCATTGGCTTGTGTATCACAAATTCCCCGAACCATGTATCAATTCATCAATTGCATTTTTCTTATAAATAGGTTTAAATTGTAAAACGCATCAGAACTGAAGATGGCATAAGTATGTCGAAACATTAATGTTGTTCTATTTCTTCAAGTTATTTCTCATCTGCTCTTCTCAAGACCTTTCTGTATTTGGGGGTGAAACGTGCCATATGAGAAAAAATTAATTGAATTTAAAGACTGCCGGAAATCTAGCTTTTTCTCAAACCGGAAGTCAGTTCGTTAACGTATGCGCAGTTAATGTGAGATCGAGCACCAGGAAGGGTGAGGAGAAACCTTCCATGCAAACAACAGTTTGTGCAGTGATTTTTGCTTGTGAGTGCGTTTTCTGGTCAGCTCACGACATGATGACATCAGTCACTGGAAGTAACATTTCACTTCCTTAGCAATGTGCAAAAAATCTGTCTGTGGGCCCTTAAGATCTATGCTACAGATTTTGTGTTAGAATGTTCTCATACTATTGATACAAATTTGTGAAAAACATAATTAACTTCCTGAGTGTTTTGGCATTTCCTGTTTTTGTCATGTGATTTACCAATTATGGTTGTGAGATAAACCAGACGAAGGAATATTAAATAGAACACACTTGGAAAAAAAGTATAACTGTAGAGTTGAAGGAACTCAAGAAAAGACTATTTGAAGGGGTCCATAGCAATGATTTGGTAGTTAAGAGCCACCCCACTTAAATATCTCAACACTATCTTTATCCTTTAGGTGATACTTTTTTGTCCCCACTTGTAAATCAGCTTGGGTGTACATAGTAAAAGAGGAAATACTTCACTCATTCATGCTGAAAGTGGTTAGCTACTTGAAGGTTGACTTTTTGATTTCATAAATTTAACTGTCCACAGATCCAAGCAGTGATTCAATAAATTCACTCATATTATTACCAATTAGAACCAAAGCAGGGGCTGCCGGTCAATAACAGCCCATGAGGTAAAGCTGAATGGGCTATTGACCCGTGGCCCTTGAGGGTAAAGGGTGTAAGGGTTATCACCCAACTAGTCAGACAGAAAAGGCAATAATAAAGTTAGCAAATGCAAGTTGAAGAAATATTTATTTGGGAATAAAATGAAAGAAAGCATCCCACTTTTAACTACTCGAGGACTATTACTAATACTGTAGTCCTCTAGTAGCATAGCCAATTAAAATGCAGGACTTGCATTAGTCCACTTGTTGGGTGATACTAATTGCAATTAGATTCTTAAAAAAGCCACCTTAAGATTTTGCTTGTATAGTCTTAAGGCATGAAAGAGGAACAAAAAGTATGGTGTTCAAAATGCATGGTTGCATGTTTGCAATTCTGTTCGTTTCATTGTTTGCTACCTTTTCTCAGAGTTAAAAGGCAAGTTTCTTGGTGAAATTAATGAAAGCAGTTTAAGGCACAGCTTTAATATTCATATGAGGTGTCCTGTAGAAATCCATAAAGGAATAATCGTATAAAATAATTATAACAGTGTTAAGGAACTTAAGTAGGGGTGTCTGAGTAACATTTTGGATGGCTTGATGTTACCATGAGTGTACATGTACTGCTTCATTTGACTAATTTACAGTGTAATAGTCCACTTTCAATATATTAAAATGCAGTCCTAAACAAAAGGCAACATCTCTAGGCTCTGAGGAATAAACTTATACAAATCCTTATACATGCATTTATTCCCAAGAGACTCAAGATGATGCCTTTTGTTTAGAACTGAATTTTAATATATCAAAAAAGGGCTATTAAAATGATTTGCCTCAAAAAAAAAAACTTCTACTTCCAGGTAACATCTGTTGATCAAAGCATCATCAAGAAGTTGAAGCTCAAGTTGCACTACTTTCATCTGAAGAAAACTTTTCACCACTTCAACTTAATTTCAAAATCAAGTATAGTTAACAATTATTCACAGAAGAGGAGGTGAATAGTGGTGGATACAACTTTGCTAATCAGTCCCACAAGAGGGGTTCAATATGCAACTCTGTCGTCATTAAAGCCTATTCTTTAGAAAGATTTGCTTATTTTCCTGATGTTCGTGACAATAAAATTTCAAGGTAGAGTAGGCTATTAATGCACATAACTGTGAGCGCTGATTGGCTGGTTTCCGGCCTCTTTAACATAAGTTTGCTGTCCAAAAAAAAATATCCACCACTTTCACCGACACTGAGGTGAATAATAACATTATTGTTTTAGTATATAACACACAGGTCGAATAAAAAACGAACCAAAAAACTTTATTTTTGTTAAATACAGTGGAGAATTTCAAATCTTTTGCACTGGGTACTCGGAGGTGAATAGTACTTGAATAATCACCTGCGAGTTAGCCAATCAGCGCACAGGGGAGAGAACTATTCACCTGTGTGGTATATACTAAAAAATAATTTTATGTGTAGACACTATCACACTCATATCTATATCCCATTACATGTACTTGATCGTAAAAACTTTCTTTTAAAACATTTAACCTCATGATGTATCACTTTTGTGTCAAAATATTCTTGCCATTTAAGTCTTTATTTTGAAATAAATCTGAAACTAACACTATTATAGACAGTATCCTACACATTATTTGTATAACGTTTTATATGTCGTTATTTTGTATATGTCACTTGATGTTTTACACTGAGTAATGTGGGAGTATTTCTATGAAGGAATTAAATTGCTGAAAAGTCATAATACTAAATCATGCATAAGGAGGCATATTTTTCAAAGCCATGTTCCTACAAAATGAGCTTATGTCCAGGTTTGACCCTAATTAGATGCACACCCAATCCAACATGAAGTGTACCTTTAAGTCAAAGCATTTGCAACCCAATTTCAACAAAGGTAAGGGTAAAGTTTTGAATTATTTTTAGCTTTGGGTTAATGCAGCAGTTAATCTTTACTAAAGCGCAGCATTTGGGGGACACTTTGTGACATAAATTGTCTGTATTCTAAGACACGAGTAATGTTGAAGTTGGCGAAAAGCGCAAAGGGACACTGCGTGACGTTTATTGAAATCAGTGTGCATCTAATTAGGGTCAAACCTGGACATATCTGACAAAATGCTGAGTTATGATCACAGATCTTTCAAGATGAGAGCAATCACTTGGGTCCCAAGAAACTGTGTCAACAATGTTAAAAATAACTGCTACAGACTTTGAAGTGACTGCACTATAAGTAAAATTGTGCTGCCAAAAGTGGCAGGTTGAACAAAAGGGTTGCTGATAATTTCATACGAGATCGGTTATGCCATGTAAAATATATTGTTGTATATTGTTGTTGTGCAATGGCTTTGAGCATTCTACTTTTCCGGGTGATGTCTTTGAATTTTGTCATTTAGCATGGTTTGATGATGCCTTGTGGCGTATAAATATCATTATTTTTCAGCAATTCAATCTTGTTTTCCTTTATCCGGAGCTAAATACAATGCATTGCATTGCACGTTTTTCGAATGTAACGTGGTGATACAATAAAAGCATACAAAAGACTACGGTAACTTTCCCTCACTTGTCCATACAGTGGTAGAATCTACAACAAAAATCTGTTCACCACCATTCGAATTATCTCAAGAAGGGCATTGCGTGTCTAGCCAGGTGCCAAATTGAAGGCACAAACTGCACGACGACAAAAGAGAAAAATGATGAATGTTTCGGCTCAGGACATCCTGCTCTCGATGATAAAACAAACCAGATGCAAAGTCCAGAGATAATGACATCAGGATGTGGAATTTCCTCAACATCACATCGAAATGAAAATTAATTTGTAATAAGTACACGCGAAACTTATGGGTTCGCCAGCAGCTCATACTAATTGTGAGCATTTTTTTTTCAACATGCACACCTTTCTGGCGCTTAGCTCGAGTATATTCAGCTAAAAGGGAAAATCACACAAAACCGCACGCAACATCCTGAGTGATCCTCCATTTTGAATACTGCACATCAGTGAATTTGCTCTCTGTGTTTCGCCGCTGACAAATCGTGGTAGCATGGACCACATTGCGTGTTTTGCGTGTTCTCTTCTGTTTGTCAAATGTCACGCATTTAACAGCTCAAACTCGCTTGGAGCTTGAAACATATCATTCCTCGGAAACAACACGCAACGTCTGCACGAACATAAAAACGACACAAAAGCCATGTGTTTAAATAGTTCAAATAAGAAGCTACGACTTTTTCATATTATCTCCTGGAATATGAAAGTATAATTTATTTTAAAAAGTAGCTTGCTGGAATAATTTGGCCACATGTTTTCTCTCAAATGTAGACAGATCTCTCTCTCTCTCTCCAATAAAAATGCCACAAACTGAATAACTTTCAAAAAATACAGCTTCGTATTACACTAAAGTTTCTAATACGGGAAAACATAAACCTAACAAGGCTTTGTAATCATATTCTTGCGAGTTTTCAAATGGTTTTGTAATCTTTAAAAAAATGTTATTTTCAATCTGTTGTATTTCACCACTCGTAAGGAAACCTATTTTATTTTTGTGGTTCATTCGAAGACCCTCCGATATAACATGTACGAGGCACGCACGAGTAATCATGACTGAATTGTCATCACATGCCAGTTGTCTGCATTGTGTTCTGTGTGCCACAAGCCTTGAAGGTGTTCGGTCATCCAGCTCAAAATAAAATAAAAAATTCAGAATGTCGTATTTTCTTTCAAGAACAGAACACATCAACTCAAAAAAGTTCCTAAATCAGGCACGAGATTTCGACACTTTAACCACATTTATCGGTATCATTGAGTTGAATATTTTAAGAGCACCGCTTTCTTTGAAGTTGTTTCAGCAGAGGCTTTTCTTTGGCTTTCTCGTGACCCCTGCTTTCTGTGATTGGTTGAATATGTTTAAACATCTACCCCTTTTCTCTGAGCCCCAGCAGATTGCATTTCGTATTCGTAAAGTCACGAAACATAAAACCTTTATTTCTGAGGTATAAATTTTCAACTTTGCTAATTAGTCTCACAAGGGGGGTTCAATATGCAACTCTGTGGTCATTAAAGCTTATTCTTTAGAAAGATTTGCTTATTTTCCTGATGTTCGTGACAATAAAATTCAAGGTAGAGTAGGCTATTAATGCACATAACTGTGAGCGCTGATTGGCTGGTTTCGGGCCTCTTTAACATAAGTTTGCTGTCCAAAAGTTCAGCCTTACAGTTTAACACCACGCTTCAAATCTCTTGGATGAAAACATTTTGCACTCCACGCAATATCCTTTGCCAATGGCTGTCAAGTGTGGAATACTTGGTAGTATGCAATCAACAAAAATCCTAAGATTCTTCTCGGTCAATCATCTCTTGATAGACTCAAGAACTGTAAGAACGAGATAATCGTTGAGCTTTTCAGTCACGTCAGCCTCTCTTTGACAAAATGACATGTGCTGGACATGAATATTGCCGATACTTAAGCGGGCCGAGGTGGCCGATCCTAGTTAAGTTTTCTCTTTTCTAAGATGGAATATTTCAGTCTCCTTCAAGGGATGCAACGTGTCTTGTGGACCCCTTGGCAAAGATTTCCGGTAAGATCAATGTGTTTTTGTCTTCGTTTAACGATATTTTTTACACGATTAAGAATATCCCTTTTCTGCTAAGCTCGACGCACAGTTTATTTTAAATATTTTCACATTGTACTTTTTTGTTCAATTTTTCCCTAAGCCTGTACGTGAATTTGATTGTATTTGGTCAATTGATTTTCTTCGTTAGAACTACAGCGTCATAACAATATCAATTTCAAAATGCCATGACTGTCTTATTTCGAAACAATCCCAGAATCGCATGGCCTCCATGTTTCGTACTTTTCAACGATATTCAGTGGATTCAGTCGAGAATCAAACTAATTTATGAAATCTCTCGACGGACGTTATCTACAATTTGGAATTTTGAGAATCTTATGGATGTCTTTTGATGTAGGCACGCATTTATGTGTCCTCTTAGCTGTTGAATGTTGCATGGCTCTAAGGTAAAATACGCTTCCATCCACCTCGGTTTTCTTCGTCCAAACGACCAGTTTGCACATTTTTGACACACCGTTTTTGTGATTGAATCTCGTGTCTTAAATAAAACCTTTGATTCAATAAACTAACAAATATATAACGAAGAGGGAAATACATTTAAGCGACGTGCAATATGGTATTAAAAACATGAAAGTTTCGGTTTGTTTAAGGAAATGTGTTTTACAGTCTTTGCTAGCTCCCTTAGAAAATTACGATTGGTTGTGTTCTTATTTTGCTATGAAACAGTTTGTCATTAGTTCAACGTTTCCGCGTTAGGTTAGAGCACGCCCCAGTTTGATGAATAGTTACCACTGAGTTGTCTCAAAAAGCTAACGTAGGTTCTTCTCTAAGAGAGGCGTTTTGTTCACAATTCCAATATGGCGTCGTGTCAAGGTGGTCACGGGGTGGCGTATCAACCTTTGAATACTCCTTCACTAAAAAGCCTCAATCGGTAAGAGATGGGTTCGATATGACAATCAGGAACCTATTTTTAACTGATATCACAGCAGAGTTTTTGATAATTTTCTCAATCATTTATTAGTTTCATTTATGAGGATTAGACATGTTACGTTCTTTTAAGTAGTGGAACACGTTCGGAGCTACAAGGAAAATTCTGCAATGAGAGCCAAATTTATATTTTGAAAACTGAACTAACTGTTTTGCTTTTTAGAGAAAATGGGCAGTTCATGCACTGCAACATTTTTAAAGCACACTCTCTATGGCCTCCGGCATCCATAGAAATTCCGCACTAATTAAACAATTCAAATAGTACACTCAGTAGGGCTTTCTTGCATCAAATTGTCTATCCTGGCTCAACCTGACTATCTCAGGATGGGTATCAAACACAGAGTCAAACGCAATTCGTTCGCAAATGTCTTAATTTTCGCTAGAGCCAGCTAAGATTATAACGAACAAAAGAGCATGTTAAATTAACTGGAGAAAAATTTTAATTTTGGTCAAAATTTACATGAACTTTAGGTTACACTAAGTTTATTTGGTGACTTTTTGTTTTCCTAAGGTGGAACTACTTCGCATTTCTTGTACCATATTTAAGAATTACGCGTTTATATTGCAAAACAGAAATGTGAAACTGTTCCATTTAATTTGATTTTTTTGCAAATGAACACAAAAGGTTCTTGCCATTATAATCATATACTGTGATCACAAGTTGTCTGAGTGTCATAGTCTTATATTTTAAGTAGGATAAAAGGACTGTTACATGCGAGTATTTATTTTCAAATTCTATCATATACGGGCATATCTTATAAAACTAATGTAAGAATTTCTCTCTCTAACTCCTACAACATTACTAAACATTGAGGTCTCGAATAAATTCTGAAAATACCTCTGCAACGCAAATAGAAGGCAATTTCAAAATTTGGATCAGACGAACACGGCGTTATTTCTATTGTCAGTTTTCACACCGTAAAAAATGAAAGATATATTAATTAGTGTGTTTTTGCCCACAATTCTTGGGTAAGAGGATCTTAAAAGTTAGACCATACAGACTTAGGGAGGCATTTCAGCTGACGGGTATCCAAAGAAATTGGTCTCGACACATGCTCGACACTAGGTTTTGCAGCAAAAACCAACTATGAAATTACCGAAATACCTGCAACCTTGTTTTACTTTTTAAATGAAGTTTTTCTTATTCTCTGTGGCTATTTTTCGATTCAGTTATTTTAGCGTGACCATTTTAGTAAAGTCGATTGAGTTCTATAGTTCAAGCGTGTCTATCCGCTTACCAGGGGAGAATTCAACTTAAGGTCTTCAGTAAAAATGGACCAACGCATAGTGAAACGATAGATAACAAAGCAAATGACCCCAAACAGTATGGATAAGACTTTGTTTGGATTATGAATCGCGTTGCTCTTCCGATAGGCCTTTTATGCAAGAAATGACGGCGACATTTAACTTCAGGGTGGGTAACTAAATCTACATTGCCACGATTGGCGAAACAAAATGTTTCTTATATGTAAGCACAATCATATTCAACTGATCGATTCAACTCAGTTTTTTAAACATTTTTTCTATTAGTAATACAAAATACGGAAAGAAAATACAGAGAGTCCTTCTTTCTCTACAACAGACGGTTTCGATGAATAAATCTTTTAGGCCGGCTGGTGGTAAAGTTTAATCACAGCATGGATGGTGTACAAGTATGCATGTAGTGAACTAATCATTTGATAAAAAATAGACAACAGCCTCAGGCCAAACTTTTTTTCAGTTCCTGTCTCCCTGGGCCTTCGAGACAATGGGTCCCGAAGAAACCAAAGAAACAAATGCGTCTAATCTCTGCCTCTGGGGTAGGAGGGTGGGGCTGTTGCCAATATTTTAGACGTTTGGACAGCAGCCTGCAACTGCCTGTCACTGCCAACCGAGGAACGTTGAGCCAGTACAGAGAGCAGTGATCAACACGTGACAGACGGTCGCTGTCCTCTCAGTGTTGGGTTTCACAAACTCAATTTAATTTAAGTTTCAAAAATTATGTAGCAACAAAATATAGAAAAAGATAGATCCACTGTTGTTGCAAACAAACCTACCTCTATTGTTAGATTGCTATCAAAAAAGGGAAATTTGCACTTGATGAAATGGATGTAGACAAGTGGTCTTCAGAATCATTCATTCTATTAAACTTGAGCTGTTTTCGGATTTTTCAGAAGGAAAAGAGAGGTTGCCTGTGTGGGAATTAAAAGAAAAGAAAAATTTTGAACATGGAAAATTAAAATTTCAAAACTGCATAACGGCTCCATGTGGCTCTCCGTGAGTTGACGATCTGAAAGGGTAGATTTTTTTATATCAGCGTTCCTTCAGCGCCTCTCAAACAATAAATTTCTTCAGTTCAGTGAAAGTAAACAAGTTTAAAATAGGTTTTGTTCGAGCCTCGTGAAATTCCATTGAGTGTGTATTGTGTTTTTGTTCCAAGTTAACTTTCTATATCCACAGGAAACCTTCCAAATGTTGTAATTATAGGCCATAACCTAGGCTATCACTTGAGATGACTGACTGAATGACTAACTGGCTGACTAAATCGCATTTTTGGTTATAGGCTGGAGACAATTCCAATTCATTTTTTCCATTGGGGCCATAAATTGAAGTGGGTGCTGGGAGAAAAAGTGTTGACCAATAAAGAAATTGAATGAGTTGTTTCCAAAAGTGTTGTGGTTAAAAGGAATCGAGCTGGAAAGCATACCATAAAAATTTGGAACTATAGACAACT
Organism: Montipora foliosa; assembly: GCF_036669935.1. Taxonomy (NCBI): domain Eukaryota; kingdom Metazoa; phylum Cnidaria; class Anthozoa; order Scleractinia; family Acroporidae; genus Montipora; species Montipora foliosa. The sequence continues at coordinate 28,279,921 of NC_090871.1, read as the reverse complement.
TAACAGCACATTCATTCAGCGTGTAGTATCAAATGAATGTAGAAATAATAATTATGCATCATTTTCATTTTCCTTTGACTTCTCGGTATGAACGAAACAAAGCAAACAGCGTTTTAGAATAATTTCGTTCTAAAAGTTTCCGAGAAGCCCAAGTCATTGATTGCTACGCCACACGCCTTATTCTACTTCGAGTAGTGGTATTTTGTGTTTCATTTTCAAAAGTTATAAATACTTTTTTGCGACACAATTTATAACAATACAACACCATACAGTTCAAATTAAACTTCTCGGACCACAACCGTAGACATACATCCCTATTCTTTATAGCTTTGACTACGTTATAAAGAATAGGCCGAAAAACAATAATTTGATTATTTAAGGTGTGATTTTAATGGTCTTTCAGTGTTATTAAATCAATTTTAGATGTTATTCTACAGCAAAACGTCTGCCCACAGACAAATTATGTAAACTGTCAACCTGTTGACACGATCAAATGTATGATAATGAACTTGTCGCGCGTGTTTTATCAAACCTGTCTGGCGCACTCCCGTAAATTACTATTTCTCATATTTCGCTCGGTGCTTGTTTTCACACGGCAAATACTTTTTAATCTGTAAAGAAACATTGCTATAGAAGAAGGCAAATGGTAAAACGTTTAATCATTTTTCTTGTTATCTTGCAGATTGAATAGACACGATTAAACCGCACTCGCAGAAAGGGATACACTCTTGTTTTCTTTATCTCGTAGCACGGAAACAAGCAACAAGGTCATCTGTTGCAAGAAGCGGGATAGAACGGATTATACGATTGCACTTACGTCACGGCGGCAATGTTAGTGGAAAGAACAATTCTTTTGGGAATTTGACTCTATTAGTATGCAAAACCTGAGCTGCATTTTTCTATTGTTTTGGCACTATCACGGCCGTCTTATGGCTTAAGTGCAATCAAATAATTCTGGTACTAGTAAGAGGCTAAGAAGCCTTTAATTGAGTTGTAATATGAAACATTTAACAGGTGGAAATTTATGGCGGGAAACGACCTAACATCATCTTTCTCTGCCACTTGTATTTTCTTTCACGTTTACCGATGTAAGAAGTACAAGTGGTAGGGAAAGGGTTGTTTATACAAAGGAGCCGCCATTATCTTAGTCATTACATCCATTTATGACGTTGTGTTACGTCACTGATTCCCCGGATGTCGTCATTGTGTTACCTCTTAGGGTGCGTTCGATTGACCGTATTCCGGAATAGGAATACATGGAATATAAGGTAGAAATCCTTCGCTTTTGCGGAGATTCAAATTAAGATTTTAAAATATCTGCTAAAATGCTATTAAAAACGTATTTTTATTATCCTTGCTGCTTCGAAACGCGACAAACATACCGTTTTAATCATCACTCCACGTATTGTTATTCCGGAATAGGGTCAATCGAACGTGCCCTTAGTCATCACCATGTGCTTCAGTTCTTCAAATGCACACTCTTGCTTTTTTTTCCTCTGTGTGTAACAGGAAGCTAAATTATTGAGTAAATATCTGTTTGTTAGTAGTTTTAACTTAAGCTGGGTAGCAAAACATTTAAATTAAATTCGACTGGATTTTTCGTTAAACGGAGTAAACTTTGCATACCTCACGGACTTTTAACTTCTTACTAACACAAAAACAACTAGAAGATCGATCTATAATAACCCGACTTTTTGTTTAAAAAAATAATGACATCAAAACAGGGATAGAGCCGTACTCATCTTTTCGAGCACCATACAAAAGCAGCATTTATATTTTTTTAGATGGAGAGCAAACGACCAAATATCTTAGCTAAGTTGCATGTTGAGTTTTTTTTTGTTTTTGTCAAAAATGAGATAATAATTCGAAATGAAATATAAGAGTATACAATAAGAGATAAGAATTACAGTAGATAAGGAAAAATAAGTGTTACACTAAAAAAAAAAACTCAAGACAAACAAGGTTTACGTGACATAGCGAGAAATGTTGTGCCATTCCATGGTTTCCTAGCCTGTTCCAGGCTTCCAGATAGTCGGGAAAACGAAAACAACTGCGTGGGAAAAGCATTTTTGCACGCATTTTTTTTCTCTTTCCCTACCATCTGGGAGCCTGGAACAGGCTAATGGTTCCCCGATACCGCCAGCGACGTAGCAGTCCCAGCAAAATCACACGTGCACGCTGATGATAACAAGGAATGGATGACTACAATAAGTCAGAAACATTCGCTTTTATGATGACTTTTCTTTTGAAGTTGTTAGCCTTGTATTTATGTATCATTTATTTATGTATCAACAAAAGCACATTCAATTAAAGGTGAAAAAACCACACTTTTGTGTTACTTGTTGCAGGGTTTCACAACTGGCAAGACAATGAATTAAAAGGGGCAAATGCCTGGTCCTTGGCTTATATCAACTTATCAATGACATGGCTCCTTAAGATTTGCGACTCAAGCCAAATGGAGAAAACTTAACGTTACACGATTTAAACAATACAAGCAACGTCGCTTCCATTACTAGGCCAGGCTACCGAAGAGCATCATAACATATCGCGTCCCTTGATCCAGAAACCTTAACATAACTATTTAATTCCTGAAAGTTTAACTTTTAAGTGCTTTATGGACCATTTCTTTTCAAGTCAAGTCAGGGAAACATAAACACTTAACAGGATAGCACTGCCCCATGTAAGGGAATCCAGATTCCAGAATCCACGAATTTTTCGCTTTTGGAATCCGAAATTCTGGGCTTCGGAATCCGGAATCCAGCTTTAGGAGAAATCCGGAATCCAAGCTACTAAAGATGCACTCCAGATTGTATTGATCCATCAAAACTTGAGGCGATCGACTCGCGCGAAGAAAAGATCATCAAAGGAAACTCTTCCCCAGGCTATAGACATGAACGTGACGACATAATAAGTGCATATCTGGTATCAAAAAACAATATAGTTCACGAGTAGATCCGTATTCAAGGTCAAGGTCGCGGTCCCTTGCTTATGAGTGGCTGGCAGGATCACAAAATTCGGTAGTTTTACGGGAATACAGCGCAGCCTTTTTAAGGCATAAATTGGATTGTTGTGAATAACTTCGGCCTCTGGATTTGTTTGATTATCTGTTGTTCACTGGCTTCACTGAACTTTAACAAATCAAAAGCGATTTTTAGGCGAGCTTTCTAACCTGGCATTGGACCGAAAAAGGTGTTTCTTAAAAAAATACCTGTCTCCATGGTTCACAATAAAAAATAAACATCCACTTTCAACATTTTACCAAAAAAACAAGAAATTCACAGTCTCCTAGTGCCTAATTTTCATATAATTTGGTCCTAATTCGACCTTGGGGTTTCGCTGAGAACAGTTTCATGTCGTGTCATAGTTTTGAATAGTTTTGATAAATAAGCCCCGGAATTGTCAGAATCCATCTGTTAAAAGCAAACCCCGCTTTCCCCCCCCCCCTTTCCATCTGTAATCGTGCTCGCGGAGAAATTAGCAAGTAAACAGAGACGAGACAATTGTAACACAACTTTGTATTTAAGACCTAAATCCTTCGATGAGAATAAATCTGTCCGATGTCACAACACCAATGAAAACAAAAAGAGAAGAAAACCGAACCTCTCTCTCTACCCCAGTCCTTTTTCATTTTTCACGTCACGCTTGCATCATTGACAGTACTAAAGAAAAAATCTGAGAGCTCCTGACTGGAGTGGAGCCTATGGGTTCCGATACTCAACCAAGGACCTACCAGAGACTTCCACAGACCTACAATAGGTCATTAACCTATTGACTCCGGGATCCTGCCATGCTTCCAGGATTGACCAAGAAGATGATGAAGAAACCAAAAACGAGAAAGAGGATTGCGCCGCGAGACGTATACGTAAAGTTGCTGTGCACGATCTTTCCTTAATTACCGACCCAATTTGGTATCACTTTATGCCATATATGCTTCCACAAAGGATGACTGAGTTGTAACGTTTTGTGTCGGATGTTTGTCTCAGCAAGATTTTTTCAAGTTGTAATGTTATGAAGGCCGTACGTTAGATAACTCATTGGGTTAATTTCGTCACCTTCGTTAAATAAAAAAAAAATATTGTAAAGTCTTGTATTGTAGGAAACTCAGTACTTTGGGAAGATAAAGGAATTGCTGTCCTTTCAAAGGTCTTTTTTATAGCCTTATATTGTGACGAGCGGCCCCTTTTCGGTCGGCGACAGAAGTGGCTCAAATGTCCATGTACGCGAAGTACGAGAGACATTGCAATTAAGGGTATTTTCAAATATTCCAAGTTCTACAGGAATTGCAGTTACAAGTTAAGGGACAGTGTTTTTATCCTCTAGCAAAGAAGACGCACTGTTCAACTGGACTCGGAAGAAAGAAATGCTTCGAGGAACCGAAACCCTAAGAAAAGTAAATGAAGGTACTGCGACCCATTCCGGTGGTGTGAAAAGCAGGTGGAATATGCCTTCTTCTTTGTGCGCATATATCGAAACACTGTTATTATATGTGACGCAGGTAACAAAGCAGTAGGAATGCTGACGTCAGGAAGAGGACTTATCCCGCTTCAAAGGAGATTTGCTCGTTATGCAAATGTCTTTCGACTATACTAGATAAACAAGCTAAAGAAGACAACCTACCAGTTACCTTTGATGATCACGTATTAAGCTTGTTGAGGAAGCAGTTCCGTTTCGTTCCAGTCACGAACAGGCAGCATTGGAGAGGACAGGAAAGCGGAATAAAAATAGCCCTGACTTGACAATACCTCGCACCAGAAGCCAATCCTTTGCCATAACTTTAGAATCACTTACCAGCCTTGCCGATACCGTGACAGAGATTGGACAGGATCACCTTCTGGACATGATCTGCCGTTCGAAAGTCTGACAACCTTGAGTGTAGAAGTAGAAGAGCAGACCACGACATCCGACTGTGACCAACTACGCCTACAGAAGAGCTCGTTGTGTGCAGGACGGCATACTTCGTATTTACCAGAGAGAGTTTTCTTATTTTACCGGGATAAACTCGTTTTATCCCGAGAAGATAATCAAGGGTGAGCCACCAAACATTAAGAAGCGTCCCAACATACATTCAGCTATCACCGATGGAACGGGAAGTAAAGAAGAAGACAGAAGAAAAGAAACTGTAATGAGAGAATTTGTTTGGAGTACGGAAAAGGCGTACAACAGGTAAACCTCCGCTCAAAAACAAAGGAGCTGACTGGTATCCTTCCGTACGCACATACGTCCCATCCTCTTCACAGCTTCATCTGAAGATGCGGCCAAGACATTACAGCAGCCTGCCAAATTGTGGATGCAAACGTTACGTTGCAGTTGCAGGGTAGAACTGTGCGGGTGCAAACCATATACCATAAGAAGGTATGACCGAAGAAGGGAGATTTCGCCATTCTGGTTGCCAGTTCTGCTGGAAGACGTACAAGTTCATAATGGAAAATAGCAGAAAGTAAACGTAAACTCCAGGTGATACCTATAATGGAAATTCTCCCAAATGTATTTTGACCGAAGTTGTGGGATACACTGGAGAAGGTGCAAATATTACTCTATCCTCAGAGGAGAACCGCACCAGGCTCTGTGCAGTCGTGCAAATGGCTGCCCCAGTGAGCGCTGATCGGGACACCACATTTGTCAGCTTGACGTCCAATTTCATTTTCTGAAGTGCTCAATATGATTGTCAATCTTTCACTAAGTAATCCGTCCTAGGAGGGGTGTATTTTATTGTATTTGGCTAAAATTAGCGTTTTATGAGAAAATGTGAAAGCAATTCAGGTAAGAAGTGATATGTAAGGTCTCGGTAAAGGTAAATTTGGACGTCTCGCTCAATTTTTTTGTTTTTGCAATATTGAATTGTTGGGCTGTGAAGTGTAGTTTCCCGAAAAAAAATTCTGAAAAATTAGCTTTAAAACCGCTAAAATCGCTTTTCTTTGTTTCTCGCCATAATCTGCACTCAAAAAATGATTGGCGTATTATGTCAATCACGCGTGATTGCGTGGGTGTCAATCGACAGCCTTCACGCGCGATCTGCTAGCTTACGTGCCCGAACGCTGATTGGCTTTCAAGTAGACCGTGAACTGCACGCGAAATCTTCAAGCTCGATTTTCTATGGGGTTTATTTTGACCCCAAAGTTACAACTTCTCGGACCTCCTGTCCCGACAGGTTTTAAGATATCGCTTCCAAATTTTCAATTCGAATAGATGATTGTACTACCCCAAATACTGTGAGGAATTTTTCATTGGTCTTGGGAGACTGATTTTATGCACCTTTTCTGCCTATTTTTTTTTTTAATTGTGGCGAGGAGACCCCAAGAAACCACCGGGCTTATAAATTAAATTAAGTGTGAGATGAGAATTTCGACTTGGTGCGTGATATTTCCGTCAATGCTTTACAATTGAAAAATTCCTCACACGATATTGGAGTGCATTCATTTGTGACTAAGATGCAACAAAGTGCGGTTATTTTCGTAATAAAGTGAAGGGGCAGGAGCTTCTGCAGCAGACTCGGTCGTTCTGAGGTCTTCTGAATTTGAGGCCTCAAAACTAAAAGGCAATTTTAATACCAAAACACTAAAACTTTATTCAAATAATTTAATCTATTAGCTTTAATATGATATATAGTTTGACAATATACAAAAAATAGCAGCGCGACAATTTCATTTTTCCTCAGACACCTCATTTTCCTTCACCGAGATCTTGATGCGCGTGTTTCAGCCTACTGTGTCTCTACAAATGAAAGTTTTACAAACGAGCGGTAACCGAATTTAGTTTTTTGCGCTTTGGCAATGAGCCCAATAAAAAGTAGAAAGAGATGGTGATGCTATTTAATGTTCCAAAAGAATTTGAAAACATGGTTCGACGGTCCTCCGTCATCATCGGTGTAACGATAATTATTAAAAACTGGATCATTGGATAATGCAATTTCGAGAGTTTTGATTGGCTAAGCCATCATGGGTTAAGAGGCATTATACCATGATCTACAAACACGGCAAGCATATGCGTGATTTTTTGGGCCTTTTTATTTTTATTGTAGTTTAGTTTTCTATATTTTGGGGGCGTTTTTAATAACACAATTATTCCACTTGCGCTTGTTGGATATGAGATGATTATAGCCAGCTCGGCGCTATATACGCGCCTCGTTGGCTATCTATCATCTCATATCCAACGCGCGCTCATGGAATAATTGTTAAATAACAATTTGGCTTGGATTTATGGAGCAAGAACCCACAGTATAGGTAGCGATGCTGTGTAAAACAATGATAGATAGCTAGACGCGAACTTTGTCAGGCCGCTCGATTTTCGCTGGTAATGACTGTACCTTATCGCGATGCTTTATTATGCAGCAATCAAATAAATAACCGTGAACATTTAGGAATGATTTGCAAGTGTTCCTTTGTTTCCGTTTACGCGAACCTCGCGAGGATCCCTGAAATTGGGAAGAAAATCCCTGCCTCAAACACGCAAATGTATGATCATTGGATTTCACATCTTCTCAGGTACGCAAAAAGTAATCACTTACATTATTATATCATAAACTCCTTAAAAAATGTCATACATTTAATCCCGTAATTTGTAAATAGAAAAAGAAAAAAAATTGTTATGCTTTCTAAGAACTTTTTTCAATATAACACGATTCGAACACGAGTACGAAATGCGAAGGAAAGCATTAAGACAGAGAAAAAAATTTGGAATCCAGCCATCTGGAGAATTTGGAATCCAGTACCCGGAATCCGGAATCCACAGTGTGGAATCCAGAATCCAAGATTGTCTTGGCTTCCCTTAAGGCCCGGCCAAACGGATCCAACATTGTTGGACGATGTTGCGCAGTTTTAAATGAGGTGGCTAAACGAATGCATCCTGTTGGATTCAACACTTGGAATCGAGAGCGCTCTGGGTACAAAATATACCCACAATCCTTAAACAAGAAACGCGCGCCATATTGGTTTGAAAAAATGGCGAGCGATCGACCAATAGTGAAGAGGTGTTTAGCTGCTATTGCTCTGCTTGAAATGTTGGAAGAGGAGGATGATAGAGTCACTAAAAGAGGAAAGACTAGACACTGATTTCGCAGGCTTCGGCAATGAGAAAATTAGCGTTAAGGTCGGGATGAGAGGCAATAAAGTCCTTTAAACGGCGGATAAAGGAGTGGCCAAGAATCAATACCCGAGGTGGAGCAATGCCAAACGTTTAGGGAGAATAAAGCCCTCTAAAAAAGAACTTAAGCAGCATACAACTTGCCTGAAAAATCTTGATAATCCAAGTTTAGTCCGTGAAGGAACAACTAAGAGCGCCAGTCACGAAAATTGCAATCCCTTAACTAGACCTATCCTTACTCCGCCCTTATCTATGATTGGCTCATTTTTCTGGCTGAATGCATCTATTGACCCGAGGAGGTCAAAGTCGACGACATAAATAGTATCATTCCTTACAGTAATAATGCCCCTTATTTCACCAATATAGTGAGAGAGTTAATGATTGATGAATGAAGATTTTAAAAGGATATTGAAAGCTATTAGACCTGACATAACCCCACGTCAAGTGATGGAAGGTCACAAAGTGATAGCTGCAGCCGAAAGGTTGACACTAACTATACGATTCCTCGCGACAGGAGAAACTTACCGATCACTAAGTTTCCAGTTTCGTATTTCGAGAGCGCACGGCTATAGCTTACATTGTGGATGAAGTTTGCTAAGCCATCGTCAAAAATCTTGGGCCAGTTTGCCCTAAAGTCCCTTTATCACACTGGGAGTGGCTGGCAATCGCCTTTAGATTTGAGGAGCGATGGAACTACCCAAACTGTCTGGGAGCAATAGATGGGCATTTTTCCACACACTCTTTGAATTGGCAGTTGTTTATCACAGGGTGTTAGAGATGTGACCTTTGCAATTAGCATGCCTGAAAGCAATTAGGGGGAATTTGCAATTATGGTCAGAAAGAAATAAGGTGCAAGGTGGATCAAACTGACAATTTGGCTCAGAGGCAGCTTTTCTTTTTTAAGGCGAAATACATCACTTGTCAATTGTTCTTTCTTTGGTTAAGCACAGCCCCGCCTGAACATCTTTAAACTTAGTTTAGAAATTGACACATATAGGCTTTAATCAATGTTTTGATATGAGGTTTAATCTAGAGAAAATAAAGGGCAATGCTGCATGTAAACATGAAAAATACATGCCAGGGCTGAGTTACTCGTGCAAACTATTGGTTAAGATGTATAAAAAACCTATAGGTTCTCATGATATTTAACCTGGGTTAGCCGGCTAACCATGCTTATGGCATCTGGGCCCAGACAGCTGTAAAATATTTTTATAGAAAAAGGACTTTTCACTTTCCTGATCTACTGTAATTATGCAAAAAATCTGTTACGTGTATCACTGAGGCAACCAGAAAATTCTTTAATACCCTCGGAACTGAAGAAAGCCTGTTCAATACAGCTATATATAAACAAATATGGCAATTTTGCAAAAACACCACTTTCCAACCTGAGATGTGTATTTCAACTCATGTTTAAAGAACAGCAACAATATAATAACATCTTTTCAAAATAAAACAATGTTTAAGTTTCATTTTTAACTGTATGACACAATAATTGTCAAATAAAATATTATCCCTGAAAAAATAAACAATGATATTTTATAGAAGTAAAAGTTCTTCTTCTGTGTTCTTTCACCCTATTTTATTTATCTAACAATAGTTTTCTGACTCTTGAAGCAAACTCATGAGCCCTGAAGCTCCTGAGGGACTGTGAGTGAAGAGAGACTGGGCCATTAAATGATGTTTTCGAACATTCCGGCCGAGAATGGACAGGAGCTTCATGTTTTTCCATTTACTTTCTGGACCCGCATCTTCGCTTATTGAGTTGAAGGACTCCGGAGAAGAATTCAGACTTTAGCGATCTGGCAAATTGTGTCTACTTTTTCCCGTTTGCATCACAGGTACAAGAAACTGCAGACCGGTCCTAGTAGATCCAATTTGACTGACTTGTAATCGTCCCTTAAAGCCTCTCCTGTCATGACTTTTTGTTGTTGGTTTTGGATGGTTCTCTTCCGAGTTGGCTTCTGAGGCCGGCTATTTTGGTCTTGATGTCATTACGATCTCTTTCCAGTTCGTTTTCAATCTCTTCATAAGCCCTTTTCCCTAACATTATACTCCTTGCAAAATACGTCCCACAGCCGGACATGGTCTTTCTTCCAGTGGTTCGATAAGTCTATCTACCTCTGCGTCAGACCATCTTCTTGATTTTCCCGTTCTCACGTTTTCAACAGCTGCTTTGCTCTTTCTTTTTGCGGAGAGATCGCTAGTGCTATCTTCGCCGAGTGATTGAAAACGTTCCTCATTCTCCATACCTCATGTTAATATACACTCGGCAACGCCGAAGCAACCATAAACAGCGAATCATTGCCATGGATACAGATATCCGCAAGTGTGGAACACGGTTGCCAAACGAATGCAACATTTTGTTCACACCTGAGAACAAAGGAAAGGTTGGATGATGCTGAAGACGATGTTTGGTGGAAATCAAACTTCGTTCAACATCATCCAACAACACGGAACATCGTGCAACATGGTGGCCAAACGAACTAGTGGAACATGTTGGATTCAACAATGTTGGATGATATTGCATCAACATGTCTTGGATCCGTTCGGCCGGGGCTTCGCATGGGGCGAATAGCAACTCAGCGAGTTTAACTTTTTATACGTGGCCAAAAACAGTGATAAAAAGTCCGTTGCATTGACGCAAAGAAAATTGTGCTGTTCGAGTCATGATACCATGGCCACCCACGGATGCACGGCAGCGCGGGTAGTAGTAGTCTTTTGTCATGCGCAAAGGCTGAGTAACCTAGAGGGTGCAGAGCGATGTTTGCCTATCATCATCATATCTGCATGACAATGTGTTGGTTATCCCCGAAATACACACAAGTAGGTCTTTTTGGTCATTAAAAACTGAGCCTCAATTACATGGTTGAATTTTAGGGGGTGGGATACGGAGTACTTGATAATGATGGACGGGTTGGCTTTTAATAGAGAAATAAAGAGACCACTTATAAATCAAAGCTTATTGGTGGAAAAATATTTCAAAAGAGACGAAACCCATGATATTTCGGCAATGTCGGAAACACTTAGAGCTTGTTGATCAACTTAAGAAGATCGTGGGTGGATCGCCAGAAATGAACGAAGAAAAGAGAGGAGATACCGTTATCACAGCGACCTGTGGTCTGCAGGCTGTAGTATGCTTTTGGCAGGCACTGCTCTCTATGAAACAATATGATCGAGATGAAGTGATTAGAGTGTGAAACTGATTTGCTGCTCTCTCTCTCCCGCGCTGAAAACACGGCAAACGCAAATGTTGCATTTTCCGTTCCGTGACTCTCAAGATGGCGATTAGTCATTATTCCCCACCAATGAAGAATTATTGTTTGACGTCCATTTAATTAAGTTGAAATGTAGACTTCCAGAACAGTACACATTCCAAGAATTTGAAAGGACGATGTGATTGGTTTATTAAGTGTGACAAGTTGTGCGTGGATTGGTTAAGAAGCACAATGCTTGGCGGGAAAGCAGATTTGTGACACAAGAAAATAGAATGCTGCAGAAAACGACAGTTCCAAGGATAGAAATGAAATTTGGGTGCTCCTGTTCATGCGTCCCGTCGGTATACGAAACAATCATTTTGAAAAAGCCGAAAGGTTTTGATTTCAGTCTCGAGAGATACCGGAGTTGAATACAAAAAGCAAATAGGAAGTACTTCAGAAGGAGTTCCGAAAGGCTCTCTACTGGATCCGTAACTCTATTCGTGTGATGTTCATTACCCTTAGGAGACATTGACAAACATTATATGAACTATCATTTTAATGACGACGATACTTTAAACTTTATGTAAGTGTCAACTGTATTTAGTGCTGGGGCACCAATAGAGCGAGTTTCAATCGATTGTCGTAAAACCAAAACCAAAGTAAATACTTTGGCCAATCAAAAAGGACGGAGACAATCCAATAAACCAATCAAAACTCGAAGTAATTACTTGTAGCCGGCACAAAGCGCGGAAAAATGTGCACGCGCAAGTCACGATTGGTTTTGGTTTCACTTCTGATTGGTGGAAATAGTGGTGGGAGAACTTTGAACCAATCTCTGAGTGAAGTAATGCAAAACCAAAGCAATTCGCTGATTACTTTCGACACTCAATCAAAAACCGCTCTATTGATTGGGGACACTGTAGAGAAATCAAAACAACTTTTGCTTTTTGAGGAGAGGGGAAACCGGAGAATCCGGAAAAAAACCTCGCAGCAGAGTAGAGGCCAAGTTTGGGAATCGAACCCGGGGGGGCGAGTGCTCTCACCAATGCGCCATCCGGGAACCGAGTGGCGTATTTTTCGCGCTAACACGAGTGGTCATATTGAGCAACAATGTTACGATATTCCCGCCCTTTTTTGTCTGTCTTAACACCCAGTATTTGTATTAAAAACTAAATAGCCGATTCAACGTAGTTTGGAAGAGTAAGATTTACCCAAATTGGCCTAGTTCCCATCAGCGCCAGAAAGGTGTCTATTTTTAAACCAAACTTGACTCAAAAACAAGGAAGCTTGCAGACCACCGCGCACTGGTGGCTCAGTTGGTTGAGCATCGGGCTGTCATGCTCGATGCTTGATGGTCGCGGGTTCGAACCCCAGCCGGATCAACACTCAGGATCTTAAAATAAGTGAGGAGAAAGTGCTGCTGCTTCATCTGCAAATGGTGAGATTTTCAAGTCTTCTCGGGCTGTCATGCTGTCAGGCCCTGTCTCACAAATATCTTATATGTTCATAAGTTCCCAGTGGGACGTGAAAGAACAGCAATAAGAGTTAGGGGATGATGTCCCCGGTGTCGCGGCTGTCCTGTTCTCTCCAGCAGAAGTGGCCGGCTTGGTGGTGATGTCTCTAAATAGACTTATGTTGTATGAGGCCACCTAAGCAGAAACAACCATAAGTCAAACAGGGACTTTGCCGAATGTTGGAAAATGTAGGTATACATGTAGATACGTAGGAAGACCCATGCAGATTCAAGATATCTTGTTGAAGAAACATGAGTCTTTTGAATCACTACTAGTGCAATCTCAACGGCAATATCAAGCGAGCGAGGACCTCAACGCCAAGAGATTGATAAAGATCTGCTTGACTGGTTTCGAAAAGCAAGGTGGCCCATGTTGCAAGAAAAAGCAGAAGAAGAACGCTTATTAAACACGAAAAAGATTGGGTACAGATATGGAGAAAAGTCGTCCCTGGTGAAAGGGCTATTCACTTCATACAGTATAACACAATCAAAAAATAGTTTAAATGGACAAAAAGTAAGGCTGATTCAAGGGGCAAGGTCTGAACATTTTAATAATAACAGGTGTGAACTTTTGAATCAGTTTATCACAGGAAATTTTTCTTAAAGTATCATACTTTCTCGCCTAAATTTCAAACCTGATCAAATCCACAACTGTGTTCCTATCAATTTTTCATACATAATGAAATATTTGTAGAAACGATCAATGTATTAACCCATTGACGACTCCTAGGGGTTCCCCATTGACGAGTAAAATCGTCTGGCGTTAGACACGGTAAAATACTAAGTCTGGCCGGTTTAGGCCGGTTTGGACGGCGTCAAAGGGTTTTAATGGGGACATAGTTTTTCAGTGAGTGATTAAGCTTTGAAACTAACTATTTCTAAAATATCAGAAACAATTTCTGTAAGGTCTACAAACACAAGGTTTTACACAGGCCGTTTTTTCTTTTTCTCAAAGGGGCGAGTACTAGGAACAGTTCATATGAGAGAACAACATTGTAAGGATTACGTTTTGGTTGCCATTATTAACATACAACTTTGCCAGATAACATTAAGAGAGTCTTCTTGCAACTTGTTGCAGTTTAGTCATAACCAGAAGTTATTTTGTGTTTGTTGAACTTTAACAAATTCAATCACAGTTGGCAAGTGATCACTTCACTCTCATCTTTCCTTATTACAATTTTTTCTTTCAAAGAGGACCCTTCCAAGGGACTTCAGGAGGTACTTTTTGGCTTTTAAGTCCTTCAAGCATGGTATGCCATAAGTCTTCAATAAGGGCTTTAGTTTCGTTTAGTGCCACATCCAACACGTTTAATTTTTAGCCCTCAAGTAATGAAGAGCAATGACAATAGATTTATGAGTTTGCGGATGGAATAACAATGATGTACAATATATAGCGGAAAATTAGAATAACAGTGGTGTGATACAACAACTAATTACAAAGAAAGATTAAGATTTACATGAAACAATGGTTGATTTAGGGAGGGTTTCTCCCAATGAATGTGCAATGCCTCCTTGATTTTTAATTGTGTCCGTGTTGTTGCTTGATCTATGACAGCAAAGCATTCACTTGAACAAAGTGCCCGACACCCAGGTGACTCCTGTAAATGCTTAAAAATGTGAGAGGCCTTATCCATATTTAACTGCTCGTTTATGCGCGTGCAAATGTGCCGGGAAGTCTCGCCAACATAGCAGGCACCGCAGCCTTCTCTATTAACAACGCATGATTTGAGCTCTTTAGGGATAAGGTCTTTCACGCTAAACAAAGAGCCGATTTTGAACGAAGAAAACACTAGCTTGATATTAAAGCTGTTGTCACAAAAACGCTGAATGGTTCTGCGAATCCGCTTTTGTGCAATAGCAAAAAATTTGCCCACGTAAGGTAATTTAACGTAGGAGCACTCTGGGCTGTTGTTGCCATTTTGCCTGTTAAACTGAAAAAAACGTATTGATAGTGGAATTAATAGCCTTGCCTGCTCAATCAGGGGCGTAGCCAGGGGAGGGTTCCAGGGGTTCCGGAACGCCCCCTTTCGCGCCAAGGAACCCCCCTTCTCCTATTTTTAACAGTGATTTTATCCCAGCAAGGGTGTAATGGACTCTCCATTCTTGAAATTCTTCGTTTTGTTCTATGCTTACAATAAGTACAGTGAACGTCATTGTGTTAACTATTTGCGTTTCACTTGCATTTTCGGAGACATGACACAGAAATCCTGACATTGAAGCAGCGCTGGAGTTTTATGAGAACGACCTTCCTTCTTCTCATGTGGTTGATGTTGAGCTCCTGCGATAGAAGAGAAAGTGGTGTAGCACTGAGGATGCCGACCTCCCCACCAGTGCAATTCAAACACTCGCAGCATACACCTTATTTCAAAATGGCCGCCATTTTAGTATTCTTTTGTTTGATTGCAAAGTGGCCCTGTTGGCCTCGTTCAAGGGTAAATATTCTTTTGAATTCTACGTTTGAAAGCGAGACCAAAAGGGCCAGTTTACAATAAAACAAAAGAATACTAAAATGGCGGCCATTTTGGAATAAGGTGTATGCGATCGAGAGTTCTTTCCTAACATCCACACCTTGATCTGCATGTTGTGCACGTTGCCGATAACGTCAGCTAAATGTGAGCGCGCTCATTCAGTACACTAAGAAGGTTAAAAACATACCTGATGTCGACCATGTCAAGCGAGCGAGAGGCTGGGCTGGCGTCGATGAACATCAATTACCACGGAAACATAAATATCGAGGAAGTGATAATTACGTTCGCTCAACGGCAACCAAGGCGTCTTATGTTTACATAGCGTAAACGCCAAAGTCTTGTACGTTCGTAAAGTAAGGATTTTAGACCAACCGTTTTCGTTGGAACCAATTTGGAGCCCCCCCTCCTAGAAATCCTGGCTACGCCCCTGAACTGAACACATCTCCCCATTCACCGCGAGACACTTTGCTAAGGGGTTCATCCCAAAACGAACAAGCCAATAATTCCAATAGTTCACATTGATTTTCTGACATTTTGTCAGCCAGAATTGTGAAGTTTCACATTGAATCGCATATAGTTCTGTCTTTCGTGTGTCGTGGAGATACCGGGTTGACGTCACGACTGCCGCTAGTGCCAGTCTTCTTTGTGCGCAGTTTTAATTTCGGAATTAAACCTTGATTTCGAGTGGTTCTCAAAATCGCAGATTCTTTGCAATCCCGTTTTCTTTCTTTGTTGTTGCTTGTTTACGATGTCTACTTGACAGAAAAAAAAACAGACTGGTTAGGATTGATAGGCACTTTAAGGTATAGACGCTTTTATCGATAAGGCGGCCGTGGGATGCTCAGGGGGCAAATTAGCACGCATTTGTCCCCTGAGAATCCCATAATAGCTATTTGAAACAATGGTTGCTTTTAGAGAATAGTTCCTGACTTGCTTTATTCACAGTCGTTTGTGATCTTGTTCTGCTATAAAGAAGCACCACGAATCTCTCAATTAGGGCCATTGCCTGCTCAGGAATCTATTCTGGAACCGAGGCCAACATTGAAGAGGTATCTGCGATTTGAGGAAACACGTTCCACACGTCCCAGGCGGATGTTTCCCCCCTCCAGGAAAAGAAAAATACAGTGTCGCATCCAGTGACTGATTTGAACATCGGGAGAGCCTTGCTTCTTTGTGGTCCCAGTTGGTCAACAATTGGGTGGATCGAGAGGTATCGACAAGGCTTGCCAGCGCCAAATGCAATACAGATTTCATCAAAACCAAGATCTTGCACGCTGGATACCGCTAACACACTAAACTACCGTAGCCAGATTGCAAGGCATGGTATGCATGCAACATGAGTCAGGTGTCTTCTTCTTAGTGAGTGCAGTCCATTATATCTGTTGGTTGAGAACTGAGGTCGAATTTACCCTAGGTAATGTACACCTTCTTCCACTCAATGTCAATAGCTTTTAAAGTTCTTAGGGACCTGAGAGGATGATGCAATCCTTCTTCGAGTTCCTGTGCCACGCCTTTCTCTTGCGGTGGACGTTTTAACTGTCTTCACGATATACATCCCACACAACGCCCACTCTCTGGACTGCCTCCAGCGTTTTGAGGATATATGGTTAAACACCAAATCTGTATAGTCTTTAAGCGTGGCTTCCATTCCCGGCTTCGATATTTGAACGACAACTGCACCATCAATTATTGTCTCCTGGGGTGCGCCAATCTTCCTTTCAACAAGCCTTTGCATACATTTCGCCAGGTCTTACTTCTGACGTTCCCTTATTTTTCCTGCTTGTGCTAGAGTTGGATGAAAAGCAGCTTCTCGTGCTTAAGAAATTCTTTGAGGTTACCATTACGGCTTTGGTAAGCTATGTAAACACGGTAAAATAAAGCACAGTCGTTTTTAAAAGCTCTTTTTCGTTAGGTTCTTCTGTGGTTGTTGTTTGAATGGGGGTAACTTGTTCTTCTTTATTGCTTCGGATATCAGTGGCTTTATTTTTCCCTGAATATTTACATGACAAAGGCTTTGTACGTAGTGATACTGACCAACGGACACCACCTCTCTCACAACTTTAAATACCATATCATCAATGATTTCTTTTGAGTCTAGGACAAGAAGGTCTGTGCTGTCCTCCTCAAACGGATTCCCCATTTCGTCAATTGCTGACATGAGTGACACAACACGTCCATCTTAAAGTGGTAGTATGATCATAAAATCATTTCCTTTTTTTCTTCAGATTTTAAAGGCGTGTTCGCTTAACACCTAACTGGCAAAATTTTGAGCTTTGAGTTTTATCCAAAGGCTGTTTATTTTGAGCGTAAGTTTTGGATTCACGGTCCGCCATTACTCACGTTCAAAACTAACCGATTGGACCTCAGAGGGTTGCCACACTAGCTTAAAATTTCAGCGTGTAAACGCAATTTATTATATAGGCAAAACACAGGTTTAAAAGTCTGAAAGCCCGAAACTCCCGTGCTGCATATTAATTCAGCCGCGTACGCATGCATTGCATTCTTAAACTAGTGAGTCTTCGACGTCATTTTCTCCTCGACCCAGCTCTCTCAAGATTTTAAAATTAGTAATGGCGGACCAATAAATAAGAAAATTCCAGTTAAGCAGGTGTCTTTTCAAAATCAGAACTCAAAACTTGGGTATGTTAGTGTTTAGTTAACATAGTTTTGAAATCCAAAGAAAAAAAAGAATTGTTTTTTTAGTCGTAGTACCACTTAAAAGGCAGCCTGAACGGCCCGGAATTTTATTGCTCATGATGGTGGTGCTTTTCTTCACTGCCTTCTTTGGAAGACGAGCTTTCCAAGTACAAACGTAGTTGATCTAGTGAAATAACAGGTGTAGTGCTCCGGTTGACATGATTTACTGCAGCTTGATGTTTGCCGGATCTTATTTCATGGTTGACGCATTTTCTTTTGTCACTCAACGACCTGTATTTGACTTACGCACCTAATAAATATTTAACAGACTGAATGTCCGGGGAGGGTTTTAAAAAGTAGCAGGGAACAGCGGGGCTGATGAATTAAATTGAAAGGTATTTATACAGATAAATTCCCCGAATGAGGGATTTTGTAGAAACAACCCAAAAACAAATTAAGGCAAATGAATTTTAATCGATAGCCTTCTCTGCAACAAAAAATGAAATTCTGATTATTTCAATAACGACGTTTTACAATTTAAAGTGTTTTAAAATTATGAAATTACCCTGATTAAAAGCAGCACGGCTATTTTTACAACCTAACGTACATAATTTGCTATGTTTTTAAAACTTACCATCATCAAAATACTTGAATCCACTTCTAGGGGTCAAGTAGAACTCCAGACTCGGGACACCTGAACAAATATTTCTCGTACAGCTGAAAGAAACAGAAGTTGAGGCGAACTGTTGTTTGCGTAATAATGCACAATAGACCATTTTACAGTTGTTTCCTGAGCGACCTAGCCTATGAATGGCTGCGAGGCTGCCGGTGACCTTGTATTGATACAGCCTCCACTGCTTTTATCATGTAAATTGTGTTGTTGTAATTCCAATTAGTCCATATTAACATTACAAAAGCAAGAAGGTTTGTATCAAAACAAGGTCACCGGCAGCCTCGTTCCCATTCTTAGGCCAGGTAACTTAGCTACAACTGTAAAATGGTCTATTCCCAATTTTGCGTAAGAAAGAGCTCCTGGTCGCTGTCCATGACAGGAACGCATAAACAGACTACTGGTTAGGCCATCCCCTTTTTTCCCCCGTTTAGCGTCGTCCGACTGACCCAAAATTTTGGCATTTCCCAAAAAAAAAAAATAATAATAAAGGTAGCGACGTTTTAAAGTCATTTTTATGTCGCATAGGAGTTTCGGTGGTTGATCCATTTTCCCACGCTGTCTTTAT
>NC_090871.1:28230789-28255789 GCF_036669935.1 Montipora foliosa | reverse complement strand
CCACTACCCTCTCGATCCTAAGAAAATACGCGCAGAAGGCTCTATGCACAAAGACACCACTTACCAGGGGAGTGAGAGGCAAGACTTTTACCGACACGGAAAAAAAATCTACCCATTTTCCGACTGGGATTGCCATACGGCAACCCAGTAATTAGCTCTACTCTTTTGGACATAAACAAAAAGGTGATTTGTTTGTTGAATAAACGTTCTGAATTAGTAACCAAATGCAGGCATGAAAACAAATTCTACGCACCATTAAGTAGAGTAGAACATTGGTATTTAGCTTTTAGTCTGATGATCGCTTCGGCGTGAAACCCATGAGTAACTAAACTAAATATAGTCCCGTATTCTGCTTGTGTATTTAGCTCTACCTTACGGCATTGAGCACTGTCGGAAACGGGATGCATGATTATGTTTTGTATATATTATTCTATAAACTTCGCTTTTGGAGTATCTAGAAAGTTTCAGTGAGCTGCAATTGGGAATCATTTGCATACTCGTACAGGGTTGTCGTTAAGTGCCGGCTGTATTTTGGCTGGCGATCGTTCCGTATGAAATGGGAAGCGAACGATTCTGAGGTGAATCACTTGCTATCATTTAATATCGAACATATTGACGAACTGAAAAGATTTGAATAAAATAATTTCCGACTACCTCAAGTTTTGGTAGCTCTATGAGAGGCAAACCTGTTCAAATGAAATATTGTTTCGAGCGCTTGTTTCTCGTTTTCTCTTCCTGTATCTGCCTTCGCCATAATTTTGTTTTCGCGATGCATGATAGCCCCGTATTTGAGGCGTTGCTAAGTGGGAGGAAGAAACCGTTGCGCGTTCTTTATTCGAGTAAGGGTCATCAAAGATAATTATTTGTATAATTTGGCTTTTTTATAGTTTTTCCCTACAAAATATATTCATCGATTCACCATGGTGTCATCAGATGAAAATGCGAGGAAAAGGAAGCACGACCAGGGGTATATTAGGACATTTTTCGCTCGAAGATACCGAGGAACACGCTGATGCTAACAAAGATGGCAATGATGACAGTGACTACGACTGCGACACTTCTTTTCTATGATGAATAATATATTTACATTCAATCAAAACAATCAGAAATTAGTTGTAAAACAATGAGTTAACAAAGTGTTTTTCTATCAAACCGGCAACAAAGCAAGTAAACATTATACTATATCCTGTTTGCACTAAGAAAAATATTGTCAGTGTTGTAAACTAGAAATAATATAATCCAAATATTATGTGATAATAAATTAGTTACAATGATGCAGGCATAAATTTAGATGCTATTCTGTGTTGTTTCTTTCTGTATCAAAGAGGCCTCAGATTGCATCAGGGGGAACCAAATCAATTTCAAAATTTTGAAATTTCCCAGGGGGGAGACCCCCCGAAGCCCTCCCCCCCCCCCCCCCAACAAGCGCGCCTTATCTTCTATCAGCCGGCTCACGTGGTATTTTAACATTTGCATTTTCTTTAGCTACAACCCTGCTTGTAGGAGTGCTATGTATCTCACTAGAGTCTGAAATTTATAACAAAGAGGAGTAAAAGTTTTAAGGGTTTTCGTTTGAGGCCGTAGGCCGGACGTTTTGTCCTGTCGTTTCCCATTCCATGTCCAGTACTTGGGATGCAAATATTTGAAGGGTTTTTTATTCATTATGTATATTTTTACTCACTTTTTAAAGAAGCCTTACCTCGAAAACTAATTTTTGGCCATGGGTTCCAGAAACACTGGAAACAGCGTTGCGGAGTGTCCTATTTCAAGCGAAAATTTCTCTAGGGGGAGAGTGGGGGACATGCCTCTAGAGGCCGCTAGGTACCTCGCACCTTCGGCCCTCGCAAGGCGCCTTGCGACGCCAAACGATGTCACGTCCGGTGCTTTCAGAGATATGTCCACTACTTGCAAAACTGTCGAAAACCCTGAGTAAAAGGCCAAAAAAAATCAACCTTTGCATTTTAGGATTTTGAATGAAGTAGTCGGTGAGCCCTGAACAAAACTTACAAATGCAGGATGCTATCACTCAATATGGCAGAAAAACAAACAGCGTTTGTGAAACTATTTTCCTCGCTATGGCTGCTGTAATAACTTAGCCACAGCCGATATTGCTTACGCGCAGCGGGCTAACACAAGAACAATTATGAGTTTTAAAATATGCAAAGAAAAAAAAAACTACATGCTCGAGCACTTGAAGAGTAGACAAGAAAACATCACTAATATAACAACAGGACAACAACGTAAGCCAGTTAGAGAAATATATTGAAAAGCAAAATATGAATTACTTTAATTTGTCATCGAGAAGCTTTTTACTTATAATTACTTACGTATAAAAGGTTGAAAGCCATGGGTTATAGTAAAATAATTATTGTGTAAACTAACCTTTTAAAGAACTAAAGAATTTCTGGGAGCGATTCTAGAACCCCGGCTCGTAACGCCATCCTTTGAAACTTCTCTTGTGAATTCTCAACGATGAACACATAACACAAGAAGGAATAAAAAAAAACGAGGCACAAAGACTATCAGTGATAATTGCGACAGGAACACGTTCTTTTCATTTTGAAACCTGGCTCCTGTTTTGACGTAACAGGACAAGCAATTGCAATGGCCAAATGAGATTATTTAAGAATGCTCTCACGTGAAGGACTTTTTGGGAATGCTTCGTTGACTGCTGGATTGTGAGGAAGTCAGTTTTCAACAATGAACAGAAACTTAACTAACACTTAACACAATAAGGAATAAAACCAAACGCGTCACAAAGACTATCAGTGATAATTGCGTCCAGAACACATTCTTTTCATTTTAAAGCTCAGTTACAGGACAAACAATGGCCAAATGAGATTATTTAAGAATGCTCTCACGTGCAGGGTTTTTGGGAATGCTTCGTTGATTGGTCGACAGATGTTGCTGACGAATTAACGTAAAGTCGATAGTGCTAATATAGCTCTCTCTTCTCACGTCAAGAATTTGGGAGTATGGTTTGATTCAAACTTATTTATGTCTGTACATATAACTAATATCTGCTCTGCGGCATTTTACCATCTTTATAATACTAGGAGAATTAGAAAATACCTTGCAAAGGAATGTACCGAAACTCTTATCCACGCTTTTATGTATCTAGTAAATTCAATTATTGGAAAAACTTGCTGTATGTGGGGAACCTAACTACTTTTTACAAAAAATGCTACCCGTCCAGAATGCCGCAGCGCGGTTAATTGTTCAGGAGAGCAAGTTTTCGCATGTGACGGATCATACTTAGATCATTGCACTGGCTGCCTGTAACGCAACGTATACATTTTAAACTTTTGTTAATAATTTTTAAAGCCATACATGGTCTCGCTCCGTCTTATGTAAGTGAGCTTACTTCAGCGGATCATGTATCTTATGGGGTACCTCGATCGGTACATCGACCGATCATCAGTCGATATATCGATCGAGGCTCGATCGATACTCGATCTACTCTCGACACTCGACCGTTCAGCGGTCGATACTCGACCGATACTTGGTCGAGTGTCGGTCGAGATGTCGACCGATATAGCGGTCAATACATCGGTCGAGGCCCCCCATAAGATACATGATCCACTTCAGCAAGGAGAAGTGGTAGATACAATCTAAGATCTAGTAATAGTTTAATTCATAATTTGTAGTTCTATAAGATCATCAGGAACACTCGGTGACCTCTCTTTTCTCGTGGCAGCTTCCAAGCTGTAGAATAGCTTTCCGAAACACTTACGAAATATAAAATCGTTAGGTTGTTTCAAGAAGTTTATTAAGACATCGTTATTTCAGAAAGCTTTTTATTAATGAATCATTACCTTTAAATATAATTCCTTTTAGTTTCTTGATTTTGATTATTATTTATTTGATTCGTATCATCATTTATTCATACACTTTTGGTTATTGTATATTTATATAATGTAATCAATATTGCAATACGCAATTGAAAATCGGTGGTATTAATAATTGCGCAATATAAGTTTAATAAATTGTATTGTATTGTAAAAATTGTATGAAAATTTAAGGTTGACACTCAATGATGTTATCTTGGGTTTTCCAGAAAGGAATGTATTGACAAATTAAATTATATGCTGATTTTAAGTCAATTGTTTTTCTGGGATTGAAGGAGGTCAAACTGTTCTCTAAATTTTAATTTGTTTTTGTGTAAAACTAAAGTTAAGAAAGAGAGAGCACGATATATTGCTATAAGGAATGGGACTCTTGACGATTTTAATAGAAGATGGGGCCTTTTCCTACACTAGAAAGTGCAAGGATGGATCGCTACGGTCAACTGTACATATTTATCCAAGTTATTGTCGTCATGTGTGTGTAATGTGCGTCTGTGTGTGTCTGCATGTGTGTGTCTTTGTAGCGTAACGTTTCACTTTTTATCGATGTAACTGATTACAATATGGTCAATAAAGGTTTGACAAAAGAAAGGGTTATAGTAAAATAATCATTGTATAAACTAGCCTTTTAAAGAACTAAAGAATTTCTGGGAGCGATTCTAGATCGCCGGCTCGTAACGCCATCCTTTGAAACTTCTCTTGTGAATTTTCAACAATGAACACTTAACACAAGAAGGAATAAAAACAAACGGGAAACAAAGACTACCAATGATAATTGCGACAGGAACACAATCTTTTCATTTTGAAACCCAGCTCCTGTTTTGACGTAACAGGAAAGGCAATTGCAATGGCCAAATGAGATTATTTAAGAATGCTCTCACGTGCGGGACATTTTGGGAATGCTTCGATGATTGGTGGATTGTGAGGAAGTCAGTTTTCACTGAACAATGAACAGATCACTTACTGAAGTAAACACTTAACACAAGAAGGAATAAAAACAAACGCGTCACAAAGACTATCAGTGATAATTTCGACAGGAACAAATTCTTTTCTTTTCATTCACAAACAATTCCTAAATGAGATTATTTAAGCTCGACAACGGTAGGAGGAATTAAGTCATTGCAAACCAGATACGCCGAGGTAAGTTAGTAGTACAAGCATAGCTTTTCTCTTTTCAGTTTTTAAAGTAAAGCCTTGCATTAGAATATTTTGTTTCCCCCCTTTAAACTAAGAATCGCTTAATACTAAACTGTACTTCCTTGTTGTTAAAATCAAGTGAGAAATCCAGTGCCGGCTTTTCGTTGACAAACTTTTAGTCGTTCTAGTCATAGTTCATATACCGTGATCTCACCAATCTCGACTCCAGAGCTCTTCTGCGCATTACCGCCAGAGAGAGAAGAGCTCTGGGGAACCCTGATACCAACGCTTGTGAATGGTTTACAACTGGAACAATGAAAGCGTTTGGAATTGGCCAATTCAAATACGTGCGGAAAATTAAACTTACAGTACGGGAAGCACGGTTGGCGGGGAAATGGATGAGCCACTATTTTCTTCTGAGAAGAAAATAGTGGCTCTGCCGAAAGCGAAATTTCGAAACAGCGGTGTAAAGAGTCGCTTAAAACCTCTCGTTGCTGTAATCCTACTTAAAAAAGGTCTTCGACAGCATAGGATTGTTCAGGAAAACAGGAAAAAAAGAGAATCTTGTTGAAAAATTAAAGGATATAGGACAAATCGAGGTACAGGAGGGAGACGTAAATATTCTTCCAACGAAATTTTGCAGGAAGTGTTTCAGAAAGATTGCAAGGCTAGCAAAGGACTTGCATGCTTTCAGACACATATGTCTGAAATCAAAACAAATACAGGAGATAAACATAAACGCGTGGACGAAACCCGTATTCGCCAGCACAATATATATACAACCCGGAGAAGAAAATTAGACAGTGCGGCACTTTAATAACACATAAGCCGATACAGGAAACAGGAGATCCGTGGACTTGAGATTACGAACCTCCCTGTTTCCATGTGAAGAGCAAACTCCTCAGAGAGAGACCCTACCTTTTCCTGCTCTTGAGAAAGCTACCACTAGCACCAGAGAAAAGCCGCAGGCCTCCGAGATATTAAAAGCTGGTGGTTTACGAAATCCGGAGATTTGTGTTATCATTGCTTTACCTGTTAATTTTCCTCCCTTTACCGTTGTCCGACCGGCAATATTTTTGAGTTTTGAAAGAATGGTAATGAATAAGTAAACTTATTTTAAGTTTCAATTTGTACTGATATACATGTGAACAATGGCTTTTACCCGTTCAGATTTCCAGTATTAACCTCAGCGCCAGAGTAAATGGGTCAGTAAACGTGACATTTCAACAGAAAAGGCTCTGCTTTAGAGGAAATTGTTAACACCAACTCTCTACTCGTTTCTACATGCATCCTGCCACTAGACTCTTTCTTCGCCATGAAACTTTATTAGATTGCCTCTCATTTTATAAATTCGGAAACTCATTTGTGACGGTAAATGAAAAAAAAAAGGGACAGGGGACGGGCTACCTTAGACAGACTGTGTTTTTACCAGGCCGTTTCTTTTTGACCCGACCCTCTGTCATGTGAAAACTCTTTGCCCCCATAAACTGAAGACCCAACCTTTTTAGTTCTGCCCCCTCCCATTCAACTTTGCAATAAACAACACTCCCTTACTATGGAAGTTCAATGATCGATAATGAGCAGTGATACTGACACATGGCAGCATAATATATTGCTAAGAATCTTCTTTATCTTCTTTAAAAGTTAAGGCATGATCGTGGAAACGCTTTTTTACCCAGCTCTCCAAATCATTCTCAAAAGCCAACCTAACAGTGGTCATTTCAAATCTTTTGAATTCTGTGCAGTGGAGAGTTCCAAGAGAGTTTGCCAAAGAACTTCTCAAAGTAGAAAGCATTTGAGAACAATCAAGCTTAATCCCTTCAGCAAATAGATAACCAGTGTCAAGCCTTATGCGTAAGAAGTCATGGAGAGAAACACGTCTGTAGGAGCTCTAGAGGGAGTCAAGTGGAGTAATATTATGCAGGAAATGAAGGAATTAGGCGAGGTGTTAGGCTTTATAGCAATGGTGGCTACACCCAGACTTAAGAAGAATGTTGACGATCAGGTTTCTCCAGTCTGCACGATAAACCACAGATTGCAGGAATTGAGCCTTATGCAGAAGATTGCTACAATTATTCTGGGAATGGGACACAGCAACAAAAAGGTTAAACTTATGAAAAATTTCTTTATTGCAATTTGTAAACGTTTCTGATTGTGCAAAGACAACTTACCGTTCACAAACAGGCAACCGGTCTCAGTAGAAGTATTAAGGGACAAATAATAAAGTGCCGGTAAAAGTATGGATTAAATGGCAAGCCCTCTTTTGGGGCAAATTTGCTGTCTCCGGTCGATCCTAGAAACAACTAAAGAAAGAACTAAACATTTCAGTCATCCTTTATCGATTTTAATACTTTCAACACATTAATTTGTTTTTAATTATAAACCCCGTGGTTTCCTTCAGGTCTCCTCGCCATTTAATTTTTTTTTTCCGTTAAATCTTATATTACCTCTGCTGTAAAATGTTGCATATATGGCAGAGAAAAAATGAGAAAAAAAATGAATTGATTTGTTCTGTTTAATTAATACAGACGTTTGAAAGAATGAGGAGTCTGAGCATTTGCCAGTCAAGGGCCAATTACTTGAAGACCATGGACACTATTGGTAAACCTTTTGAACACTTCTCTAAGCAGAGAACAAAGTGGGGAAAATATATTAAAGTTCCAAGGATTTATATCTGATTAACAGAATTAGCATAAGATGGGTCACGATCACAAATCTTGAGAAGTGCATGAATATTTCATTTTCATTATTCACTGTCTTTCTTTGCAGGTGATGGGCTTGTACAAAAGGTTCGAGAATTTGTGAAAAACCAGAGACCACGCATTGCAGAAAAGGTAATTAACGATATAAAGAAGGAGTAACCCAGTTGAGGGTAGTTTGTGTGAGTTCCAATACATAAAGTAGCAGAAAACTCGAGATCGCTATTAGGAAATTGCTTTCAGCAGATTTATCAGATTTTAATAGAATTTCCTTGTCCGTACATTCTTGAGCCATTCGTTCTTTGTCTAAAGGCGATTACTGCTCTTGGCTAGAAAACAATTAGGCTTATGACTCTTGCCTTTTTTAGCTATTTGCGAGGTGACTTTTTACAGACCTAACGTGCGCGGCACGTACATTTCATAAGTACGTTATATGAGCTCTAATCTATTTTCTGTTCACCTCATCCAGTTCCCTCAAGATTTTAAAGTTACTAATGGCGTACTGATAAGAACTTTTAACTTGCAATAAAGTCTTCTGACTGAAACAAGGGTTTACGATTGTGCCTGTTTAGTGGCAAGCAAAACAATTTCAAATAAGAAAATTAGAAGATTTTTTGAATGACGGAGCACTTTAAAAATGATGTGAATGCGTGTTCAAGAATAATGTAAACGTGTGCAAAAAAAAAAACAGAAAAATTGAAGGCTTGAAGTACCATCAAATATGAACACGTAGCATGACAAAGATATTCAATGATGTCATCAAATAAAGTCCTACTGCTATTCCATATTTAACAATTAAAGAAGCCTAGCAGGTGATCAGTTCTGTTGTAAAGCACGGATAGAGCACGAAAGAAGTGTAGGGAAGACACGAGTCTTTCCCCTACTTCTTTATGCACTTTTCCGGCCTACTTCTTTGTTTGTTTTATAATAAATAATTTCTTAATTTCCTCATGGAATTTTCCAAATCTTACGAGTGGCCAGCGTTAGCCGTGCATCTGTACCCGTCATAAGGCACGCTAAAACAAACCAATCAGAATCCGTGTTAGGATGGTTCAAAACAGTTTATTGTTTAACACGATCAAAGCTATCAAAATGTGAAACCGTCAAAAGTAAAGCTTTCACAAATTGAAAGCAGGTTCGAAATTCAACAAAGCTAACATGCGAGTGAAAGTATTTTTACAGTCTAAAATCCAGTATGGAAAAGCAAATTGTTCAGTAAAGTCCGGCTGAATTTTTGGTCATAAAAACCTGGCCCGGATTGCTCGAAGCACGGTTAGCACTAACCAGCGTTACATACACAGTAACCATAGGAACCTGTAGGTTTTGATACCTCTTATCAAACGGTTAGCGCTAACGTTAACCAGGCTTCAAGCAATCGGCCCGATAACGTTATTGACATGACAATTGAAAAACAAGCTGCTTAATACGTGTCGCTGGTATTTATATATAACAAACTGTTCCTGCGTTGTCTTATGTAACATTTATGGGAAGAAGACACAACCGAACATTCTTTAATTGGTATTAAGGAATTTACTAATTTCCTCCCACATTCAACCAAAATTCTCAGAGAACTTTAGTTTTCAAGTCAGCCGGGCATCTTACTCATAAAGCACGCTGTTTAAACAAATTAGAGCGCGCGTGATATTGAAACTTTATTATAATAAAATTTTTGCAAAATGTTCCAAGTGGGTAACTTCCAATTTTGTTGAATTACAAATATTCATCTTCTATTCTTATTTGTACTTGCGAGAACGAGTCCCCCTTTCTTTTTGCAGAGTCACGTCTTAATCCAAATGTTAAGCAAAAAGATCAACAACTTGCCACTGGACGAACCAGCAGAATGTGAAGAGCTGATTCGACAGCTGAATATTCAGATATCGACAGTGGAGGATGCTGTTGAAAAAGAAAAGCTGCTTCAAAAGCTTAAAGCTGTCGCCTTCTTTGGACTGGAAGCAGACTTAAAA
The DNA here is from genome assembly GCF_036669935.1 of Montipora foliosa. Classification (NCBI taxonomy): domain Eukaryota; kingdom Metazoa; phylum Cnidaria; class Anthozoa; order Scleractinia; family Acroporidae; genus Montipora; species Montipora foliosa. Next base: position 28,246,144 of record NC_090871.1, on the reverse strand, counting down.
AGAATGTTGGCGAAGAAAGGGTTGCGCCTTGAATCCCTTAACCTCGTAGTAAAATATTTGACCAATGTTCCTGTACTTGCTAAATACTTTCATAAAAATGAGAGCGATCCACAAGATGAAGATGGTCTAGAGAATGTACGCAAACGACTGGGGCCTGATATCGAGGTGCTTGGTGGACTCAGTGCGGTGGGAATTGATGTGTCACAGGAATGGGTGAAAGCTCTGTGCAAGAGAGCGCCATCCCTTCTGGCGCTTCCACGTCTTTCATTGAGTTCTCTGGAAGATTGTTGTAAAGGTGCCGAAAAAGGAGATATGGATGAAGTCTACAGATTGATTGAGTATGCCGAGTCCCAGAGGTCACAGCTAGCCGACATTTCGCAAGATCGAAGGCTCGTGAAAGAATACAGAGATTCTAAAGCCTTGGACCAAGAGAATCTGACTAAGGCCAGGGAATTGATGACCGAGGCTAAAAAAATGGCGAAACACCAATTTGAGCAATTAAATGAAATCCTGAATGTTCTTGAGCTTCCTGGAGATTGGCTTAAACCGAAAGGAGTTCTACCGGAAGAACTGCTAAAACAACTAGATTACATCTCCGAAGAGTGCAGCAACGTCGTGGAGTTAGGAGAGACTTATAAAAGTGAGTTAGAGGTCATTGCCAAAGCAAGCGGAGGAAAGGCGCTTTGTGGAATCTATCATTCTGATTACGAAGCACCCCAGCCAGCACAAATACCATTGTTTTTGCTTCCAAAGGATGTAAAGTTAAACAATCCCAGCACTGCACAAGAAGCAAAATATCTGAAGTTCTCCAAGAAAGGAATGGCTTCCGAGTACGCCCGAATAGTGGAGTCAACAAGTATCAATGTTGGAATAGGAGTGGCTGGATTCTACGACACCTTTGTGGGAGAGTTCCAGGTTGGATATGGGCAAGATCAATATTCTCAGTCAGATCAGACAGCCACAAATTCGAAAACCAGTGCATCTGTCCTCCAGTACATTCGCACCGCTAAAAAGAATTTTCGGTTTGATCCGTACCAGTTGATTATTTCCTTAACTGCCAGAATAATGGCCAGGTCCATTGTGGATAGCGCAAGTGATGCCGAAGTCGAGCAATCTGCTCGTTTTTTTATGAAGCGCTACGGGAGCCATTATCCCGCAGGAATACAGAGCCTCGGCGGAGTGTTCTTCAGCATCGCTGACGCTGAAAGTAATAGTACCAAAGATACATTTAAATTGACTGAAGCGGCTGTGAATCACCTGAAGGCACAAATCAGCTATGGTTTTCTTGGCGGAGCATTTGAGATTAGGACAAGTGGCACTAGTGAGTACGCCTCAAGCACAGTTCAAAACAGGGGGCGTCAATTAGCGAGTAGCAAGAGCGACAGTTTTAGCTATTCTGTGAAGTCAATGGGCCCTCAAGCAACAAACCCTGCCACATTCCACAAGCTGCTATCGTATAATTCCACCTGGGCCCTGATTGACCGTGGAGAATGCCAAAGCTTTATACCTGTTTGGGAGTTATTTTCGAATCTTGGCGGAGAGTTTAAGGAAGTTGCTACAGTTCTTCAAAGAACCTGGAGAAAAGACGAAGCCGAGAGAAAAACAAAGTTGGAGGCAGAGCGCAAGGAACGAGAAGATGCAAAGAAGAAAAAAGATCAACAGAAAGCGAGGGAAAAGCAACTAAAAGATGCCAGGGAAGAATTGGCCAAGATAAAGGACGAACATCTCAAAAGGGTAAGACACCAAATAATTATGTTATTGCCAATGCTACTATATTGAAGTGCCACACGGAGGAATTCTTCAAAAGGGTGAGGACGTTATGTTCTTCGCTTAGATTCTTGTTTTGCGTCACAATCTAACTGAAAAGGTGGCAGCTGTTGTCTTTTGTCCAAATTTGATTCTGCTTGATGAGAGATGCCCAACCAAATATACAGAAAAGGATTAATACATTACAATCCAAGACTAGTACGTATACAGTCCAGCACAAATTTACGAAGAAATAATCTAGTTAATATAGTTGTATTGAAAAGAACTAGTTAACGTGGAAGGTTAATTAATGCATGCAGATACCAATCATTTTAAAAGTCTGCCAGGAATATCTTTGAAATAAGCCTTGATTCCTAAATACAAAACTAAAAATCCTAAAAGTGTACTTTCAAATTAGAAATGTTTTGAACTTTGATCGTGTGATTGAGCGATATTTGTAAAAAATTTAAATGATCAGATGATCACAAACTCGTTTTTTCCCTTTTTCATCCCATCTATCCTAGATCAGACAAGAGTTCGCGCCCTATATTGCCGTTTGGTACGATTGAAAGAAATCGTGAATTTCGCATGCTGGAAAACAGTTCAGTAGACTAAGATTTTTTACGTGGTAAATAAAGCTCTCATCCCAATATCAAATCCTTAATATTGACTTTTTTGATGTACTTATGTATTGACATAGGACCGAGGATGGATTAAATTTGGATTTTGGCCCACAAATGGAAAGCTCTTTTTTAATCAAACTTCAATGTCACACTCAGACGCGTACGAAAAAGCCACTGAGCTGATCATGCGAGACCCTGAGCACAACATCTGTGAAATTACTTGGTTGGTCGGATGTGGTCACATTTTAAAATGCTGGAATACCTCAGACACAACACCAACAACCTATAGATTCTGGCTAGAGGTCCCCTGGCTAGGAGTCAGTCAGGTTCTGTTCTTCAGTGAGCTGCTCTTTAAATGGAAAGATAGTGTGCCCCTGCGAGGATAAGAAAATGAACACCTTAAACAAACTTGAGCAAAATGGATCGGAAACTTGTGATCAGACGAATGACAAGATAAGTTGAAATGTAACCATCACCATAGGTGCTACCATGTTAAAAAAAATCACTTCCTTTTTGTCTTCAGAGTTTGAAAGTGTATTACTTAAAACCTGACTGGCAAAATTTTGAGCTTTGATTTTTATTCAAAGGCTGTTTACTTTGAGTGTAAGTGTTGGATTTCACGGTCCGCCATTACTACGTTTAAAACTGACCGATTGGACCTCAGAGGATTGGATCTAGGGAAAGTGACGACATTCATTCACTAGCTCAAAATTCAGCTTGTAAATGCAGCTTATTCTATATGCAAAACACGAGTTTAAAAGTCTAAAATTCGCTGTTTTCACAAATGCCACAATACAGTTCATTTTGGGGAGTTATTTGCATTAAAACAATGGATATCCAGTTCACCAAAGCATGGTACAGTCCCAAGAGTAAATAACTTGTGTTGTTTTTAGCAAAGAGTCCCCCAAAACGTATTGCATTATGGGAATGGGAAAGTAGCGAATCCCGAAACTCCCGTGCTGCATGCTAATTTAGACGTGTACACACTCGTTGGATTCTTACACCATTGAGAGCGTCTTTGACGTCATTTCTCTTCGATCCTGCTCACTCAAGATTTTAAAGTTAGTAATGGCGAACCATTAAATTGGAAAATGCCTGTTAAAATAAACAGGTACCTTTTTGAAATCAAGGCTTAAAACTTTGGTGACTTGATGTTTACTTAACATAGTTTTGAAAAAAAAAAAAAAAAAAGATTGGTTAGTTTTGGAATAGGCCGAGCTCGATATATCAATATTCATCCTGGATACGAGGCTCACAAGTCTCGAGGGAGATTTCTAAAGTAAAGAATAAATTATTCACATTTAACCATAAAGCTTCGTAGCCATGTGTGAATACTTATATATCGAACGTGGCCTATTGAAAGTACCTCAACTAAGTTACAGTTCAGAGACCCTATTCTTAAAGCTCCACACTTTGTGTGTGCATTTAATCTTATAAGGGACGGACCATTAGAAAAGTGATTGGGGGGGGGGGGGATTTTCAGCTGGTACGATTTTTTTTTCGCGCAATGAAACCAGGTGAAACCCCCTGCACGAATTTTTTTTAAGACAAATATTGCTTTTTTTAACAGAGAAATATTGATTAATTATCTATTTTTTATGATTTATAAATTATTCTACACTCACAACAGATTAAAGGATACAGGCCACTTTTTAATGCAAAATCTTTTCGAAAATGTACACACAGTGAGAGAGGAGGAAGCCATTTGGAGTGGACGGGAGAGGTTATCCCAATAACCTGCATGGTGGACAAAATCCTCTCCGAAGTTAAATTCGAAGAAAGAAAGAACGCTCTTACACAAAAACAGAAAGCGCACAAAAAAAGTCTACCCTTTGTGACACAATTTCATCCATCACTGCCATGTTTGAAAAATATTCTAACGGAAAAATGGCATTTAATACAAAACCAGCCGCTACTTAGAGAGATATAGAAATGAGATCTCTTAAAGAAATGGGAAATCGCTTAACGACATGCTTGTTAAAGCAAAACTGTAAAGGCTTTTTTCAACACAATGGGCACATAGCGGGAGTCACGCAGGTCTGTCAACCCCATTTCAACAAGAATGTTTTGAATAAGAATTATTCTTAAAAGACACTGGCAAATATTATATAATTATTAAATAAAAGTCACAATTGGACCCTCCTTCTGCATGAATTTTTTTCTTTACCTTCTTCTTTGCGTGAATCTTTTTTCTTGGCATTTTCCCTTGCATGAATTTTTTTTGGTTTTTTCCCCACCTCCCCCATCACTTTTCTAATGGTCCGTCCCTAAGTGTAATGGTTGCCCTGCCCTAATTTATTCGCCACAATTCATAGAGTGGCAGGGGAGAGGAACAGAACGTTCGTCCCAATTGACACCTAACCCCTGTATCCATAGATCAGACTACAACACCGGGAACTCCATGCCCTACTCTTCTCGAATAGTGTGTCGGTTCTTTAACATCCCGCAGATTTTATATATACCCAAGGGTTGTGAGACGGGACCTCCGGCTTATAGTCCTTATCCGAGAAGACTTGAAAGTCTAACCATTTGCAGATGTCGTTACAAAGGTAGCACTTTCTCCTCAGTTACCCTGAGACCCTGAGTGTTGGTCCGGCCGGAGTTGAACTCACGACCTCCCGCGTGACAGCCTGGTGCTCAGCCAACTTAAACCACCAGTGCGCGGTCAACTCAAATTAAACTCGGTTATCAAACTCGGTTATATTTAAATGGCCAAATTTTACCCCACCTACAGCTCTACTAAGTATAATGCTCGATTTCGATTGGAAAAAAATGGCTTAGGATATTGTGTTGCCCTAGGTACAAAGGCGCCTGATTTTTAATACAAACTTCTCAACAAATGTTTGGTCACGAACCTTTTTGAGAAAAAATGGTATCATATCTTCTCCAATCTGCTCTTTTTGGTGAGAGACTGAAGAATATCTTGAACACATTTTTGTTTCTTGCCATTATTTTGAAAGATTTTGGGCAGAGGTCATAAAATGGATGCGTAATGTAGGTGTCCAGATTGATTCTTTTTGTACACTGAGACGTAATGTTTGGTATATATTGATTACAATGATGTCTTAGTTAAATCTTGTTTTGTGTCTAGTTGTTCTCCAAAAACAAAAACAAAAATGTCTATTCCTGCAGGTGTAACAAGACTAAACCATCCATTACAGTGATAAGATTAAGTTAGTCCATAAGCTTGAAATGATGACTGCTACATCCAGTAACAAAATAGGGCAAGTATAATGAATATTCAGCACAGATGTAATTCTACACATGGTAGTAGTGAAAAACCGTTTTGGCAGTAAATGGGTGTAACTGCGGGGTTGCCTGTGTGTGTGGGTGTGTGCGTGTGTGCGTGTGTGAGGACAATGCGCGGGCATTTTAGCGATAGTTTTAGGGGGTATGTATATGCAAGTATTGTAATCATGTGAATATTAGACGAGCAATTAAAATGTCAAAATAGCCAAAAAATATGTACTTCATACAAGGCAAGTAACATAGGCCTGGTATTAACTTCATTAAAGCTACTTTGTAAAATGCGGACTTTTTTTTCATACCTGTGTTGGATAAAAGCGTCAGCTCGATATTCAGTGTTGCTTACTTTCATGTTCAAACTCTGATCTTTGAAATGTGCCGGAATCTTTAATATGAATAATCAAAGTTGACTTCATTAATCATTCGATTTTCCTTGGAAGCAACTCGTGTATCTTTAGTGTTAGTATTTTTACTATCCCTCACTTGATTCAAGCCTAATGCGAGCGCTTTTAGAGACAGTAATTGTTTCAAACCGCATGGGTCAAGTAGACGATAGCGTATTCCACCAAATATTTCTTTTCGAGACAAAAAAATCATAGTTTGGAAGACTACTTTGCGTCGACATTCTAAAGAGTCAAGGGCCAAACCTGCCGATTTGGCAATGCAATTACCTTGATTTGCACAATTCGTTATCCCTCATGGTAGAATAGGACGCTAATTAGGTGATCACGTGGGATGTACGGATCAAAGCAAGCAATAGGCAGCGGCTGTAAATAAAAATTCTAGAGTCTGTGACAAAATTCCTTGGAACAGTGTATGAATATACAGATCTGAAATTTTTGCGGCTCACTCTCACCTCCCAATGTTGTCTGCTTGCTTTTTTCTGAGCCCATTTGGCAAAACAATATTGTGGTAGGGCAAGGTGTTGCAAAGTGTTTCAGCATTTTTGTCCGAGGCTGTAGTTGTTATTGATATTACGGGTATTGTATCAGCTCAAACCTCTTCTTTCATTTTTACAGTTTAAACCAGTTGTAAGTCAGTGAACAGTATGATCTGTCAAACAGACGAGTAAGTTGGAGTGGGTGTTGTGGGAAAAAAGGAAAACGGTAAAAGGGCAATAAGAAGAAGTGTCGTATCGGGGTATGAGACTTGAAGTTCTTGAAATTACAGCCAAAAAATGGAATAATTTGTTTGACTTCAGTTAATACTTGCATTTGTTAAGGGAAAGATAAGCACCGTAGTACAAAGAGGCACTTTAATTCAAGGGAGAGAATTTTCCGAAGTTTTCTAGATTTTAAGTAAAGGTTAAGGTCTCACCTGTCAATAGCAAAGAAGTATGTAAAAAGATCAATATTTCCAGAGATAGAGGTAAAATTCCAATTTCATTTTGATTGACAGCATATGTAGACTATCCGAGCGCCATTCGCGGGAAACATCAAATAATCATTTGTCTTCACTCGCAAACGTTTGAAGTATTTGTATATAAAAGCACCATAATCTACTTTTTATGGCATTAAATCGTATTTTAAGGAAGTATTAAGCAATGAAGACCCACAAGCCACGTGAATATCTGAGGTCTGGTGCTAGCAATAAGAAAAAGAGAAAAAAAGAGAACATACGGCTGAAGGAGCCAAGAAACATATGAGTGATGCGAAGCAGGGTAGACAAAGGATCATATTATCAGAACTGGCCTTCAGACTCCTCTGACGAAGCATATAGGCGAATAAATTGTCGTAGTATCTGAACAAAAATCAATGGAATTCAAGAAGTGCTTAATCCAGATCTATCAGTAACACTGCCAGTGATTGAAAATAAACGCACTAGTCTTGTAGCGATAAAGTAATAAGACCAAGGCAAGAGAAAATGAGGTTTTTCTTGACCAGGGGCATTTCCAAGAGTCTTCTTACAACTTGACTCGGAAAATACTATGTAGACGATTCACATAACCATCCCGCATTCTGATATCGCCGTCACCATTTGTGCTTTGTTGGGAGATTTTGTGTTTGGCCGCATCCACTTTTTCTCTGCTGCTATGTTTGATGAGATCGATGTGCGCGTCCCTTTTCTGTTTAGGACGAAGGCCGATCCGCTCCGAAAACATGCGTCAAAAATCCGAAGAATAATAGTCACGATGAAGCTGGGGAATGGCGTCATCTGATTGGCCAATTATGGGGAAAGGTGTTGGGGCGAATTTTTTGGGCGGAATTTGTTCGTTGCATACAAAAGTTCCTAAACATTAATTTTTGCCTTGAATGTAACAATGTAAAGATTACAACTCAAAGACAATGCTTGATTGCAATCAAATTTTGACTTGAGCTAGATAGAGCTATTTCCAACAAACCCGTGTTGGGGAATTTTACATTTCGAAATATTTTTTCGGTGAGAGCCTTTTCCGCGCGGTCGCTCAAAACTTTTTGTTTGTGCTTTCGGTAGTGCTTTGTAACCTTTCAATGCGATCGGATCAAGCCAAGCGCCGACAACATTTTTTAAGTTTCTGGGTGACATTCTTAATGAAAGAAATAAATTGCCGAAGTATGGAATTCCCATTGAGTTGGAATTTGTGCCTTCGCCTTTCAACCTCAAGAAAAACTTTCATTTTTCACTTATTTTTATTCTCTCACATAACGATACATAGCAACTTCCTCTGCTCGCATATAGCTTAGCTAGTCGAGGCGGGCAGAGGACACTTTAACATAAAGTAATTCAATAGGAAGAGATTAAGAAAAAGAAAGAAAAGGAAAGGAAATAAAAAAGGAAAGAAAAAGAAAAATGGAAGACATCTATATAAACGATACAGAGATTAACTGGTTATTACAATGCAACGTTACGTTACAAAATTACAGAATTATAACGCTATTTTACATTCCATATCATCTTGCTTAATTTATTAACCAAAGTAGGTGTGTTAACGTAAGTATCCTCCAGTTTCAGAATAGGTAAAAGGAACTGATGCAAAGAAGCTTTAAATTTATGTGAAGGGAGTACTCGGATACTATGAGAAATACTGTTGCAAATTCTTGCGCCCAATCTAGAAAATGAATGTTTTAACAGATTTGTCCTGGAATATTTAATGTTAAGACTACCTGTCTCTGAAAACCTATTATTATAGCTATGCACTTGAGTAGGATAAAGAAATAAGTTAGAAATGTTTGCCGGCAAAGAATTGTTAAAAACGTCATGCACATCACATACAGTACTTTATTAGATGTCTTTAATTTAAGTCCATAGTTGTTTGAAACTGAGAAAGATAAGCAGCATTTTTTTTTTTTTGCAAACAGTAAATAATATTATAATATCAAAGTTCACGGTTACCAAGTGTCTTACATACAACAAAACAAAGACTATTTGTAACCAAAAAAACTCTTAGCTAATGCTTATTATTTTTTGGCTCTTTTAGCAGATTGGATAACCACAGTTTTGCTCTAATTTTGAGCAGTGCTTCTCGTTGACGACATGGCCTTGCCCAACGGTTTGCTGTTCTTCAGCGATCAATTTCCTTTTGTCCTATTTTTTTCCATGCATTTCATTGCATTCACTTCAGAAGCTGCATTAAATTCTCTTATGTTCAAAAGTTTATTCAAAGTTACCGCATCTGAAATTACATCTTGTCCTTTTTTGAACATGAATAAGTACACCCAAACAATTGTGTGTATATTAAACACGACTTTGTTTGTAATGGTTACCACTCTAATCTAACAGCCATCACTAAGTGTATTTGGCTGAAAAATATTTGAACTTTTATTTAATAAAATATTGCTGTAAAGACAAAGAGACAACTGTTTTAAAGAGACGGCATATTAATAAAACAACTATTGTTCAAAAAAGAAGAGGATGAAATTGGATTGAATTACATGAACATGTACGTGCCTCCTTAATTCCACTTGGCAGCTGCACAAGCATGCAAATGACCTCCCAGACTCCTTTACATGCTATCCAAAACACTGAGTCTGGGCACAAGTTTCAGAAGGTGATCATTCAAACAGGCTTTAAATTGTCCGGTTTTTTTTTTACAGAAATGTCTCTTTTTTTTGAAGAATTTACCCATTTTAATGAGAATTTGATCTCAAATACTTCAAAATGTTCCCCCGCACTAAGTAAAACCCTAAAAAATAGGAAAAATAGGAGAAAATAGGAAGGAGGCCAAAAAATAGGAAAAAATAGGAATTTGACACCCTGTAAATGAAATATTCCAGAAGCCACATTTAACACAAGGGTTGGGATATCTGGGCCGTAATCGGAAAGCGCAACATCCGTTTCACCGAAGACACCCCTGAAGGTACATGGTAACCTTAAGAACGAATCTTGTTTTGGTCTCGAATCACATTTCAAAGAAGCAATTTAAATATTTCCGAATCATTCGGGAAAGCTTCTTTTTGTTCCACATAGCATTTCAGTCCAAGATGTCGCCCTTGAAAATAATAATCTTGAGAGAGAGCTGAAATTGTGGAAAACCAACCTCACCGATGCTAATAAGATAATAGATCAGTCTTCATCGCAGATCAGAGAAGCTATCAGGTCAGAAATGAAAGCAACGTCTTGGTCATGCCATCCCGCTGACGTTAACAAGAAAGTCCATATGCCAAAGCAACTATATAGATTTCTTGTTGGTGTTTATTTTTCAACTGAGATATGAGCAAAACCAGCTATTAGCTACCCTGGCCTTGTGGAGTCGCTTGCTTAAGACTTAATATACGCCGTTACATGTGGCCAACATATACTATCAAAGCATATTCGTCATATGCAGATAAAACCCTCACTGTAAACACTGAGATCATCAAGGCACTGAATAGATTCGGCCATACCATCTCATATAGTCAAATGGAAGAAAACACCACAGCTTTATGCTTGCAGAAGTTAGCGCAATGCCTGAACGAAAGAGTAGTGCTTTCTTCCCCTATCAAACCGAATGTCTTCACAAATCTTGCGTGGGACAATATAGATCGACTCGAAGAAACCCTTTCTGGCAAAGGCACAACTCATCGTGTTAATGGGATAGCAGTTCAACCAAGAGTTTTTGGATCCGCCCACCGCCTGTCAAGCCTTTGTCTGTTGACAAATCGAAGCACAGAACACTGACTGTCGAGAATCAAGGACAGTTGCCTGTCTATGTTGCTGGGAGTCGGGCAGGCCCCCGTAAACTTATTACCAAAGAAGGCCATGTAAGCAATGCCCGTGACGCAGCAAAGCAAGCAAGCAACAAAATCATGTAAGTAGACAGGTTAATTCAAGTGATGAGCAGATACCCAGCTGGACAGGGTTTAACATCAAGACGAGGGACCAAGTGCCTGTATCGCAAGATTTCATCCAGTACCTTCCAACGATAAATCCCCCCGCCAGCGACTTGAAAACTGTGTTTGAAATATTGAACCAGTACGAAGAGATAAGAAAAGAAGCTGTATTTAATCTCAATCGTCGTTGTCATGGAACAGGCGTTGTATGCCAAGGCATGTGAATTTATTGGAAGGAAGAATGCTTTTCAAACATTATCCTGAGAATTGGCACATTTCATACATTATGTAACGTGTTTTCAATTCTTGGTAAGCGGTTTGGAGACTGTGGCTTGAAGGATATACTAAATGGAGTCTCAGATAGTAGCGAAGGGTTCCATCAATGGTGTTCTTGATGGAAAGCAGTATAATAGAGCAGTAAGGGCCCACAGGCGTGTTTATGAAGGTCTCAGGGGATATGCGTGGAGTGAATTTGCGAAGTGGCTAGAGAACAATGATCCCAAGCTCCTTGGCACCGTCAATCTATTCTTGGAGCAGGTCAATACTATGGTAAGTGATCTAGCGCAGGAGGACGTCGACGAGCTTCTTCTGCACTAAAAGCTCTTCTTCGGCAAGATGTGTTTGCGTGGCTCAGATGGCTTGAGGTGCACAGACATGTGCAGACAGCCCAACTGTGGAAACTCCTCTGCCGAAGAGGGGGAAGGCAGTAGCTTGGAAGATGAAGAGGAGTTGGATAGTGATGAGGAATATTAAGAAAGCAAGTAGTTTCTTTGTTCATCATGAGTATAAATTTGAAGTACAAGGAAGGGTTACGTTTTTACAAACGTTGGCCGTGTAGCACTTAATATTTCAACAGACGTGACTGATTAGAATGTAATGAGAAGTGCTAATTTTATACCCCATATGAACCATTTGAGCGTTAGCCCTACTAATGGAAATGGGCCCACACAAGGACAGAGAAAAACTCTTACCAGGGTGGGAATTTAACCCACGACCTTCGGGTTAGATCACCGCACCGCAGTTACTACCTAACCTTTCTAAAAATCACCAGTAGGATAATTGCCTCCGAATGAAACCGAACAACCCTACTGGCTCATGGACTAGTGCGGTTAGGAGACGTCCTAAAGGGCATAGTGTAGGCGATTGTGTTTCAATGATCCAAAAATATACCTTTTTTGCGCTTAGGCGTGTACCAGAGGTAATAATAAGGAGTTGAGGAAAGCGGACGAATAACTACGGCTACACCGTTTTTTGATTAGCGGACTTATTCTAATACAACAGCAACAGCACGTACAAAGACGCATTGAAGTGAGGCCAGTTGATCTACTCCTGGTAACTCTTGTAAACCTTTAAAATCTGATGGTCAAGTAATCTATAGTCAACGTGGCTGGTGGAGTTTAAGCACACGTATAAGCCAGGCCTCAGTTGTTCAAACGATGAATAGCGCTATCTACCGGATAAATCACTCGCAAAACCACTTGAGTTATCCAGTGGACAGTGAATTATCCGGTGGATAGCGCTATCCATCGTTTGAACAACTGGGGCCAGATTATTTAATTAATTCCCCGCAAAGAATTTCAATAATATCCTTAAGCAGTCTTCAAGATGCAACTTTCGCAATGCGTTTGTAATCACTGCTAATTGTTGGTTACAGGGCGCCAAATGTAAAAATATTATTTAAGTACCTTTTCCCTATATTTTGTGTTATTTATCAAATGACACAAACGTTGTCTTGTAATTTATAAATGACAAATTCAAGTACCTTTGCGATTTATCAATCGCAAGATGCTCAATTTTAATTTGCGATTTATATATCGCAAGATTGCCTACTTTGCCATTTTTTTTAAATCACAAGATTACACACTTTGCAATTTATAAATCGGAAAAATTTTGCGATATAAAAAACGACCATTTCACGGTATATAAATGTACTTGTAGACAGTTTTTTATGCAAGGGCCAGCTGAACAAAGTACAAGTGCCGGATCTTGGGAGATCTAACCAGCAAATAATATTTACACTAAAAACAAAATAATTATGCAAGGCTGGTTGTACGATTGTGAGGATATATATTATTTTGTTTGACCAATATTCGTCAGGCACGGCCTGACTTCTTCAGGAAGTTAAGTGATTTGCCCTTACAATTTTTTGAAATTCAAATGTAAGCCATAAGAAAACTAGGTATAAGGTTACAGATAATGTATATAGATATTTATATAGATATATGCCATAAGGTTACAGATAAATATTATTTACAATTCTTTTCTTATATTTATACCTTTTGGTTGAAGTGTTTGGCCCCTGTCGATTAGAAAAGCTTCTCGGGCTTTGCGTATGGAGTCACGACATGTGTGAATGGGTTTCAAGGGAGTGAGTTCCATGTCGTGAGGCGTGTGTGTTTATTGCTGATGAAATGTTCATAAACAGTTGTTTAACTTAAAGACGAAGTGGGTCTGTCAACGGGACGTTGGAGTTCGTTAAAACGGTCTTTAAGTCTCCGTTTTGTCTCTCCCATGTTATGTTATGTCTCCTATCGCGTGTTTTGTGATTTATAACCACAAACGCATGAAATTTATGCCTGCGGACTCGTGGTCCACATTTTTTGCGGGTAAACTATTCGTGTTGTTGATTATGACAGATAGAGAAAACTTGGCAAGACTGCTCTCCTCAGACGTCTCAGGAGCAAACTTGAGACTAGGTTTACACTTGAGGAAATTGTTCCGGATTCGTGACGAATCTGGAACGTTTTTGTACCGGATTGCTTTTGTTGTTCACACACAAGAGGACAGATCTGAAATGTGAGCGTTATCCCTACTGATGAAAATGGTCCCACACAAGGACAGAGAAAAACTCTGACCAGGGGGGAATGGAACCCACGACCTTCGGGCTAGATCACCGCTGTTCTACCGACTGAGCTACAAGGTGCTAAGTTTCTACCCCATATGAACCATGTGGGCCCACACAAGGACAGAGAAAAACTCTGACCAGGGTTGGAATTTGTGCTAATCACCCTCACTAGCCTCACTTTGGAGCAAAAATTCTTTTGAATGAAGGGCTAGTTTCTAAAGAAACTGTGGTGCTGCGTCGGTGGGGAAGTTCGCTCTGACGAAGGGCTAACGCTCGAAACGTCAGCTTTTGGAATCTCTGTACGGTGGCCAATTTACATTATCAACTCCGTTGATAAAACCAAATTTTTGTATAAAAATTCTTTTGAATTTGTTCCTGCTAACGAGGCTAGTGAGGATGATTAGCATAAAGAATAATAATTACTGAGCCGCCATTTATGAATACGGGCTATGCTTTGAACAACCCGGGCCTCCATTAAAAATATCTGCTCTATGTGGAAATCGACCGGTACAGTGGCAACTTTCCAAAGTCTTTAGGGTTGCAAACAGATTCAACTCGTTGAGAAAATCGCGATAGCTGCAATCTTGAAACGAAAATAGGAAGAATTATTCCCATGCAACAGATGATTTACCTTGGGCAGATATTTATATGCTCCACAGGGCTGTTTGCCTAGACTCAAAACTTAGAGAATTCCAAATTACTAAACAGAATCGAGAAGAAAGTGGAATAAAGGACTAATATCTTGTTAATTAGAACGAGGAGCCTATCACTAGGAGCGAGCAACTCCCATATTAAACCTATGTCACGGAATTTTTACAGACCGATCTAACTTTAGTCTATCTTTTTCGCAAAAAAAACAAAGGCAATTCCGATTCGGTGACGCCATGACGTCAAGTTAATTTCTTGTGATTGATTATCAAGCTCCTGGTGGAGTCTCATTCGAGGGAAATTCAATCTAAAAATAAATCGGTCTGTGAAAACGCCGTGACAGGAATATAACGCTGTTCGCTCCCAGTCATGGGCTCCTGTTAGAACATATATCATAAAATGCAGCATTGACTCCATCAGCAAAGAAAAGATTATTGCCTGATGTTCATTGGCAACTATTCAGCAAAATTCTGAGAGAAGTACTATCCGTGAGGAAAAATCTCGGTTTTGTCAGTCCTTTGTTTTATGCGTCCTCAGTGGTAGAAAAATGATGACGCAATATGACTTGGCCGAGGTCTTCTTGGGGGTCTCGATTTAATGAGATGCAATGTATTTGGGTTGGTGGGAAAGGGGAGACGGCGCTAGACAGACGGGGTGATGTCAAAGGAAGATGGCAGCAGCCAAAGGGAAAAGGACAAGTTGATTGGATGACACCATGCTACCTGGCAATACGTCACGCCAAATAAAGCTTGCAATAAAAAGACATTTTTCCAAAGAGGAAAGTGAGGCTCGGATCAGGCAGGAGTGACCTGACGCATACCTCGTCCCGGTCTTCGTTTTGACCCACAAAAATATTTGGAAAGAACAAATATGATAGAAAATTAGTCACAGCAACTATAAAGGCTCTGGTACCAACGAGAACAGCCTGTCTGAGAAGAGATGTGTTTGCAGCTGGGGCATTTCCATTCTTCCTGGTTGAATCGTCCGCATAGGGTGGATAGAAACTGGAACACCCACTA
>NC_090871.1:28210789-28220789 GCF_036669935.1 Montipora foliosa | reverse complement strand
AAATTGCCAAATTGTTTAAGACCGAACGATGGGTGAACAAGTAGCCAAAAAGGAAGTCCTTCGAGCTCGTGGACAAACCATGGAGTGGACGGCCGTCTGTTTTGACAAACTATGCGAGAAATGTAACGAGCTCAAAGGTGTGGATATTGACCAACAAAGGGTGGAAAGCTTTAAAGCGAAAGAAGATGCCACTGTCAAGTGAGAAGCAAAGAAGGCCTCGTTTGAAATTTGCCAGGAAATACTCCAAGAGGCTAGGATTGGGGGGGGGGGGGGGAACCTTTTTATTTGCAGATGAGTGTTGTAAGTATCAAGGTCATTACCCGAATCCAAAAAACCACATCGTATGGGGCTCTCAGGAGTGCGATGTCCCCCGGGCATACCAGGTGAAACAAAGTGCGAAGGTGATGGTGTGGAGAGGTATGACGGGTCGTGGTCTGACGAAGTTACTCACCTTACCCAGTGGCCAGACCTTACCCTCCAAGTACTAACTCAATGAAATCTCAAACTCTCGACAGGCTTCAGGAGCTGGTGCATTATTATGCTCCGTTGCTTAGAAAATATCATAAAAAATAAAAGAGGCCATTCTGATGTAAAAGCGGCACGGAATAACATTCCTTAATTTCCAAGAGGTAGTTATAGCAATTACTGAATTAGTGAACAAAATATTGGAATTTTTGAAACACCCTGTATATTGGGGTAGAGAAGCATAGTCTTGATCTGTCTTGAGGTTCCTCGACATTACCAGCATGAAGAAGAAAACCATACGCACTGCCCAGTTCGTCCTGGGCGAGTTGCTGCCTTTTGGAGCATGTCACCTCTCACTTTCCATTTTAGACACTCTAATATTTCCATCTCGGAGGAGCGTTCACTTTGTGAAATCCCTTGACTACCACCAGGCCCTTCTTAATCATGGAAATACCCTCCATCCCTTAAGATCCCTCTCCACGTGTGAGAAAGAACGTTTCCAGAATGGTCTGGCAAGCATGGGTTGAGTGTCTTTGTAGGTCATTCTTCAATTACATCACATGACTAGAGAGTACAAAGTGGGGTCCTCTCATCTGTCACCTGTCAAGACTCAGGTCTCCGTACTTTGACCGAATGATTACATGTACTTCTGCAAACCTTCTGTTCGACATGGATACTCCACCCACGCTAATTTCAAGATATCGACTTCACTTGAAGATACATACTGCAACCTGGTCTACAAGAGCTCTTCTCACCACAATGGGTAAATATTCTAAGTTAAAGGGGTCATCATAACCAACTTGCCTGGATAAGGACATAAACATTTGAATATTAAATTTGTAATTTTAGCATCACTTATTTCCCCTCTTTACACATGTGAAGCTTGTGTCTCTGTTCAGTATAGTTTTGAGTAGCGACTTATTGAATTGAATTGGGAAAGACACATGTTCAACCACCCGAGTTATGATAAACATCATTTCCTGTAGCAGCTGGAGTTATGGCTTATGTGAAGACTCTCATTTTAAACACCTCTTCAAAACACAACAGGATCTACACTGGACGTTTAGTGGACTTTAATTAACTTGTACTGCGCCTTCAATTTGTGTCATGATAACAGTATTATGTACATGTACAATTTGACTGAGAAATAAATTACTGACATTGTTTTTAAAATGCATACGTAAAATAACTTTTCGAGAATGACATTTTAAAGGGGAAAAAAATTAATGAGGATGCCAGTATGCATAACTTTAAATTAAAAACAGAAAAAGTTCAGAAGTTTAACACAGGGAACTGTTGACCCCTTAAGACAGCTGCTTAATGTTAATGGATTTTCACAATTCAATCAAAGATGGACCAAAGACAAGTCAGGCAACAATTTGGACCCCTTTTTGTGGCAAAACACAACGTGTGACCCACATTTGTGGCAAAAAATACTTATAACAAGAAGCCTTCATAAAATTTCCACAATTGTGCATTGACCCAAAACCCCGTGGATTTAAAATAGGTAAATAATAATTGATTCCAAAAGCTTCAAGATGAAAAAAGATGGTTGAAAGCAATCAGGAAAATTTGGGAGACAATTTGCCAAGAGTATATCCAAAAACAGCTGCTTTTGATCATCTCACATTGTCATTTTTGCAAATGGCACAGACATGAACAGCATGCAGAGCTATTGTTTTGCCGATTTGCAATGTTGTTGTTCTCATGATTGCTTAAGTTCCTTTTAAATAGCTTTCTACACAGCGTTTACTCTGACCAATCACACAGTTTCTGAAAAGGAGTGTGGGAAAACAAAAGGTTGTCGGTTTTTCGAGGCAACAGTAACTAGTTGTGATATCACTGTAACAAGAAAACAGCCTGTCTTTTAAGTTCACAGCATTGGCAAGTTGCCTCCATTTGGTTTTCAAGATTTTCCCCTTGACCAGAGATATGACTCTTACAAAGACTACAAAAGAAAACCTTGTTCCAAACTAGGCATCATTTTGATGTTACTTTGCTTAACATAAGCTGTCTTTCGCATAATCATGACCTGAAAAGTATATTGTACTTTGAACAGGCAAGAAGAACTGACTAAGATAAAAACAAACAAACCAACAAATAACATTAAAATGACAGCTATTTCTATATACATGATTGCTGGTTAATTCAGAAGGTTGGACATTACTCTCTGCAGTATTTTCATATATGCCTTTGCCAGATATTTTTTAACATCTTATTGCATCCCAGAAAGCATTTTGATTCGCAAGTCTTTGGTTAATAAGGTCCAAAGCTCCCGAAAACACGAACGGCCATTTCGTAAAAGCCACTTTGTACCTCATGGACATTCTTGAAATGGTATTTAGTTCCTTGAATTGTAAATTTTCATAACGTGACATCACATTGGCTTTCATCCTGCCAACAGGATTCTTAAGTTTGATGTCCGATTTCCCACCATGCTTGTTATCAGCAACAGATGCAGAAGCAGAACCTTTAGCAAATTTCTTCCTTTTCCTCCGCTTTTTTGCCTTTGTAGCTGTGATTTGCTTTAGGACAGACTTTGCTAGGGATTTCTCTGAATAGTTTGATAAAACCTTTCGACCAGAGCTGGTACACCTTCCAGTAACAAAAGCAAGACCACCATTCCCGCTGGGTTTCAATTTCTTTCCAACATCATCAAGTTTGATAACAGGTTCTACCTTGTGGGACAAAGATTTCCCAGTTGGGGGACTAACACTTGAAACTGACAATCTTTCTACACATTGCTTATGATCTCTTTCCTTCAAAGGCAGAAGCTTTATTTCAGGAGATAAAAGATCACAATGATTCTCTGGGAGACTTTTAACTTCAGATTGCATGGACCTGGCAACTAAATCACTTTTCAAAGGCAGACTCACATGAACATGTTCTTTTGTCTTCATTTGACATTTATCTGTGCCCATGGGAAACACATGGTCCATAAATTCTCTATTTTGCTCAGGGCTTTCTGGAGGTGAATAACTAGCAATATCAGGCCAGAGGTCTTCACAGCCACAAATATCGAGGTCTTTGGATGAAGAGAATCCAACAGATGAGATTTCATCAGATGGTGCACTTGGTTCAGACACATCAGATGCTGCTGATGATGAAGTAATGGATACTTCTTCATATGAAAAGTCTGTTGCTTTCTGAAACGAGATAGAAATGTTGCTGTATGAATGCGGAACGAAGAAAGTACAGTAGTAGGCGTTTTGTTTAAGGATTAAGGTTGAAATGGACGCTTTTTTGCAAATGAACCACTGCATATGCATGGAGTATGTGCTACAAGAATTCCTTATGTATGAATAATCCATCCATTTTCACACTTGTCAGGAAATACCAGCAGTGATTAACTTTTAAGTGCTTAGTAAGTAAGATGACACCCAAAACAGGTCTTAATAAGCAGTAATGAGTAGAGAATTCAAATTGGACAAAACCCTCACTTGAGTGGAGGCTTTACTTGTAAACAGAGATTTACATGTACCTTATCTTGCACTATTTTTGTGAGAAAATGCTAAAGGCTGTTTTTGTCAATCATCAAAACATGAAAGGTAGATGCATCTCATTCTGCACTGTAGCTTTATTAACTCAATCATTTTTTATGAGCAGATAAGAGTCGACATCTGGCACAAAATGAGCTTAAATTAAATACGTTTTATTGATTGTTGCAAACAGGAAATTTCTGCCTATTTTAAGGTGGGGTTTGCTATGCCAGTGCTGACTTCAAGGCTGGTGACTCCTTTGGGGTTTCTTGCATCAAGACCAAGTTAAGTGCATGTGTGAAGTTACTCACCACTTTATTTCTCAAATAGTAAGAAGAGTTTCTCCTGCTCTTCCCTAAAACCGTGGATTTACTTGTTGTTGTTTTATTTAATCCTTCATCATTCTTGGACTTGCAGCTATTTAGTGGTTTTAAGAGACGTCCCAGTGGATCGAATAACACAATAGGAGTAAGGCGCACTGAAGGAATTTGTTCCTTCCCCTTAGAAATACTTCTTGAATGGCTTGATGTTGTTGATGACACAGAGTTTGTTCTGCTTGAACGCACATACCCAGGTGTGGTGTCTACCTCACCTATTCTGTCACATGAATAGTTTGCACTTTGGCTCCCATTAGAATCTGCAGTAACACTGATGTCTTTGTCACCAGACAACCCATTTTCTTCATCAGACACATGATTTACATGTACTTGTGTAACAAATGAATTGTTCTCAGGATGATGAGGAATGTAAGCAGCACTGCTGAGTGGAATCAGTGGAACACGCAAGTTACCCATACGTAACTTTGAGGAAGTTGTGCAACTAAAAGTTGACTCTTTGGATGTGTCCTTTGAATTCACTGTATGTTTATTGGCACCTTTTGTTAACTCAAGAGAGAAATGAACTGGAGGATGATCGCCAGACATACCAGCATCATCTGCTTCTTTGGTCTGTCTTATTACAGGGACACTGCTTTTCCTCTTTGCAGCATAATTGTGGTACTGCTTTAGCGCATTAAGTGGAAGTTCACTGGGTGACATTCGTGCAAGGAAAACTCTGGCATGGGGTAAGTTCCTTGGATCGATCATGGCATTCACTAAAAATAACATACAAACAAAAGAAAATAATATTATCAGTGTAACATGTTTGTTACCAATGGTGCACTGTAAAAAAATGAAAACCTTTTAGAGATTAAGGAATCGATTTCTTGTCAAAGAAAACAAGGTAATGATGATAGTATATCAAGAGGCATTTTATTAAATTATTAAAAATTTACATTTGGAATAAGTACTCATTTTTTAAGGAAGGAGATGTAGTGATTTTAGAATGGGTTTCCACAGCAAAGTACAAAATGACCCTGAATTCCTCAGGCTACCAATTCCACCAATTTTGTAATTGACAGTGAAAGAAAATGAAAAAAAAAACTTTCTTTAGATACAGTTTCCTTTACATCTCTGTCATTGCCTATTTAATGCCACTACTTCAAGTCTCACTACTGTACAAGCAAAATTTGGAGGTAAAGTTTTGGCCCAAATGTTTTTTACTTTGAGTTCAGTTTTTGGGTTTTATAAGCTGCCATTACCTGCATTCAAAACTGACCTGTACGCCCCTGAGAGATGGATCTAGGCGGGAATGATGTGAACGATGTACTCCATTAAGAATACAGTACATGTAAATGCAGCGTACACCAGTTTCAGTTTGAAAGTCAAAAAGCCTGAAACTACAATGCTGTGAGCTAAATCAGTTGTGTGTTAATAGATATGAATGGATGCTGCATTCTTAGGTGATTGAGCGATGCATGTTTCTTTTCCCTTGACAAAGCTCTCTCAAGATTATAAAGTTACATGTAGTATTGGGAGACTGTTATTGAAAAAGAAAACCTTGAACCTTGAACTTAACAACCTTCTGCTTGAAATGAAGCCATAAACTCCGCTAGTACAGTAATCAAGAAACACTTTCAAAATGTGAAGAAAAGGGAAGCAACTTTTTTTATTAACAGAAAGCAGCCTTTTAGTTCCCTAGTGACCGACTGTATGACACTACCCCTTCACTTTATGGATACAGAGATTTCTAGAACCGTCTACACCTCCTTCCTTTTACAGTATATTTAAAACAAAAAAGCTTTTCTTGACCTGCATGAGTTTTTCATCATTATTTGAGTCAGGCATGTGTCCGATATATAAGTTCTGAATTCTACAAATACAATGTTTGCTGAGTGACAAAATTAATAAAAGCTACTGTTATGCTGTTGATTCACCACTTACATGAGTGTCTTAATGGAAACCCTTCCATTACTGTTCAATCACATGTCTAAATGTATGTACCTTTACAAGGTATTTTCAGTAATTAATATTTTATGATAACATGAGCAGGGATTGCGTAGTAGTGAGAACACTCACCTAACACCAATGTGGCCCAGGTTCAATTCCTGGACTCGGCGTCATAAGAGGGTTGAATTTGTTGGTTCTACGTGTATACTAAGCTTTGAGAGGTTTTTCTCTAGGTATTCTGGTTTTGTCCTCTGCTCAAAAACCACCCTATGATTTGATTGGTTTGATTTCAGTTGATTTGAGGGCGATATTGTAAACTGCGGGGGCAACCAGTAAATATGTTAGACTCGTAAGTAAAATCATTATTATGATTATGATCATGATTATGATTATGATTATTATTATTATTATTATTATTATTATTATGATTATCATTATTCATTGTCAGCAACAGTTGTGTCATTCCCTTAACCCACCGACACCTCAAACACCCTAGAACGCCCCTAATGGACGAAGTAAAATCGTCTGATGTTAGTCTCTCTCCCAATGGGTCTTAAGGACTCTACCGTAAATATCCTGTGATTGCAATTGAAAAGCAGTATTAAAAGACACAGCAAGGACTTAGCAGACAAATTGCTAGAAAAATTGAGCTCACTAGTATAAAATAAAAAACAAGGAAAGGACTAAAGACAAATTGTATGAAATATTAAGCTTGAATCTCAAATGCAAGCACACTAATTTGCAAGCTTGCAAATTAACCAAGAAACCCATAACAAAGTGAGACATTTAATTATTGTTAGAATTAACTCTTTTACCTACTTGTGCCCACAGAGCTAATCACATAGAAATACATTTTAGTATGGCAAGCCAATTGAAGAAATATTCAATACCGAGGTTTAATGAAATTCAAATGTCAAATTCAATTCAATGAAATTCAAATTCAATTCAAAGAAATTCAAATTCAATTCAATGAAAGTGAAATTTAATTTCAATTTAATGAAAATTAAATAATCGTGTGCAGAAAACATGGATTGCGGGATACGGAAAGCGGAGTGTGTATAAAACACACACAAAGGTTAAAATGAGGGATATGGATTACGGACTGAGTATACAATACTACGGTATGAGATGTGGACTAGGGTATCAGTTGCAGACTAAGGATTATAAACAGCGTATAATCTAAAAATAATGCATAAAATTTAATTGCGATTTACCTTGTCCTCAGTGAAAGTTTTTAAAACCAAAAAACACTTGTCACTTCAACATTCAATTCTTAAAGTGCAAATTCAAATTTTCAAGATAAGTGCGAGGATCACTTCTAGCTTTCTGCTATAATCCACACTGATTCTCGCATTGATTGAAGTCCTTTCATGGGAACACATAAGCCCAAAAAATTGACCTCATAGCTCAGTTGATAGCATTGCACCGGCAATGCAGAGGTCATGGGTTCGAATCCCATTGAAATTGTCTAAATTTTTAGATGTCAATGCGAGACAGTTACTAAATTGTCTAGGTAAGTGGGAGGATCACTTCTAGGCAAGGCAAGTCAAGTCAATCTTTATGTAGCTCACACAGAATATCATGTACCTAAAGTAAGGATAATTTTACAATATTGCTTTTAATTAACAAAATAATGAATACAATACACACACTGTACAACAGTATAACTGTATAATCAGAATAATTTACATTTCCTATACGAAAAATAAAAGAGAAAAAGTACATAGGAAAGGAACAAACAATAAGCTTTTTAATCTCATTACAGTGTAGAGTTTGGGACACCTAAATAGTTAGTAAACTAATCAAGTAGGTGCCCCAGATCAATTATATTATGAGCAACAGGAACAGATCGAGTTAAATAATAATTTCTGTTTAAAAAGTACTACTTCTTGTACTAACTACTGACATTAAACTTGTTGAACATATTAACATAAACTACTTAAGAATCAAATCTATGAAAATATGAATCTACAGAAACATCCCATCACTTGCAAACTAATCAAAAACAGACAGTCACAGCTAACCTCCAGCATTTAGAGCTACCTACATTCATTTGATCTTGTTATTGTGATTATACCATGCGTACAGATACAACAATATGATTATTTATACAATTCTGCTAATTAAGTATCAATATCATTGCTATAATACCTGTCAATCACAGAGTTCTTAATGTTTTGATGGAATCTAGAAAAAGGAGTAATTTGCTTTACATCAAGAGGTAATGAATTCCAAAGTTTAACGCCAGAAAAATAAACTTAAGAGAAACAAATACCATGATATTGTTTGGTCTGTTCTTGGTTTATAAACAGGTCATCATTATTTAATTGACGTGTATAATATGAATAGACAGAAGATATTGGCTTAAAATAATCAGCAAAACGAGATGAAGTTAATTTATGAAACCACTGATAAACAAAAGAAATAATTTCAAAACGGATTATATCACAAAAATTTAAAAGATTTAGGGATTTGAGCAAGGGTTCTAAATGCAATGCGGGTTCAGAAAATGTCATAATCCTGACCGGAGTAATGAATTGATTCAGTGATGCTTAAAAGTGCATGAGTAGTTGAGCACTTCTGCCTAAAACCAAACTGAAGTGGGTAGAGAATGCAACGGCATTTAAGATAACTGTAAAGGCGCTTATACATAGCTTTTTCAAAGATCTTGCTAAATATAGATAAGACAGATGTAGGTCTGTAATTATCATTGTCTTATCTAGAGCCTTTTCTTAAAGACTGGTCAGGAGTAACCTTTTCTAGTTTAAGATTATCAGGGAAAGTGGCACAGAGGAAGGATTTATCAAGGATGAAAGCAGAGGAGCAATAGGAGTCTTGAGTATTTTAACAAACAGATTGGGATACTAAATGGCCTGATAGATTTGCTATTATCCATTTGAGATATGAAATCCTCATCTTCATTTGATGTAACAGGGGAAAGGAATATCGACTCTTTCCCTTCAGAAAAGAGGCACGAGAGCAGTTACTTGGAGGAATGCCGTTCCCACTGTTTTTACCCACATTAACAAAAAAGTGTTGAAAATGTTTGCAATAGCAGAGGGATTGCCAATAATCTTCCCATTTTCAATGAGGGTACGTATAAAGCCAGCTTTAACTATCGTTCGTTACATACTTAAAAAATCAGCAGTTTTAAGGGAGGACTTCGTTAAGGTTTACTGCAGCGCCATTTATTCCATTTTAGAATATGCTTCTCCCATTTGGGCCAATATCCTGACGTATCTTTCTGAACTAATAGTACTTAGAAGAGTATATCCTGAGAGCTTGTATGAGGATGTGCTAGGTGGCTACTCTCACCCAGAGTCGATATGCTGCCTACAAGAATTTTAAGGATTCGGAAGTCCTTGCGAGTTTGATGGCACAGCGACCTGGCGTGACTCATGGGTACAACTTACGCCACGGAAGTGCCATAAATGACTGGCCCACCACAACTATGCTGCATCTTGATTGGTTTGTAACTTACAAATAAGCCTTAGCACGCAAGCACTTTTATTAAATAATAATAATAATAATAATAATAATAATAATAATGCATTTTGATAGTTATATTTAGATTTACATGTACATTATACCAGAAGTTGTATGTAGAATGTACGTTGAATTTGCTAACACTGTACACGTAATTTAGTTCTAACTATGAAAGGAGTGGATAAACTGATTACTATTATTATTATTATTATTACTATTATTATTATTTTAATAACCCACACTTCAAATCAATGCTGCTTCTATGAATGGATTGTCTCAATCCGAGCAGTTCATAGAATGCAA
>NC_090871.1:28190789-28193289 GCF_036669935.1 Montipora foliosa | reverse complement strand
GGCCTTTAGATGGATCATGACAGTGGTGACTGCACAGCTGTTTTCTCTTTGACTAATGATCAATCCACTCTTTCAATGTTCTTTCCAATGCAGGAAATTTGACAATGCCAGTGCGGCAGGTGCGCTGGCATTTAGGCAGCTTTGTCATGACAACTTTTTTCTTTTGCGGATCATGGATTTCAAATTCTCTTGTTGCTGCTCGGTTTCCAATTTCAACTCGCACGAGCGAGAACTTTGAGCTTATACTTAAAAGTAAAACTCTGATGTCCACGTTTAACACCGGGCATTTTGACTCAAAATTGTTCGTGGCTACACTTATCGTAAATGATTAAAGAGTGTATTTCTCATTCAGTCAATTACTTTTTTAAAACGTTTTGAATCAAATAAAAACTTCATCCATTGTTCTTGTTAAAATATCCCTTAGCGTGAAATTGGTAAGTTTTCACACTTATTGTTTTTGATCTTCCATTGAATGATACCACTTGTAAAATTTCGTTCTAAACAAAAATTGATATCTCAGGATCTACTGACTCTAAGAAATCACTTGAAACGGGAAAATACTCTCTACCTCAAGGCAGTGCTTGCTAGAAATATTTTAATGATACTCCGAATATTCTGGTGTTTTAAAATTTTGTTTGTGTTATGTGAAATGAACATGTCGGCATCAGTTTTTGTGTGTGAATTACTTTAAAGCTTGCTATTTCACATGTTTATTCGTTTGTTTTGAGTTTATTATTCCAGTTGGTGAATGATGTTTTTATTTTCAAGTAAACAAAGAAAGAAGCTGTGAAATTAGCAAAGTAAGAAAGTAATAACACAAGTGTGATAAACGATTTTGATTGCCAACGATATTTGTTGATATGTTTTCAATTTGCATTGGTTTTCATCGTGAGCATTTGAAGTCTATTAGGCAATTAAAGCTGGATAAATAAGGCAATACACAGTTTTTAGGTACAGTTTCATTTATGACTTAAGATATATTTTTTCCCTACTTACAGTGTACGGTTTTAAAACTATACCGGAAGATTTAAAAATTATCACATTACCCGCACCTTCCTCTAACCCACACCAACAACTGTTTGTGAAGAATTAACACATTACCCGCGGATAAAAGCCCAGAAATTACGGTAATAGTAGGGGTGTCACAATGTTCGTGACTTCAAACAATGTCACAAGATATTCAATAATTAGCCAATATCAAAAATGCCATTATACTCTTTATTTGTCCCTCAAAAGTTTGCATTAGCATTGTTTTTATTTTCTATTGGGACTTATAATGGCCCCAAGAGAAACTGGAAACAATGGTTATGCAAAATTTTGGCGGGACAATGAAAGAGTATTATGGTATTTTCAATATTGACTAATAAACCTCTCAAATTTGGGTCTCTGCATTTATCACTGGTACAGGTACAGAATGATACCCATTACATAGGACCATAAAAAAGATGATGCAGAAACAACAATTTTCAGTTTACAATACTTAGGTATTTGATATTTTGGTGTGCTGTATCGCGGAGTATTTTTCCTCTTCAATGGTGAGTAATGGTAAAAAGACTGAGTGCAGTACAATTCTGGGAGTAATCATAACCATTACAATTTTCTCAAATTTGATTGGTGCATTAAATAGGTTATTTTTCACTAATTATTATGTGGGGTTGAAATTGGACAGTTGGCTGTAATCGGATACCTGAATTTGGACAGTTGCATCAGCCAATTATATTAAGTGCACTCAGTTTAATCCGCCAATCACATAATTTATCACAATAACCATACACATGTAGCAACAACCACTTACCCTAACAAACTGGGGCTTTTCCAAAATGGACAAATTTGTAACATTAGACAGTGAAAAAGGAATGCATTAATTTTGTTTTCTCAGAAATTGTATTGGTTATGATTAATTGGTAACAGGACTTCGTGTCGTCCAGTTTGGTCTCTAATCGTGCAAATCGGACTCCCACTACATGGTTGTCCGATTTTGCTAATCACTCATATGATAACAGACTAAATTGGACTCCATTCAGTCCTATTACCATTATTAATCGGGTGAGTAATTTGAAAATAGGCCAAGCACAAAGCCCAAGGTTTATTTGAAACTTTGAGCATGACTTCTCCCCAGAGTTGTAATGACACGAAGTCCTATTATCAATAATTTTATTAATCACAAGCACAGGAAATTGTATGAACGCGAGTGCATTTCATCATCTATGGGCATGAGTGATGTTTTAAAAGTTTTGCACACACCGTAAGAATAAATCACGAAAAGGGTGAGCAAGTTCATACACTTTGCTTTTTTATTAAATATTCTCAACAAAATCCCTCCTTTTGCTTTGTTTCCATAGGAACTTCCATATTACACTCTATATTTTATGACAAAATATGAGAAGATGATGGGGATAAAACTTTTATGGCTTTAAATTAATATGCCCAACTTTCCATAGTTTTTTTAAAAATACCTGTGGAAAAAGATAAATGATTCAAGTACAAGTACATGAAGCGC
>NC_090871.1:28170789-28185789 GCF_036669935.1 Montipora foliosa | reverse complement strand
GGGGTGCTTGCAGGGCATCCTCTTTTTTATGAGTAAACTTTGTTATCTATATTGTTTTTGTGTGTTGATTTTATAATGACCTTAAGCATATGATTTTAATTTCCATCGTCTAATAAATATTGTTTGTCATTGAAGCATGACAATGACACTTTGTTTAACTCATAGATGGCAAGTTGGTAGTTTTTACTTCTTATTGTTTTCATGGTGTTATGTTATTAAATAATACTTCTTTATAGTCTTCATGTTTGATATTTTTTTTGATTACAATCTTTTTAACTCCTTTTGCTGTTTCATTACTGTGATCATTGTCTTTGAATACATTTTAGATTGCAAGCCGATGAATTCTGTGATAGGATAACTTTTTTGTTTGCTTTGTTGAAATATGGACTATTTTCTGGATAATCACTGTTGTCAAATTTATTTTTGTTATTTGAAAAGTCTTGATACACATCATCGGTTTCAATTTCATAAGTCAGTGCGTCTGTGTCTGTGAATAATAATTTTGCTTTATTTCCATATTTATTTTTGATGTAGTTGTAATGAAAATCATACATTATTGTTTTGCTTAGATCTAAAATACACATACCCACATATGCCGGCCTATTGAGGGTTAGTGTTTCTTTAATCTTATGCACAGCTACTAGATTTTCGTTACCATTGTTTTGCCAAAAACGGAATTGTTCATAAGTTTGAAGAAGTCTTTTTCAAAAGCATTTTTAGCATTAGTTCTTTTTTGTGTATTAAAGTCAATGTATTGCTTAAGCCACGGTGACTGATCACACTCTAGTACTCGATAAAATCCAAGATCAGTATATAATTGAAGGTTCCTGTAATGAAGAGAATATTTCTCTTTGTTCTTCAAGGTTGGAATTAGTTTATGAACTAAACCTGTTGATATTTTGAATTTATCAGCTATTTTTTGGTAATAATTAGAAAGCATATCTTTGGTGACTTCATTCTTTTCCGGGCCAAGCAGATAATTATTATGCAAGTCATGGAGTTTTTGTGGGTTATATTCTAAATCAACCTCTAATATCAAACCTTTTTTGCCATGTTCTTTATATTTAGCTTGGTCTAGCTTATTAATTTGTTTTTTTGTTAACCATTGAAATTTACTTGAAGGAAGATACTGTGACATAGCCCAACCATATAAATTAATATTAGCATCAAGATACATGATGTACTTTGAGGGCAAATTATTATCGTATAATTTCATGTATTTATTATTTGCTTTTCCATATCTGTTGGCAATATATGATATACCACCACGCATACCCTTTTCAATGAATTGAAACATATCAATATCAACCATATTAGCTCTAATTTAATATCAGTCATTTTTAACATAGCATCCCAACTTAAGAAAGGACTAGGGAAGTATTATGACATGGATCTAGTTTGTAGTATTGTAAACATGTTTTTCTCACGTTTTCAAACACATCAGCCAACAACAGAATGTCAGATTTGAGATACAAGTCGTGATATTCACCCATTGATTTTAAGCTGAAAGTATTCCATACATTTTTAGCATGCTGATAATCTTTATCTGATATATGTTCAATTCATTTAATATGCTGTAAAAATCTTCTTGTTAAGGTAATTTTGTTTCATTAAATTTGTCAAACGAATTCATGTAATCATAAGGATATACCCCTTTTTGTTTCGTTAGCTGGAACAGTTCATTTTGGAATGCGTCTTTTGTGTATTTAAATGCTTCATCAGGTAGATTACTGACTAATTTATCGTGACTTGAATTCATAAATTGAAAGCTGTCAATGAATGTAAGATGATTACCAAGCATGAAAGCCATGTATTTTTCCATATTATTTGGAATAGTATTCCTTTGACATAGTTCTCCCTTTTTGTTTTTGTAAGTGTGATTTTTATCTATTTGCCCAATTTGTTGCATAATAAAATGGCTGTCATAACCTCTTAAATTGTGAACAATAACTGGTATTTTATCAGTGAGTCTAAAATTAAGATTACAATCTTGATGAGCTGATCCTCTGTATTTGCCAGTGATATGACAATTGTCTCTAACCAGAATGTCTTTATCAATATATTTTTTGTTGCAAATGTGACATTCATCAGCTTTGTTGAAATTTTCAACATCTTCTTTTGTCATCTTTAATGGCTTGTTGAATTTGTACTTGATAACATTCTTACAATATTTAACCTCTTCAAGCATTTTTCCATACAGCATTAGGTCCTCCATATGTTTGTATTGGTTTTGTATACTTATTATCATAGCAGCAAACAGTTTATAGCCGTAACCACAGTCTGTGTGCTTTTGATAAGCTTCAGTATATGATTTATCATCTTTTGGTTTGCAACCCTGTACTTTTTCTGTAATAGCTTCAAAATTGCTGTATATTACAAATGGCGCTGATAATTGTTTATGAAAGTTATTGAACTTTACGGTTGAACCTTTTTCAGGCATTTTAATTGCTTGTGTGCCATTAATCTGGAGACAGTTCTCTTTGCGATTAGTTAAAAACTTTTTCTCCTTGTTCTTTGTTTGGTTGTACATAAATTTATTAAAGTCTTTAATCAGTACATAATGTTTATTTTCATTTTCTGTGATTAACAATAAATTCATATGATCTTCATACTTTTCTTTTGATACATAGATAAGGTATGGTTGTTTCTTCATAACCAAATACATTAATGTTGATTTCATTTTGGTTTTTCAAATTTGTTGATTTGTTTAATAGTTGCTTGAAATTCAATTCCATTGTAATCCAAATTTTTTATGTATTGTTTGTCAGATTTCTTTATCCTTTGTGGATATTTATCTTGTGGATTAACATGCCTAATATGAGACGACAAAAAACATTTGTCGCCATTATTTTGAAGGTTAATCAATCCTTTTGCGCTATTTCATAGCTCATGAGGAAGTTTAATACATGAGGATCCTTTCATTGGTTGATATTTGACAATATTGAGGTGCTGGTTGTCAACTGATTGAATAAACCATCCGGAAGCCTCTGATATCCATTGAGCAATCTTGTTTAATATCTGTTGTTTTGAGAATTTTAATGCTTTGTTAATTATTGTTTGTGCTGTACAGTTACAAATAAGCTGTTTTAATTGTTTTTTCTTCACCTGACTGCTTTTCAAATGTTATAGCTAAAGTTTCGACAAATTTTAGTCCTTTCATTTCATTTAAAATTTTTTTCCATATGTATTTCAATTGCTTTTCTTGTGCTTTAAAGTTGAATTAATGGGTCTTTATCGTTTTTAATGCTTATTTCATATGACGCTGTGTAGCCTTTTAAAGCTTTGTTAGTCTGATTTATTTCAGTTCTTGGCAATGGAGCAGGCTTTTTAATAACTTGTTTTTTAGTTCTTGGGGTTGTAATTGTTTTATAATCATCTGTAAATTCTAATGGTGGTTTTATTATGTTTTCTTCATAATCTTGAACGATTTGTTTTACACTACGACAAGGTGTTGGGATTGGTTTTCTAAACCTAGGTGCAGGTTTTTGTTTTGTAAGTTGTAAAATCATATCTGTAAGTTCTGATTTACAAAATGATTTTGTAATTTTTCATTTGATTGTTGATTCGTTGTTGTATTATTTGTTGCAATTAATTTACCACCTGATTTTTCTGTGACATTATTTTTATTTGATTGTTGATTAGTTGGAATTAATTTACCAACTGATTTTTCATGTTTATTTAATTTTACGATTTCAACACAATGTTCAAATTTATTTGCATTATATGCACACATCTCATAATGTTGATAAAATATTTTATGGTTTAATTTTTTTTTTGATTTCCCCAAAATTTTCTTCTGCGATTTGATATTTATTGTTTATTACATGTATTTCAGATTCATATTGACAACATACTGTTTTTCGTTTTTATAATTATTTATTTTCAATTTTTCAATAAATCTGAAGGCTTTTATTTCATTTAAAATTTCTACCATAACGTTTTCAAAATAAAACCTAATTTTGTTTTTCAAAATGTCATCAAGCCATAATTTTTTTCCAATATGGTATTTATTCCTGTTACTTTCATCTTCTTTTATTATTATATTTAAAGTGAAAGAATGACCAATCAATCTTTAAATTTAAATGCTTTATTGTATGCTTCGTTTGAATTTAACCAATTTTTTACTTTGTCCAATAAAATTTGTTCAGTTGTTTTGATACATCTCTGTAATCGAATAAAAGCAAATCAATTTCAAAATCCTTACCTTTTTGGTAAAATCTTTCAAGTTTTGGAAAGAAAAAAAAAATATCTTTTTTTTCAAAAGTGACACTAATTTTTCCTGATATTACTGAACATCGCATGTGACAGGATGCGGCGATGCGGATCCGCATAATTCCCTAAAATCTGCATCCTCCGCATAATTACGATATTTTCCGCATAAAACTGAAGAAATGCTTGATATTAGTGATAAAGCAGCTGCTTACCACCCTCACAAACACAAAAGCCAAAGAGATTGACCATTTTGAAACGCTTATTTTCCTGATCATTGAAGAAAACACGCCATTTCGTTCGAAAGATGAAAGTTCGTAAGCAGTTTCCACTCATTTTTCAGGAATGAGCCTGGACTCTAGTTAAACCGTTTTCATGACATACCTCGAAATTTTTAAAAAAGATACAAGGTATGAAAATTTAGCCGCAAGTTATAGTAGAAAATTAAATTGCATTATTTGTAACTCTGGTAAAGTAGGGACAATCATTGCTGTACAAAACAAAGAGCCCGCAATACGTATGTGTAAAAAACCGCTGGAAATGGTGAATGATCGGGGGAATGGATCGCGGTTCGACTACATCACAATTTTGCTCCATATCTCCAAATTGAAACAAAATTCATGACAAGAAACAAAATATTTTTTTATCGCTTTATTTCTTTTAGCAAACGTTTTGGCAAAATGCCGATTACTAACCCTTTTATTTTAACGGTGAATGCTGGTCGCAAATTGGCGACTCGGCCAGATAATTATCTTAATCGCAAAGGGAAAAAGCGACTGTATTGGTCGCAATTTCGAGTCCTGATTTACCATAAGCATGTAAATACATTGGACGGGCCTAATTATTAGTTCTATAAATGTTTAAATTTCCGCATAATCCGGTGTAATTTCCGCATAATCAACGCATGCTTACGCATAATATGGCCATCCTATCAGAAGCCCTGTACTGAAACTTGATATGATGATTCTGGTGAAAATTTTTCCAATTCTTGTTTAATTTGTAATCGTGTTTTTTTTTGAAAATTGTTGTTAATGTTACATTTATCAATAACTTCTATTTCAAAATTTTTGTATGTTTTGTTTTTGTTAATATATATATTCATTTTATTTTTATAAAGTTTTTTGTCTTTAAGGCATTTTTATATTTTTTGAATTTTGAACTTTTTTTGTCATTTTATACATTAATATTAGAAAATTATATTTCTTTATTTAGCTCTTATTAACCGAGAAGGAGGTCTGTATGGGAGAATCTTGACCGAGGTCGTGAGTACAGACCGAACGCAGTGAGGTCTGTACACACGACAGAGGTCAAGATTCTCCCATACAGACTGACTAAGCTCGGTTAATAAGATGTTTATTATATGGCAAACAAGAACAATTTAATTCGTTTAATGTAACTGGTTTGTACTAACTGACATTTTGCTTGCGAACGGCGATGGGTGGCCATGAGCTGAACTTAATTCTGTCAAAGTTTGCTCGTCATCCTCTCTTTTGTCATCATGCTGTTTGGCACTTCCATAAATAAATATTGGTAGAACAAAATACTCAATATTTTTGCATTTTAGTTTGCATCTTTTCACCAGTGCCGGTCTAGATGGGAAAATCTAGACCGCGGTCAATATCGATTTCAGCCAATCAAATTCGTGAACTTGGTAGTTCCCAGTCCTTGTGAGACAGAACCATATAACAAAATAGTTTATTAATTTTTGGTGCGTTTAAAAATCATTTTTTTAAAGTATTTTAAAAGTATATAACAAATGTGAATATGATCTTTATGCTGCATGTAAATGTGGTAATATAATTTTCTTGAATAAAAAAATAATTCTGAATGGTTATAAAGGTAAAAATGGTTATTTACAATGCACAGTTAGAAAACAATGAATTAAAACGAAAAACTATTATGTTCATAGATTTGTTTACGAAAGCTTTCATTGTTGTTTGTTAGACAAAGATAAAGTCCTTGATCATATAAATAATATTAAAAGTGACAATTGTTTGGATGATTTACAGTTGATTACACAAAAAGAAAATAATCTCAAAAATCTGCAAAAACAGAAATTATGATTTTGTAAGAAATAATCACAAAAACAGAAAATTTCTTAAAGCAACAAATATGAATACTAATGAAGTATTATATTTTAACATTTTGTACGCAGTTAACAAGAATTTGAATATTAAACCTGGTTTAGTCAAAATGGTTTGTGAAGGATTAAGTAATGCTAAAACAGCTTTTTCTAAAAAAGATAATCAAAGTTATATATTTGAATATATTAATAAAGATGATATGCCTGATAAATTGTTAAAGTCTGATTGGTTAGGTAAAAAGAGAACTAGATTTTTAACTGACGAAGAAAAGCTATTAAACAAAAAAATAGTTCACAAATAAATGGTCTCAAATAACTTTTACATGCAGTTGTGGAAAAAATTATTAAAACAATAAAAAGTTTCATAAAAAGAATTGTACCAAAAAGTGATTTAATTTATAGCAGCATATACTGTAATAAAAACTTATTACAATGTAATTATGTTACACAATAGTTTTTACTTACAAAATTATTTGAGCTTTTGTGAACAAATCAAGATGACATTTAACTTCTAATGTAATAATATTTTTATCATATGTATCGTATATTTTTTTATTTGGTACTTCACTTTTGGATATCTTTGAAATACAAAATCAAAAGACTCACGATTAATTCATATTCATCACCATCAATCAATTTCTTTTCAATTTCATTGTCAATCATTTGTTCTATGTTTTTCATGAATACTGAATTTATCACAAACTTTCATTAATTTTTTTTAATTCTTCGTTTTCATCAAAATCACTGTCTGTATCACTTTTCACTATCACTTTCTGAATCACTGCTTGATGATAATGATAATTCTTCGATTTTTGAATCTGAATTTGTCATTTATATATATTTACAAAATATATTATACTTTTAAATAAAATTCAATATGTTACATAATAAACAATGATAAAATCAGGAAACTTTTGATAAACTGTCGTGTCCTTACTGAATGATGTATTTACTGTTTAATATAGAAATTCCGACCTTTGTACAACATTCTTTAGCACAAACGTCATCAATACCTTTATTTAGCGTATAAATAACCAATTCAGACATGGATTCAGCAATATTTTCAAGTTCATCCTTTTCACATTCAGTTAAAGAATCAATTCTTCTAATATAACCAACCATTTATACATGTTTCGATACTATTTTTCATAAATCTGTCAAATCCTTAATTGGTATCCATGAATTAAATTTATCAGGATATCCTTTCCATTTTACCAAATCTTGTTTCTTTTTAAAATCTCTGCGAATGACTTTATCAATTCTAAATACATCTTGTTTAGCTTTTAATAATTCGGGTTCATAAAATGATCCTTTTATTTCTTCATCGTTGAGATCCTTTAGTTTGTAAGTAATAGGATTAGTGTAGCGGATTTTATCGGTTATGAACACTTCTTCTGTCCAATTTGGTGTGTAACCTTTGTCGAAAGTCTTTCTTTTATTTTTGCTTAACCTAACCTTATCGCCTATTTTAAATTTAGGTTTGGATGATAATTGCTCCATATCACATATAGATTAAAGTAAACAACTCCTTCACTCTTTTTATTAGATGCTTCTGTAGGTGTCATTTTTATTGAACTGTGTTTAGTGTCATTATACTGTTTTAATATTTTATAAAATAGGCAAAAAGTCTAAATATTGTGTATTGCCTTGTATAGTAAACTGCTCCCACATTTTGTTTTTAATCATACGATTCCATCTTTCGACTACACTAGATTTTTCTTCATTTTCTGTTGAATACTGTGTTATTTTATTCTTACCTAAGAGGTCTTTCATGTGTTTGTTATAAAACTCACTTCCTTTACCAGTCCATAGATACCCTGGTTTTCTACCATCTTTAAAGATGCTTTGAAATGCTTCTCTAACTGTCTCTCCTTGTTTATTTTTCAATGGTACAATCCATCCATATTTACTGAAAACATCTATCACCATAATAAGATACTTATAGCCTTTATTCCATTTGCTAAATTGTTGCATTTCAACTAAGTCTGCCACCCATATTTCATCAATATGATTTACAATAACACGCCGTTGAGTAAAATTCCTTTTTATCGGTTTGTGCAACTCATCTGCTAACTGTTGCTGCCAATTAATTTTTTTTTTACTCAACGGCTTTTTGAGTTTTTTGACTTTTTAACACCAAGACCTAGTTTTTGTTATGTGTTAATCACAAATCCAGCAGTTTGCCCCCATTTTGGCATTTCTCCATAAGTTATCTTCTCCAATGACTTAACCATTTGGCAGTCACAATCACCCTTGTTTTTTCCCATCTCATATCAAATATCGTGGAAAGCTGCTATTTCATCTACTTTGTTATAAGGTTGTACATGCCATTTATTAACCTCGCTGGTGTTTTTATCATATGTTTTTGGAAAAAATGCCATGGTCAGTTCCAAAAGCACTTTTCAAAATATCTCCATACCAATATCAGTCAAAAACGTGCTTCGTGCTAGGCAATATTTTTCCTGTAATGCCAGATATTTTTTTTGGCAGTTCCTATAGGGTCGTCAAAGATCCCTTTTCCAATTGCCTGTTCTTGAAACGGGATTATTAGTTTCCCTGATTTTTGACAAATCGAGTCTTTTTAATGCCGCATTCAGCACAAGTACAATAAAACATTAATATTCCATTTTTTGTTCATTTGTAGCCAGATGGTTCAACACATTCAGTCTGTTTTCTTTGTTTCACACAATATGACTTTACCATTATGTAATGAATTATATATTTTAAAAATAGTTGATTATAAAACGATTGTTTGAACTTTTGTCTCTCATGTCAAATTCAGCATTATGTATGGTCTCTAATATGCTTTTTCCTCGTTGCCTCTCTAATAAAAAATATAAATCCCAATAGCCCCATAAAACAGAATTTACAGCTACTTCCAATGGCATTTTCAGACCGAAAGAATCAAACTATTCTGTATATTTCGGGTCAATATTCCTGTACGCAACCCAATGGGTTCCTTGTCCAATTTTGGTATCCAAATTAATGATTCCAACTTCTTTTTTCATGATTCGTTTTGGGAGATCGTCTCTTGAATAAATACCTCAAAAATGTTTTATGCCAAGCTTTTTGACCCAATCGATCAAATCAAAGTTGCTTAGTGCTTTGTTGATGAATTTGACACCCATGAACTATTTTTTTGGGCCATAATGTGCCCATGATCCATATATTGGAGTAGGATGCATATACAGATAATACATGTTACCACCACCTGTAAATGGTATTGTTGGTAACTTTCTTGGTACATATATTGGAATAGATCTTCTGTTTTTTGATTTATCAACTTGGAGGCCTTTTCCAATTGATACGACATTTTTGATCTGTGATTTCGATATTTTGATTTCTGCTCCTATTTCTTTTTCATAGCTTTTTGTATCCTTTTTATCTGAGTTTTTGTGAGCATCAATTGATGAGATCCTGATAGTTGATTTGAACTCAATCAAAGTGTCAATGGTGATTTGTCATTGATCGCTTTAGCCAATTTGCTTTTTTGTCCTTCAGACAATTTAACTCCATGTGCATGATAAACAGTCATATCTTGTATATAACATATGTTACAAAAAAATGCATAAAACCTATTAAATACACTTTATATAAATAACAATTTACCTTCTTTTTGAACCAATTCGACAACCTGTTCACTTAGGGTTAATGCATATATGGAATAAGCCGTTGCTGTTGTTCCAGAGAGATCATATCTAAACACTAGTTTTACTGTACCGTCTTTAATATCTGATTTTTGTTTCATGAAATCATAATATATGAATGGGGTCAGTGCTTGAAAATTTGTTCTTGTCAAAAGCATTCCTTAGCCAAATTCACTGTTGTTGTGAGTAAATTTTAGTACATCTCTGTATACTTGTGTTAAATCTTCTGTAGGCTTGTAATGTAAATCAGGGTATTCGATGCCATTTCCGACTTCAATATGACATTCAGTCATTGTTCTTGGATTTGTCGATACAGAAAAGGTGTCATACAAAAATGGATTGGTTGCTTGGTTGCCCAAATTAGCATCATTGATTATGAAAACAAGAACATGACGAGGTTTTGATTCACTAGAAGATATGGTAAAATGACCCGATCTCTGTTGTGTAGAATTGCTTCTTGCAATATTCTCTCGTAAATACGTCCATTTATGTGGTTTAAGATATTGGCTCATATATAATGACTAACGTTCAGAATTGAAGACAATCCTTGATACAAATAACTGCATTTTCATAATCATAACCCTACAATCATCAGCATATTGCCAAATAAGGATATTGTCAGATTCAATCATCAATTTTATTTCAATTCTTGTTAAAGGTAATAATTTGTTTTCCAGTGCTTCGAAAAATGAATACCTGTTTAAGTGTAGCTCAAAATCAACAACAGATGATGCACCAAGAATTTGTTTTCGTTCCAAGATGCCTGCATTGTAATTGGCTTGAGCTACTCTCAGTTCAGCATGAGCACTGGTATCTTGAAAAAAGAATTCATTTGTTGCCGTGCTTTGGGCATAAACAGGACTATACTCCAACAAATTTTTGATATTGACACTGTGATTTGCATCATTGCAATCATACACTTTTTTACCATTTAGTCGTACATCAATATCGTTCCCTAATTTATGAATGCCATTTACTATGCCATTTAAATAATTTGCAGCAACATTGGCATTACACATTTTTTGAACTTTAAAAGATATTTTGATTCTGCCATTAAACCAATCCAACGGGGTTATACTATTGCTATTACCAACAACAAATCTATGATCTTTTTTCTGAGATCTAATAAAATACCAGGATTGCCTGTGTCGAGAGCTGTTTCTAATTCAGAAACAACGTCTTCATATCGTTCAACATATTTTGGATTTCTGAATGATTTCATTATATCAGTACATTACATAATTTTGCATTTTGTTATTTCTTAAACGTCCTCCTGAAAGCAACCTGTCTACCCAATCATACCCAATCAGCTATTTGAGAATCGTTTCACTTATTTGTCATGGTTGTTTTTTCCGTAACATTGAAATTATTTTATCACCAGCTTTTTTAGCTTCCATGGTTGTTTCCTTGATGATCGGAGTGTGTTTTAAGGTTTCATTAGTAAACTTTTGTGTCATTTTTTACGACTGGTTTTTCAAACATATTAGAAACAAAGCCCTCTCCATAAACATGATTTTTAACATATCGACCCTTTTCAGGATCATATCTTAAATTCACGTTTCATTATACTATTGAGTTACATTTTTTTTCATTATTGAAGAACATGTTGATGGGCGCCTTGTCTATTGGAATTAGCGTCATGAACCAATTAATACCATTAAGATCAATAAAACTACCAAAACTGTCCTTAATTGTAATTCTCATTTATGATATGATTGAATGCGAAACTGGACTATAAAGAACTCTTCGTGGTTCGAAAGTAAAAGGGTAGCTCCTGGTTAAATTATCAGTAGGAATAACAGCAAGAGTATCACTTCTACCATCAACTAAGCTGTCAGAAACAATATCACAACCAATAATAACAGCATCAACGCTGTTAGTTATGTTTGCAAGTTTCACTGAAGTTTTTGCAACAATTTGTGATCAAAACCAATAAGGTCTCCAAAATTGCTATTTCTCATATCAAGGTTGCCAACGACGTTTTAGTTCAATGACTAACTAGATAATATGAAAGATAATTTTATGCCTTCTTTATCATCCCCGTTGCATTCCAAAATTTCTTGTATATAATCGTTTAAATCATCATACGAATGCATTCCATCAGTAAAATTGATATCTTCCCATGTATTTTCGTTAGGTGCGGGACATTTTATAGAGTTATTGTTGTATTGTTCACTGATATTATGCCATGAGAAAGTCATCGTTGCTCTATCTAAACCAAGATCATAATGACTGTCTCTATTAAGCTTTATAACAGGATCAAATTTTATCGAAAAATTTTCTGGTTTATGTTGACCTAGTTTCATTCTATTTACACTTGAAATATTGTATAGCTCTGTGGTACATTATAATAGTAAGTTAGATATTTTAATTAAATAACATATTCTCTCAACAAATCATTGAGTTGCTTGTTATCGATAGCCCAAGCTTATTTAATGTATGCGCTACTTGACTGAATTCATTTTTTAACCCATTATTACCAGCTAATAATGATCCACCAAGCAATTCTAACCTATCCATCAAATCATTAACATTGTTGTTATAAACCACATCTGAGCCAATCTTTTAAAACTTGTTGCTTGTTCTATGTATTGGAATTTGACTAAGCCTATTAGTCATTTTTGAAAGAGGACTATATTGTTTTTTGCTGTTGAATCGTTTGGTTAGTAAATCAATTGTACCAAGGCGATCAATCACCTTTTGACCATCCTTAATTGCAACTAGACGTAACTGTCCTTATAATGTAGGATCTATCATTAAACCACCATATTGCCCATTACATTTCGCTTTGGTTGAGTC
The DNA here is from genome assembly GCF_036669935.1 of Montipora foliosa. NCBI lineage: Eukaryota > Metazoa > Cnidaria > Anthozoa > Scleractinia > Acroporidae > Montipora > Montipora foliosa. The sequence goes on along the minus strand of NC_090871.1, from coordinate 28,173,051 downwards.
TTTTTTCCTTCTTCAAGAATCCCAATACGGTCGCGATACTTTTGTATTGTTTTTATGTCATCATTTAATTCGTTAATTCTATCCATATTTTTTTATTTGCTTTTCCCTTTGGATAATCTTCCCTGTTCTCGTCTAAGTTCTTTCAATAACATACCTATGTTTCTGTCATAATCACCAAGATCGCGACTTTCATCCGCAGAAGCCTTCAAAACATCACTTGGTGCATATAATTTGTGTTTTTTCAATATTTCTGTTTCTTTCAGGCTAAATCCCTTATCTACAGTACTGGCCACAGGAATAGCAGCATCTACACGCGCGTAAAATGCCTGCAAGATGGCGGATTTACGCGCAAAATACGCGCGCGTTACGCGCGTGTAAAATTTTACACGAACTAATACACGCGCCTGAAATACACGCAGTCTGCGTGTAATTTGACATGAGTAAAATTGCTGTGTCCAATGCATTTCTGTTTGAGAAATTCGGCCTTGCCTGTGTGTTCTTGGAATAAGGTTTTACAAGTATCTTCGGGTTGCTGCCGTTATCCGTCAATAAATCCTTAGCTCTCATTTCAAACCACACTAAGTGAAATAGCGTTTATCCGGTTTCCCTATTCAATCAATTAAAAATCAAAAGTTTTAACTGTAATGAGCGAACGATCGATGGAAATGTTTGACAGCATGACATATTACCGAAAAACAAGCAAACTCAGAACTTGTGCTGCATTTATTTAAACATTCAATTTGTTCGTTGTGCGGATCAAGTGATCGCACGCGGCAGGGATACATACTTAAACGTGTCTTTTGATTTGCGCAGTCAAGCTGTTTGAATCAGCTATAAAAAGGATAACTTTAAGCATACAACATGTCAATATTCACGAAACGAAATATAAATACATTTACATGTAGTATTTCTGTGCGGGTGTTGTTGACGTCCTGCTTCGTGTAAATGCATACTAATTTGAATCCTTGTCCTGTGATTGTTTTCGCGTTTATAATAAAGCAATTGGTGAAAAATTATACCCTCCCAGCAGTACGGTGTGGGCTGACCGAATTAAATTTTAACAACAGCAAAGTAAAACTTATAATAAAGCTGAACTACTGGAAATAAAACGCACATCTTTAATTTCGTAAACATGACTTTGCGTGACCCCATGGACACATTCGGTCTCTGTGACCGGCGCTTGAAAAAAAAAACTATTCCTTCCAGAAAAATCAAATTAATATTATCGACGTATCTTACAAACGTTGAATGAAGATCTTTTCTTTTAACGGAGAGCATTTTACCGTTTGAATCAGCGAATTTAATTATGCACGATAGAACCGAAAATATGTTTTTTTTTTTTTTTTTTACGGTGTTTGCCGTGACATTGCACAATGCCCTCTCGCCGGCGCGGGCTTTAGAAAAGCAAACTTTTCCCTCCAGAATTCATTGTGTACGCATTTCACATCGCTGTAATCAAGATTCAAGGTGAATAAATAATAGATATTAGCTTGTATTTTTTAAATAACTTGTGTGAGCAATATTCATCGTATGTAAGGCTTGTTAGGTTCCTGGGTGTTTTTCCGAAAATCGCATGTAACAATATGAAAACTTTCTCTGGTTAAACAGAAAAATCCAGCGTATCGAGGCGTATTAGTTAATCCTTTATACCACTAATAAGCCGTTGGAGCTAGAAAATTTGGTCTTCTGCTCAGATCAAGTGAGCGGTTGAAAAAGGCAAACAAAAATCAGTTATGATCCTTAAATAGATCGGCGACGTGCTCATTCACAGGCGGTGAGCGGTAAAAAGAAATTGAAAGGGAAAGTTATCGTGGTATATCATTACTTTTACTTGTAATTTATAACATCTTCGCCTTAGCAGCAGTGATTTATCACCCGACTAGCAACCTTTTATTTTTGGAATGACTTCACCCACTGAAACGGATGAAATGAAACAAACGCAAACATGCGTTGAGCCGCAGCCAAACATGCGGAGCAACAACAGTCATTCAAACCAAGTCTTGATTATTCAACCAAAGTGGACACTTGTCGTGAAAATCTTGAAATGCAAAGCTGAATAAATTCTTCGGAAACCACTAGGGCAATTAGACGTGCAACATTTTCTTCGAGAAAAAGCCGCTACAAATTGATGTACAACAGTGAATACTCTGCGTGTAAAATTTTACACGCACTTTGAAGAATTTGCGTGTAATTATTTACACTCGCTTTCGTGTATTTTTTACTCGCGCGTAACACGTGCGTAATTTGCGTGTAAATTGCGCG
>NC_090871.1:28150789-28168289 GCF_036669935.1 Montipora foliosa | reverse complement strand
AATTGATACGGGAAATTAAAAAATAACTGGCATGCAAGAACCCATTCATCACAAAGATGCAACAACAAAATTTTACATGGATAGCTCGATGGTGTTAAAAGCAGATAAAACAGAGCTGAATAATTATATTTTAAAAGGTGGTTTGACAAGCAATCTTGACATGAAAAACCATAATATTAATAATGTGAAAGAAGCAACATCTGGTCATCAAGCCATCAATTTTACGCAATTAAACAATGAGCTTGACAATTATCTTCATGAAACAGGAGGAACGATGAAGGGTGATATACAAATGAATAATAATAGTGTCTATGGCATAAAAAACTCAATAGACAAAACGCCTGCTCTTAATCGCGAATTTGTAAACGATGAACTCAAGAAAAAATTGGATAAAAACAAGGATATTAACATGGCTGGTAATAAAATCATAACATATTGAAATCCGAGTGACGTCCAGGAACTTGTTCCAAAATCGTATGTTGACCAAAAAGTATCACAATCATCTGGTAACATCGATCTGACCCCTTATTAAAAAAGGATGGAAGTGAAGCCCTGCGGGTAATCTCAACCTCAACCAGAAAATCGTCAATCTTAAAAAAGCATCTCATAACTCTGATGGAGTCAATTTAGAACAATTAAATCAAGGTATTTCAGCACTCGCTTTGCAAAACAGCAAATTATTGAGCAATTATATTAAGCGTGATGGTTCAAGCACTATGACAAATAATTTTGATACAGGTAATAATAAAATTGTTAATTAAAAAAAAGAAACACAGGTGAACGATGATGTTAATCTCAATGAATTAAATTCAAGACGTATATATCATTGCATACAAATCGAACAAATGTATTCAAATACAAACAGATAATTCAGGCGAATTTCCTGTGGATTATGGTATTTCTAGTGTAAATTTCATTGATGATTTCGATGATATGCCTCACAAAATTAGAAAAAAAAGCATTTTCTTTGTCTTTGCAAAAGTCCAATCAAAATTCACAATACAAAGGAAAATTTGATATAAACCTCTACTGCGCATCGTTACAGTGCACGCAAATTCACATGCCACGTCATGCGTCGAGCGCATAAAATGAACTAATGATAGGGTAGATGGCCATTGCTATAGCTTTGCTTGGATTTAACGATCTTGGATGTTCGGTGACCCCTACCTTTCTTTTCAGAAACAGATTTCATTTACAATTATCTCCACATTGTCCAAAAATGAACAAACAATCGATGTGGGAAGTTAAAAAAATTTCAAGATTTCTGTCCTCGGGACATTGAATCCTGCCATCTTGCGGCTGCAAGGCACATGAAACTATGGTCGCTAAATGCGAACTTGTTCTGTAAGGAACCTCAACAGTTAACTAAATTTACTTGATGAGTCCACTTAAACAAAGTTTGGTAGAGAACATTTCACTTCAAAGATGTAATTGCAATATTTTTTGGGCTTACAGACACTGTGGCCTTATTCACTAAAGAAACCGCATTTTTTTCAGATTTAGGGTGTTCCTCTGGGCAAGTTCTCTCCAAAACGAATTCTAAGTCGGTAACTCCCCATTTTTTTTACTTTTTTGACATCACTAACTCATCATCTTTCAATGGTAAAATTTGCAGAAAAAAATCAATGTTAGAAAGTTTTCGCGCAAACATCCTTAAATTAATAAGAGATAACCTTTCAAATATATACACTTTAGCACTAGAGTTTTATTAAAAAAAACAGCGTTTACTGTTTATTCAAATGAATTTCTGTCTATGACTATCACATTTGAAGTTTTGAACATGATTATAGCACATCAAGAAACAAAAAAAGTGTCAAATGAATATCACCACATAAGATCAATCATATATCATACATCTTTATATACCCTCGGATTTTTAGAGTAGCTTGGTTTAGCTAATATCTCCGAGCATTTGCCAACCATGATACACCAATATTGACTCTTTATCCAGATTCTACTTCAAATCAAATTCAAAGAAGAATTTTTATCAATATAAAAGCCAATTATGACAATAATAGCCCATTTTCATTGCCAATGTATTTTGTATGTTATGGTTTAAAAAATGCCGCACTAAATGATCTCAACATGAGTATTTATGATTGGGAAGAAGCTTACGAAGTATCGTCTGATGAAAAATTTACAATGCATATTCCGATCAACATGAATGGCTTTGATATTTTAAAAACATCACATTATTTACACAGACAAAACTTTTATTATAAATGGAAATAAAAAAGTTTTGCTTCCAAATGGATCCATAATCAAACAAATTCAAATTATGTATATTCTTTCAAATTTAATTATAGACTACTAAACATTCAAATTCATTATGGGTTCCGATTGTCACTACACGATTTTTTCGTATCAGATCAGAGTACACAAAAGCGGACATTTAATATGAGTATAACATTACAAAACGGTCATTTTAGAGTCAAACTATTAAACAACAATGTACCAAATGAAGAGCTCAATATCTTAGTTCAATATATTCATTAAAATAATGTGTACAATATTATAATGACAGACAAACGAAAAAGTATTTTCAACTTTAATCATATTTCAAAAGACTTATCAAATGAGCAAATTGCAGAAATGAAATTTACAAATACTATCATAAAAAGTACTGGTTATTAAAAAAAAACACAAACATTACAAAACAATGGATTTGTCATGTAAAATTGGATCAACAATATTAAAAGCTTCAGGGACGATTACTGGAGCTATTACCATGAATCCTATTGTCTTGGGAGTGATTGCCAGGTCTGGTTTAATTTTGAACACTTATGCAGAAGCCAAAAATTACAAAAGGAAAATAGAAATGTGTAAATTTGCTTACACCAGTGATGAAAAAGTGTTGGTGGATTTACGGTCGTATTTAAGAGGATTAAAATTTGACGAGGAAAATGTTTTTACTGAAATTAGGCTTATAGATCAAATGATAACAGATTTATGTCCTTCTGTATCGAATAGCCTCGTTGTCCAATACAACAAAAAATTTAAATCATATCCTTTTTTTCTTCAGATTTTGAAAGCGTGTTTGCTTAACACCTAACTGGCAAAATTTTGAGCTTTGCGTTTTATCCAAAGGCTGTCTATTTTGAGTGTAAGTTTTGGATTTCACGGTCCGCCATTACTCACGTTCAAAACTAGCCGATTGGACCTCAGAGGGTTGGATCTAGAGAAAATGACGTCATTTACTCACTAGCTTAAAATTTCATATGCAAAACACGTGTTTAAAAGTCTGAAAGCCCGAAACTCGCGTGTTGCATATTAATTCGGCCGCGTACACACGCATTGCATTCTTAAAGTAGTGAGTCTTTGACGTCATCTTCTCCTCGACCCAGCTCTCTCAAGATTTTAAAGTTAGTAATGGCGGACCAATAAATAAGAAAATTCCAGTTAAAATAAACAGGTGTCTTTTTAAAATCAGAACTTAAAACTTGGGTCAGTTAGTGTTTACTTAACATAGTTTTGAAATCCAAAGAAAAAAAAAGAATTGTTTTTTTGGTCGTAGTACCACTTTAAGGATTTTTCGTGTCGTTGATTTTCTAAATAAAAGAAAAACCTAGTGGGGGCCTCCCCTTCTTCCAACCACTTGGCACGACTTCTGATTTTAGAACCCTCTAACTCTCTGTCAAAGATAGATTTTAAAGAGGCTTCTAACTCCAAGATCTCTGATGAAACTGCCGAAGTCACTGAAGCTAAACACCGCTTCAGCATGATCAGTCGATTAGTGAGAAGGACTTTATCTCTAGAAAGCTCCTTACGTCTATCACGAGCAAAAGAAATCCAAGTCGACTTGAAATCCTTCTTTAACAACTCCCACATTTCCTTAGTCAAAGAAAAAACGTGGCGAAAAGATAGATGTGCATCAATCAAATCAGAGATCTCGGAGCAAGAAGCCTCATCCTGGAGGAGGGAATTAGTAAACTTCCACACACCCGGCCCAGATCTAGCTGGATCTGTCAGATCAAGCTCTAAAACAACAAAATCATGGTCAGAATAGACACATGGGAGGATGCTACACTCACTAATCGAATCGCAAAGAACACAGGAGACAAAAAAGGTGTCTAATCTGCTTGCAATACTGAAATTGTGGTTAAACCACGTGAACTGACGCTCTCTAGGATGCTTGAAACACCATGCATCTCTAATACTACTCGGATAAACCCGAATCGACAGAAATATTACCTCCCATTTTGTCTAAACTGGAATCGTAACAGTTGAAATCTCCCGCTAGAACAAGCCGAGAGTTGGGAAAAAAATGTGCATTAGCCGACCGAAGAAAAGCCCTTCTCTCAGCTGGAATCGTAGGCACATGAAGATTAACAAGGTTGACATTGATGTCACCAAAACTGATTAAAAGACTGAGGACACGCCTATCCGAGTCCCTTTGCCAAACTGAAAGTCTATCTCGAAAACGGTCAGAACACAAAATCGCAACGCCCCCTGTTCTTCCAATCGCCGGGGCCCAAAAGCTAGGGCCACGCCAGCGGGAGGAAAAGGAGGACTGGATAGTCACATTAGAAACCAAAGTCTCTTGAATACAGCAAAAATCAAGATTTGCGCTATGAAAATAATCAGTGATTGAAATAAACTTCCTATCGCTCAAGCCTCTGACATTGATCGTGCAGCACCTGAAGGCAAAGGGGCTAAGTGGGCTCAAACAAATCTACATCAAAATCCTGACCTCCCGAGGCTGACCGGCCGAGGGCGCTTTCTCTGAAAAGGAAGCACACCAGCGAGCGGGGATACCTCGATGGCAGAAGCGCTATCTAGATCCACCTGTTCACTTGCTGCTACCTCATGTTCCTCTGAAATGTTATTGGTCTCAGACAAGACATTAGGATCATCAGCATCCTCTAGAGCATCACAGCGCAAGACAGGAGCATCCGGCAGCGTAACAGAAGGAACTTCCGGATCCGCAGAGAGGGAAGCACTCATAGAAGCAGCATCACTATCATCATTATCATTCACAGCAGCATCGCCATTATCATCATCACCATTATCATCATCATCATCATCATCATCATCATCATCATCATCAGAAAGCACCTCTCCAGCACGAGCATTCTCTGCAACAGAAGGATCAACAGTGTCACGATAGGAGTGCGGGTGCCGGAACCAGGAGAAAGGACAGTCAATGGCCATGTGATCATGTTCCTTACAAATACAACACTTCATCGGATCAGGGCGGGATCTGGAGACATGACCGATGGAATCACAGTTGAAACAGACCAGGTTTTGGCAATCTTTAGCCAGATGATCAAGGCCATGACATCGGCGGCAGGTCTTTGGCTGGTTGTCATATTGGACACGGAGGAGGAACTTCCCGAAGCGGAGATAACAAGGGATAGGGGAAGTTATATCCATACGGTAATGGCGCATGCCATTGAAGACATTGGGAAAACCCTGAACCCTTCCATGGCGGGAAGAGTAGATACGGCCATACGTCTTCAGACGATGGTCCAGAGCTGTGTCTGGCAACTCGTACGGGGCGTCATACACAGTCACAAAAACAAGCCTACATCGAGCCGGATGGGGTATGATTAGCCACAATGAAGGTGAACTTACTCACAAAAAGGTCGCGAAAATCAGAGTTGGAGAAGGAGATGTGAACTGTACCATTGGGTGCCCGCTGGAGGCAACAAACCGCCGAGGCTGGGATGCCATCACGGATAAGGCTATCAAAGATCTGCTTTGAGGTAACAGTTGTATCCTCTAAGGTAAAAAAGGCAGTGCAAGGTCGATCCGGAGTGACATTGTGCGGGTGGAAGTGATCTTTTTCAAAGCAAGAGAGGAAAGATCGCGTGACAAATGGACGAGCGGCAGTGGATCCGCCATTGAGGCTAGGGCGGTCTCGGGTAACAGCCGCTGCGTAAGAAACATTCATTGGTGAACTTCCAAGATACGATGGACTACTATCAAAAGGAGAGGGGTGAGACAAGATCACACCAGGATCACAGGAAGAAGCAGATGGTAAGGCAGAAGAGGGATTCACTTCCATATGGGTGTCCTCATTCGTCGAGAGACCAGCTTCTCCGGAGAGCAACAATGACACTGAAACTGGACTATATAAATCTTCAGAAGCATCAGCCTAAGAACGCAGAACATCAGGATTACCAAGATCAGACATGATGTAATGGAACGTACAGGAACGTGCAGAACCACGGCAACGACCCCCCTTTAGAACCGAAATGGACAGGAGAAAATCGACTCACCGATAACCGATAGAGCTCCGCCCTGGGATAGCCCAAGTATAAATCTTGATTCGGCCTTCTGGGCCTCATCAGTGCATTTCTGATGTCTGGGATGGAGGTTAAGCTTATAAAGCCACCCCAAATGTCCCACACATGTGGTACATGCCAGAGTGCTCAAACTAGCAAGCTCTGACGTGGGGACGAATTGGACCATCTCATTCCACCACCACCTGAACCTGTATGACGCTCAATATGACTCGTCGAATGGCGTTGACATCCACTCCTGGATCCCGAGGAGTAGGAGCCCGTGGTGCAGACGGTCTTAAGGCTTGTGCATGTGAATTGCGCTCGGTCTGAAGCCCATCTGCACAAGGACCAGGTCCACCATCAAAAGGCCTGGGACTGTCAACAAAGAATCATAAACATTTTCTGCTGCTGCCACTGCTGTCAGAATCCCCAAACCTGACGTTGGACAGCCTTGGTCCATTTACAAACCTCTCTCGACAAGGGTTTAACGAACACTGTCATTCGAAGTCCATATTGACGCTTCCTCCACCACCAATTGATTGGCTTTAGTCAATTGAGAATTGTCCGTCAAACGTTCCTTGTACGTCTTTTCCAAGTGTCAGAGTCATTGCGGATCCACCAATACAAGTTTATGAAATATTGGAATGCCTTCACTCGTCATCATACCATGTCGTAGTTTTCCCAACACTCGCATGACAATTCGAGGATGTCCCTGTTGGTCATTTGAGCGATCTTTCTCCGACACGCATCACACAGTTCGTTTTAATAGTAAAAGGCTTTTTATTTTTGATATAGGGCATGTTTTTCTTTACGTTCCCTCTCCAGATTTGATTCCAATGGATGGACTTTGTTTTTCATGCCAGAAAGTGCATGTTTGAGCCGGTCCATGTATCTGTGGCATTCTTGTAATTGTTCGGCCAATTGATGGTCCTGCAATGCACAAAACAAACGAGGCCTGTAGGTCCCATGTTGTGCTGTTACCCCACTCGTTGTCCATCGTCAGAGACACCGATTCGTGGTGGTGGTGGAGTTCGAGGGCTTTATGCTCGCACACCGTGTACAATACTTGCCACAGACTAAGAGCAGTTGGAACCATCATGATGTGACGATGCTTACGGCAGGCCATGTCCCTCAAGCCTTGACGATGAGGTCGTAAGCATCAATGCATCGTCGACAACATAATGTATTCATGACCAATTTGATCACGGCATTGATCTGATTGGTGTTGACCGATTGCAATCGTTTGCAATTTGTCTGATTATTGGCGTCTCTCAAGCTACTACAACAGTACAGCAATTGACATCTGATATGCCTCGACATGATGATAATGAGGCAATCCCTTTCCCTTCGACTCTTTCTATATACTCATCAGCCTCCACGCTTGTCAAGGGTTTCCAAACGTTTTTTGACTGCATACCTGGCCGCTACCATTGTCGCCCCCACTGCTGCTGCTATCCCCAACCCCATCAACGCTGGAAGGCCAACCCCAACGAAGGGAGAATGCCTCCATGTTGTTCTCGTCTGGGGCATTGCACAAGACGCACTCCTCGACATCAGATTGCTCACCCCTTTCGTCATCAAACCATGCTTGAGAGGTGTCCTTCCTGTTTTTAATGACGTCTGACTTTCTCTAGGAACACTTGCCCTTTGGTCTTTCTGGGACGGTAAGGAGAAATGTGCATCCACACGATAGCCGACATGTCTCTTTGGGCACGATCTTGAGCATGGATCCTGGCTACCATGTTAGTGTGTTTCTTATGATGCTTGGCATTTTGTCGTCGACCGACAGCTCTCCCCACAGCCGCCCCCATTGCCACTCCAAGATCCCCAGCCCGACCAATGTGGGTAACATCCCATCACATTGGGACATCATCCTCTTTTTGATGCATTGTTGTAATTTCAGCACACTTCCCAAGGGCCGTAATTCCATTCATAATAGGACGTCCTCCACGTCCTTGACGTTCCCATTGGGCTCGATATCGGGCTAATTCACGTTGATTTCCTTAAGGATTGAGTTCCCTTTGAAATTTTTGAACAGGCGATCTGGCATGCAAGGAGGCTAGCAACTACCAAGCATTGATAGGCAATGGTACACGACCATCGGACCGTCCTGCTGCATCAAATGACTGAACAACCGGACTCGATTGTCTGAAGCTGGATAGAGATTGATATTATTCCCATAGTGACATTGGTTGCACGCGTCAAAGAGATTCAGGACTTGTTTCCATCAGTCCAGAAAGTCTTGCAAGACCAACGCCTGAAATCCCGTCTGGATTTCGCTGTGGACCACCGGATACTTGGCCTAGTTGCCCTGCACTTTCCTCTTGGCCTGTAGAGAATTGTACACAGACGGGTTCAGTGATAAACGGCGTAAATGCAGCTTCACTTTGAGGTCGTCTAGACCCAACATCACTTGACATTTGGCCCCCATGCCACCAGATGAGGATGCATGATCAGACTGACTCTGTTGTTCCCATGGAACAACACGGTGGCGATCTTCAAGGGCGTGTTCTGATTATACAGGCATCCTACGATTGTGCAAATGTCGTTGTTGGTCTGCAGGCCTGGGATGGTGTTCAAATAATTCACCCATCCTTGAGGGCCAACAACATCTCCTCTTCATCTCAGTTGTAGATTGTGAGCAGTCCCTTCATAAATCAGTCGAGCAGCCTGCTTTTCTGAGGCAGTTGTGTGTTGTCACACAAACGAATAAAAAGACAGAGGGAGGCTTGGGAAGAGGAGAAAAATAACGGACTGCACTTGTTGCAGTAACCGACGCGTTCAGAATATCCCGTTGCATCAGCAACGGGAAATTCGGATTGGTCCGTTGACAATGCACCTCTGTCAGATTTTTTTGACGAGTTAACAACTTGTCAGATTGTGCTTTGATTTTAAGAACGATATGGCCTCTGCAGAAGATTTCGATCATTTATCCCTTCAAATGAAACAATGGATTATCTATGGGTAGTTGCCTTCGAGAAGAAAGGGAATTTGTTAAAGGAAATGGCTTCAAACAAGTATTGAGTCTTCTGACTTCAGATTTCATGATTGACGAGTCGTCTGCTCTAAACAAGAATTTGTCCTTGGTAGCTGTGGACGAACATCACACCATCGAAACTTGCCAAAACACTCTAACATTCAACATTTATTCTGCAAATCTGTCAGAAATTTGAGGCCTCTCTTTGCTTAGCTTTTCTATCACACTTTTTACCGGGCTTCTTTGGAGTGTTGCTCATTAAATTCAAAGTAAATATAGCAATTTTCTGTGGTTTCTTTCGCAAGAGTTGATTGAATTCGACATGCACATAAATATTTCCACGACGTTAATGAAGTTATCTTGAGTGTTTACTTGCATTAATTAGATTAACAGCTTTGGTCATTCTGAACTTGTTGGTTACTGCAACGGGTGCAGTCCCTTATTTCTTTCCTGTTCCCAAGCCTCCCTCGGTCCTTTTATTTGATCGCGTGACAAAACACGACTGCCTCAGAAAAGCGGGCCGCTCAACTGATTTATAAAGGGACTGCTCGCAGTCTATCTCAGTTGTGATTCAGCAGCGTTTCCAAAAAAAGCCATGTAGGCATACGTGTTGGTCTGTTCGCTCATCAAGGTCCCATTGACCTAGAAATTCATCTGCTTGAGCATCGTGTGACCCAAATTGTTGGTCACGTACACAAACTCGGTATTGTTGGCATCCAAGGCACTGTTGGCATGGTCCACTAGTCCGTTGGTTGAGGCCGAATTTAAACGTAATTCCACTTCCAAATACCTGCATTCCAAATCGACAAAATCGTCCAAAGTGCCAACAAAAACGAAACGGGGGTGATGCCCATACTGGATGAATTATACATCACCTTGTGATACCCTTGCATGGTCACATCGGTTTGCCGGCACCGTAAACATGTCTAAACTCATCTCTTCTTCTATCTGTATCTTATTTTTTGTCGTTGGGTCACAAACTTGATCAATTCGTAGTTGGGATGTTGTTCACCACCCCGCTTAACCAACCACTATGTTGACGCGAGTGATCTGCTCCTTTTATAGGTCGGTCGACCATCCGTTGGGAACATGGATGGGATTGTGCCATGTACCCTTTCATGATCGGCCAAAGATGTCCAAGATAGGTCGTTTGGCTTTTCTATATGCACAATGCCTTTCCTTTTGATCCCACGTTTCAACGCTCTCCAACAACACGTCCTGCTGCTCTCATTGATTGACTTGACCACTGGCGGCCATTCAAGGCCCCGATTGCAAGGATTCCAAGACAACAGGGCAACAATCTTAATCAATTGTTCCATCAATCCCTCCCCTTCTTGACTGCGCAAGGCCCTGGGGATAATACCACGTCAGACATCTAGTGATGTGTGTGTGTGTGTGTGCCTTGTGTCCCTACTTCTCGTACTAGGGGATGCGACAAATCCCGGCAATCGTACCATGCACGATATCCAAATAAAACAACAATTTCCGTGACGTTTAGGTCGATTTATATCGATTGTACCTGTTCAACAATTGGGGTTACACATGGGTGTATTTTCTGGTATTGTGACCCGTAAAAATAACGGTACATGCGTTCCTTCAATGGCTTATTGAATCATTCCACTACTGACGCTTTTGCATCCCCATGCATTGAAAAGTGCCCGATCCCTTCTCGTTCCACTATCCAACCACAAGAGGCATTGTGAAACTCTTTGCCCTTGTCAGTCTGTAAACGCAATGGTTTTCGTCCATTGGCTTGTTGTAAAATCTTCCGAAATCCTTCGGTGACAATGGTCCCTGCCTTGTTCTTCAAAGACACCACCTAAGCATATTTGGAAAACACGTCGATGATCATCAAGAGGTAACAATTCCCTTTATTCCAATGTTTCACATGTTGCATCTCCACCCGATCCGCTTGGCATTTGTCATTCATTTGAAACACTAAAACGGGTAATGTGTTAAACTGTTGTCGGAGGGATGATGAATCCTTTAGGTCAATTCCCCTTGCAATTCCTCTCGGGCTTCATGGGGCGTCAATTCTTGTGCTGTAGCATATCAGGAGATCCCGCCTAACAATGCGCTTCGACATGTTTGGTAATGAAAGGTCGAGGAGTGTATCCTCTTATTCGTATAACGTTTCTACCAATCACTAGCCAGGAAACAAACCCTGGGGGGATACCTCCCATCCCCATGTGATCACAAGACCTTTTTGTGTGAGGGAGAGAGCCCACACTGTGGGGAAGATTCTCTTTAGCATGACGATACCCTCCTGTATGTTCTGCTGTGGACAGTATACCGGTATGCACATGCCCTGCCTGATCGAGTTCCTAACCAGTTTTTCCTGGGAAAGAAATGTTGGACAGTGGAATTGCCCCCATTGCCAAACTGTCCTCAAGCATCAGCCATAATAATAATAATAATAATAATAATAATAATAATAATAATAATAATAATAATAATAATAATAATAATAATAATAATAATAATAATAATATATAGATTTAGCCAAGCCTAAAAGCAGAGCTCCCTGGTTATTTATTCTTACTGCCTGTAGGGTTTGTGAAAATAAAAGGTTTTGAATTGTCCGCGTTTTGATGTTTCCGGTTGCTGCTTTAATAATGAAATCATTTTCTTTCCTTTCTTCTATAGAAAAATTCATTGCCTAAGTAGTGAATTCCACGGTAAATTTTACGCTAAAAACCGATATCACATGAATCAGGAAGTGATGAGTGCGACATCGGTTTTTCCTGTGAAATTTACTTTGTAATTCACCAGTTTGGCAATAATTTTTTCTTGAACCGAATGAGTTTTAAAAGAAAACAAGAAAACCCTCAGCGAGCGAATGGAAAAGGAAAAAAAGACGTTTCAGAGTCAACTGTCAATAGCCAGCGAATAGGAATCCTGCTAAAATTAGAAGCCATAAAAACAACTTTGTCATTTCAAGGTCAAAGAAGAGTTTTACTGATGTACTTTATTCCACTTTATCTGTGAAAACAAGATTAATCACATTTTTATGTATTTCATTGAAACACGCCAGGTTGGCTTGGTACAAGAATCGGCAAACTACAGCAATGCAACCAAGAAAGGACGAACTTCAAACACGATCTGCTCCAACACTTAAATAACCTTTGGGTGCTTTAAACAAACTTCTGAAAACACAACCTAGTGAGATTTCCCCCTAATTTTACGAGAACTCATTGCGAATACGTGTTTATAACATAAGGGCAAAGTTTTCTTGTCACTGTCGAGGCACAACGAAAACCAGTTGGGCAAATGGATTAAAAAAGCACTTGTTCGCTCGCATTTTAGAGGAAAACAAACAAACAAATCAACTCTTTCTTTATGTCCAAAAGAGTACAGATTAATTGCAGTTGACAATAAAAATTCGATTCTCATTCTTGAACAAAGGAAGAACCGATTAAACTAACTTTTAAAAATACGCATCCGCTTTAAATAACGCATGCGTAGAAATAACAAACTGCTTAGTGCCCAAGGAAACAATTTTTGCTCTAAGTATGAGCTATTACTGGTATTCTGTTTTGTCGTTGTCATTCTGTTTCGCTCAGTACTTTCGTTTGTGTTCTAGACATAGGTCCTCCAGGCATCATGTAACCTTATCAGAGCTACTAAAGATATGCCAAAAATTGCAATACAGAGAAAAAAGCAGCTCTAAGCAAATTAAAATTAAACACTCAGCTTTAAGTTTACAACCCGCCGATGCTTGACTTGAATAACTGCGTAGCCACCAGTGTGGACCACAGATATCATGATATGTCAAACTGGATCGAAACCAGCGAAAAATAGAGAAAGAAAACATCTTCCAAACCGTTTTCCACCTGAACAGGAAAAGCGTTGACTGTGTAAGAACGTTCGTTTATATATAGTATGGCCGTGTAGCTGCGTCGAGCCACAGAAAGCGCGCGAAAAATGAAGCCTCGCTTATGTTCAAGTGATTTAACCTGGGTTGAGCCTGCAATCCAATCGAAAACCATTACTTGGTCAGCGGTCAACTTAAAAAAAAAAACAGCTGACCTCGGTAAGATCTGAGCCCGCGATATGGTCACGTGATACTGGTCAGCGGATACCTTGTTTTTACAGGTGTCAATTAATCCAGAGATGGATGTCCAATATCAAAGATGTATGCTGTAAACTAGCATGATCTTGGTCACATTGGCATACATGGAAGGGTGGACGTACGGACGTTCATGACGTCATAGCTATAAAACCAAATTTTCTCGCATCAATGGGTTACCATATCTTAACTATGGAGCTCCGCTAATAACAATAACAACAATAAAACTTTATTTCCACACAACAATGTTTAAAGCTGAATAGCTTGTGATGTCATGCACCAGTGAAATCAAATCAGATTACTACATATCAAATCATATTGGTTTTAGAAGAGAGAGGAAAACCGGAGTGACCGAGAACCACAAATGATGGAAATGCCTGCACTGCTGTCAACCCATCCTCTGCTCGGGATGATGAACGTGATTCAGACTCTCTGGGATATGAAACTGATGTTAATCTGCCCTCAGAATGGTATCGAAGACCTTATGTGAAATATATCGATGAGGGCGAGTGGGACAAGTATCGCGATGCCAAACCAAATACGACAGTCTGAGTCAACCAGATCCAAGGTGGGATTTTGTACGCCTCAGATTTTGAGAATTCAAACATTGTATCTACCCCAATGTCTATGACGTCCAAAGAGAATTGAAGCGGCGCATATCCAAGATGATTTGGGAGGTGAAGGAGAACGAGGGGTACATTGCCTGGGATTTCATGCTTTTCATGCTTCACCCTGTAGCCCTTGATGATGACATCATGACTTGAACGGATTGCAAGCAACGTTTCCACATTGAACCCCTTAAAGCAGCCCTCCCAGACATGATAAAACAAAATCCTCTCAAGGTTTTGCGCTGAATTCGTGCCGTCCTCTTTTCCTTTAACCAAGTCA
This sequence comes from Montipora foliosa, assembly GCF_036669935.1. Taxonomy (NCBI): domain Eukaryota; kingdom Metazoa; phylum Cnidaria; class Anthozoa; order Scleractinia; family Acroporidae; genus Montipora; species Montipora foliosa. The sequence goes on along the minus strand of NC_090871.1, from coordinate 28,154,128 downwards.
TTCCGTGTTGAACTCTTTTATTTATATTGGGAGTCAAGAGGTTGTTAGGGACGAGGCTCAGTCCTAGGCTTAGCCGAATAGTGTAATGTGAAGTGCTAGATTTCTATCCCATATGAACCATGTGAGCGTTAGCCCTACTGATGGAAATGGGCCCACACAAGGACAGAGAAAAACTCTGACCAGGGTGGGAATTGAACCCACGACCTTCGGGTTAGATCCATCATCTTGGCATCCTTTAGTCAGGGATTTGTGCCGCACCAGCAGTCAATCGTTCTGACTCGCAAGACAGGCTGTAGTACGAGCATTGAAACATGGTGTAAAATGTAAGGCAGTCGAGAGCCTTGCTAAAAGCGGGTGTGAAAGCCTGAGGGCTGTGAACGTCGGTCGCTGCTCAATATGACTCAGAGGTCTTATCGGTCACAAAAGCTTGACCACTTTCGTGGGAATTCATCTCATGTGGGAATGTATCATCAGCTCTTTTGACTTTTTTTAAACTGGCATTGTATATATCCCACCAACTAAATCATCCAACAAAGTGTCCCACAGCAACGTCTGACAGGGTGCGAGCATGTCGTCGTTGACCTCTCATTCAAAGCGTATGTGGGCGCCCACAGACTAAATCATCCAACAAGTCTCCCACAGCAACATCTGACAGGGGACGAGCATTTTGTCATCGTCGTCGAACTCTCGTTCGAAGCGCGTGTAGGAACGCTTGAGTTCAAGCGTCGCATCAGGTGAGGCTAGACGATGCATGTCTGCTAGGATGTCGATGACACATGACATCTTTCCTCAAGCTTTTCCTATTTGCGCTTTGACTGAAGCCCGATAGGTACCAATTTGTTGTAACTCACGCTGTGTCACGTTGACTTCGTTGCCATGAAATGAGGAGGAGGTGTCCTCAGAATGGTACTCCAACCTGTCCTCGTTGTCAGATGAAACGATTTTGGCTTAGGTCACGAAACAATGGGTGTTTGTGCCAGTATCTCCTGCTCCATGGTCTCAGTTATGGCGTCCAACACTTTTTCCTGTCCAATGAAGATCCACTGTTCCATCTGGCGATGCTGAGCAAACTTCCATTTTTCCATGTTCAAACCGACTTGTTGTGGTTCCTGTTGGTAATCCTTCTGTTAAACCTGGAGTCGTTTTCCGTGGGTGACATGGTACTCCTTTGGTTACACCCGGACTCGTTCTTTGAGGAAGATGCAGTATTCTCTCCACCTGGCCAGCAACGTTTTTTGCTGATGGCATGAAGGTATTTTTTTGGGCCAGGAGCCGTTCCTTGCTGGGGGCATAGTAGTCTTTCCACTGGGCCAGGGTGTGTGTTTTCTTGGCTACGTAATCGGTTTGACTCTTTTTACAAGGCCAGGATCCATTACTTGTTTGCAGTGTAATGTGTTGGCTTCTGTTTCAAATGCTTGGCGTGTTGTCGACATTCAGTGCTACCAAGAGTCTGTTGGGCCCGGTTCCTAGCTTTTTGAGCCTTCACTTTATTGGGTTAGCCACTTTCCATGTACGTACGTGGCCATACTCTCCTGCTGGACAGGACACATGCCGCCCTACCGCAGTCATGACAGGTTGACCTTCCTGTGGTGCCATGCCTGTGTGGAAGAAAAAATTGACCACCCTTTGCTTGGGCAAGTTGTTGACCTGTCACCACATGGACGTGCAGCATGCTTTGGTAGGCAGAATTCATTCTGCATGTCCACGAGGTAAGTGTCTACGCAGAGGTCCAAAGGATCCAAAACGTCATTTTGACTCACAACTTGTTCTGTTATTTTTCTCAACAGGTCTGGCATTTCAAGCAGTGCAGTGTAGGTCTCTTCCGCTCATACGTCGACACGTGGCCCACCCTTAAAGAGGAGATCAGCAGTTAACCGCAAGGTTGAGACTTGGAAGAATGACGTCAAGCACACGTTCAAGCCTACCATGCTCGGGAACGCATCCAATGGGAGGCAGCCAAGGTAACCAAGAATCCCAGACAATACGCGCTGGCCAAGAGGACGCTCAATTCCATGTGGGGCATATCCAGTCAATGTTAATGGTCAACAAGACCCAAAAACGAATCCTCTACCGTTCCTGACCCAACATCATGACTTGCATAACGTCAGCCCTTTGACAGAAAAACGCATGGAAGTCCACTACAAACTGCAGTGTGATTATGTGATGTCAACCTCAATATCTCCGCGGCCTCGTTCCAAATTCATTCCTGTTTTAAAACTTTAAAGAAAGATAATTGTCATTTGACTGTTTTATTTTCCTATCTCTTAGTTTTCCTATATTAGAAGTAAATTACTGAACAATTTAAAAATTTTATTGATAAACGAGACAACTATATCCATGGTAAAGTCTGATGTCTTTTTCCTCGTTCACCCATTCCTTTTGAGAACATTGAGTTGCTAACATTGACCAGTTAGGCCTGTTTTAAACGTTGCATTTTACATGTGCCGAATCTAATGCAAATGAGCGAAAACAATAGATTTTTCTCATTTGCATTAGGTTCGGCACATGTAAAATGCGATGTTTAAACGGGCCTTAGTATTCTCATCTTTCAAATCGGCACCCTTAATCCTCACGGTATTAACGAACGCTTTTCATTTAACTAATATATTCCTATTTTTCACGTTGCCATGTTACCACCAATAGCGTAGCTCCTACTCTACTATAAAAACTACACGTAACCCATAATCCCTCGATTCGCTCTGACGAAGGGCTAACGCTCGAAACGTCAGCTTTTAGAATCTCTGTACGGTGGCCAATTTACATTATCAACTCCGTTGATAAAACCAAATTTGTGTATACTACTTCCCCACCGACGCAGCACCACAGTTTCTTTAGAAACTACCCCTTCATTCATTAGTATTCTCAGGCCCGGTTCAGACGCCGATCTTTTCATGAGCCGAATTGAACTCAATTCGAATTTGGACCGACCCAAATTAACAAAAGTACACCTGTTGATTCAGACGCCGTTCTTTTTGGCCATTCCTAATACAGTTCCAGTGAAAGCAGTGAAAATGGTCAGCAGTTTTCAGGACTAGTAAATAAACATGGCGGATGCTGCTAACCTACGTGCCATGTTGAAGAAAGCGGTAATTCGAAGAAAAAAGATGCAGACCGCATTGCATTTTATGTTTACAAGAAGACAGCAGCTGTTAAATGTTAGCCTTCTCATGCTGCTGCTTTTGTGTTAGAAAAACACGAACTACACGTATCATCTTCGCTCATGCTACTTTGACAAGCATAAGTAGCTCTCCACTTCGCCATTTTGAGCGAGTGACGTATACAAGCTCCAGTACACATGCTCTGTGAGGTAAACTGCTTGCGAAATACCTTATAATAATT
>NC_090871.1:28135789-28138289 GCF_036669935.1 Montipora foliosa | reverse complement strand
CACGCATTGGCAAAACGGGGAGGAGATCAAGGCCCGGACAAACGGCTCCAATATCTGTTCGATTTTGTTGAACAGCGATGTTAAAAACGTTTGCTCCCCCCTTTCAACCGTGTTGCAAAACGTTGAATGAGTTTAAAAGAGTTTAAACTTTGCTTCAACAACCATTCAACGTTTCTTTTTTTTGGCGAATGTTGAATGAAGTTGAAGCCGTACTCCCCGTTTTAACATTCAGCTGCGGATGCTCTTGCGCACTAATCGGCCTCTCAATGACGTATCTATGTCCTTATCCATAATAATAACTCCGTATCCATAGTAACAACCGCGGCTGCAGCCTGGGACTGAATTCAACGCCTCTCGTGAAACTTTGTTGAATCAAATGATGTGTTGAAACTGTTTGCCCCCACCTCCCCCCCCCTCCCTTCCCCAGCAGCCAACATCGTTCAACATCATCCGGCAAACAAAATAAAACGGATGTTGAACGAGATGTTAAAGCCGTTCGCCCGGGCCTTTAGAAGACGCGAACTTCTGCGAGGCGTGGGAAAAAACAAACAAAACAAAACAAAACAAAAAACAACCAAAAAATGACAAGAAAGCATCGAAACCACTCCCTAAACACCTAAACCTTTCTAGTAATTCTTGCCAACACCCACATACACACATATACATACTTACTTAATTGACCATCCCCCATAGGGGTTTTACGGCAGAACAGAACATTCAGCAACTGTTCATAATCCCATGGTGATCAGCGACCTTTCACCAGGGCAACACGAAAAGGAAAGGAAAGGAACTTTATTTCAGTGTCTAGTCTTCCAGTGCTGGAGCGCTAATTGGGGACACTGTAAATTTTGGTTTTTGAGGAGAGGGGAAAACCGGACTACCCGTAGAAAACCTCTCGGTGTAGAGTAGAGAACCAACAAACTCAACCCACATATGACCCCAACCTGGGCTACCTTGGAGGGAGGCGACTGTGCTCTCACCACTGCGCCATCCCTGCACCCCAGCCATAAAAATGCCAGACAAATACCCCATTCACACCAACAAGACATGTTTAATTAAACTAGGTAATAAAATGAAAATCAGTCACAGAAAAATGTAGCCGGGCGGGCTTTTACATGAGATTCAGGTATGCATGATTTAATAAAAGAAAACACTTTGAAATTGTGTTGACTAAAAATGGTCAAGGTTTGGTCTGAACGGGGTATAAAGTTCACTTTTCAAATGGGCCCCCTCACTCCCCACGGAATTAACAAACGCTTTTCTTTCAACTAATTTATTCTTGTTATCCACGTTGTTATATCCCCACTAATGGCGTAGGTCTATCTTTCACTATCCTAGAACGTCACCGCATTATTGTACACACTAACATCTGTCGCAAAACTTAATGAGGCATTGAAACTCCTAGATAACGAGAGCTCGTCCGGTCTGCTCGACCTATCGCCAGGTGTCCTGCAAGGGCTACAGGACAAGCACCCAGAGGCAGCTGATATCGCAAAGGAGAGTTTGTTACACGGCCCCATTGATTATATTCTGCCAAATGCTTACGACCTCATAGACGAAGAATCGATCTACAACTCAGCAAGTAAAACCAAGGGCTCAGCCGGACCATCTGGAATGGACGCAGAGCTGTATAAGAGAATCCTATGCTCTAAGAACTTTAAGACCGAGGGTAAAATTCTGAGAGAAGAGTTAGCCGTTTTCACAAGAAATCTGTTAAGGAAATCGTACCACCCATCCTTAGTTGAAGCGTTTACGTCCTGCAGGCTTATCCCGCTCGATAAGAACCCGGGAATCATACCAATTGGCGTTGGAGAGGTACTAAGGAGAATAGTGGGAAAAACGGTCAGCGGTTTCTTAAAGGAGGAAATAAAAGAAGCGGCAGGTCCCCTAGGAGGAGGCTGAGGCTGCGAGCGGAGGCTGCGATCCACGCAATGAGTCAAGTGTTTGTTGAAGAAGGAACGGATGGAATATTGTTAATTGATGCTAGTAACGCTTTTAACCAAATGAATAGGTCAGTGGCTTTACACAATATCCAGATCATGTGCAAAGAAATGGCGCACTATGTTATTAACACGTATAGAAGCCCATCTATACTGTTTATCTGCGGGGGAGAAAGAGCTGGCTTATTGTGAAGTCTGGGGAACTTGCATAGGAAGCAAAGAGGGTGTTTGGAGAGGAAGTCAACATAACGACTGAAGATCAGCGCCATCTGGGAGCAGTTATTGCGTCGCAAGAATACAAAGATCAGTATTGTGAGGAGAAGGTTTGGGCATGGAAAGAGGAAATCGAACGTCTCTCTGAAATAGCGAAGAGCCAGCCTCATGCGGCGTACATTGCTTTCACAAAAGGCTACAAGTCGAAGTTCACCTACTTCATGCGCACGATAGGATCGTTCGAAGATTATGTCGACCCAGTCCAGCAGGTGATTGAGGATTTACTACTTCCAACTTTGTTCGGTCAATCAGAGCCTCTCCCTAACGAGGTGCGCAGACTTGCTACC
>NC_090871.1:28128289-28130789 GCF_036669935.1 Montipora foliosa | reverse complement strand
CTACATGTACATGTATCCTTCCAGGGGTTTTGATAAAAATTTGACAATTATTCCATGAGTGCATGTTGGATGTGAGATGGTAAATAGGGAATGAGGCATGTAGCATCAAGTTGGCTACAAACAGTCTCATATCCAGCAAAGGTGAATGGAATAATAATTATTGTTTTACAGTAGTAAACATGTCAGATGTTGTGTCCTGGGAAATTTTGCTTCCTGCAGAGATGTTTCTGTCAGTTTGGCAAGACTTGATGTACTGTAGTTATTCGATTATAAAGCGCATGGTTTTTTTCAAGAAAAATCTGTCTTTGGGTGGCAAGTTAGTGCTAAAATTGGGGTGCGTCTTATAGACAAGTATTTTCGCACAACAAAATCTTAAGATCACAATTTGAGAAGAACTTGCAGTTTAAAAAACACAAGAAAAGGACACTAGTTGTCAGTTAAAAAAAGAATAGTGCTTTTAGAGACCTTTAGAACACTAAATGACTTCAAGAGAAAAGCAAACAAATGGAAATTTGCATACATGCTTAAAAACACATGCTCAGTAACGTGATACCAACCTTGTTTCGAATTCCGAGAATCATGTTTGTCGCTCGCATGAAAAGTTTTTCTCTGAACAAACAGTATGGAGATAAAACAAACCTTCTTCGTTCATCCAGCCTTTCTTGTGCACTGAAATTTGCATCCTTGGTGGCTTGTTGATATTCAGCTGTCGAACACCTTTGAATTTATGACTTTCGGTGGGAGTTTTTCGCCGTTCGCTTTCGCTTGAAGTCTGAAGTCTGAACTCTAACTACATGTATTTATTAAGTCGGAAGGTTCAAATAAAAGTGTATGCGTTGTATGTTTATCATTTCAGGTGTCAACTTTTAGCTTTTGTTTTCACGTACCATTAAATGCGCAACTTTTTCACTTTGTTTATGTTAACAAAAAGAGTTCGCATGCCAATTGTGAAAGGATAATTGTTCTTGAATTCATCACATCCTTTTTATAACTCTCAAATTGTTGGTGCGTCTTATAACCGAGTATTTTTGCGTAATTTTCAGTTTGAGAACTTAGCTTGATTAAATTGCTAAGTTTGGGGTGCGTCTTATAACCAAGTGCGCCTTATAACCGAATAACTACGGTAATCAGTTCCCACATGAGGTCGTACAGTATATGAGCCGATAACCAAGACTGAGTCAACCAATCAGTGAAGAGCAAGTGACTATTGTCACCGTCAAAATTAACCTTAATCTTAGGTTGAAAGAATCTGACTTGAATTACTTCAATTTAGGGAAAAATAGTAGCCAACGCTTTTTGTCAGCTGTCAGTACTTATCGAAAACACTGCCTTCTGAAACTTCAACTCTGTTGATGTTCTGTGAAAATAAAAGAAGTGATCAAGGAGCATATACTTTGTAGTTTTATGATAACAGGGATTGTCTGTGGATTTCTGGGCCAAGGTTTAAAATTCTGCTTTAGAGACAGCAATAATTTCATAGGCATTTGCTGCAAAAATTAAGAGAAGTACGATCATCCGGTTGAGTGTAGTCCTCCTTTGTGTATAGGCAGGGCTGTTTAGGATGGCATTGCTTGATGTTTTGATAACCTGAGCAGAGGTGATCTTCAGATTCAAAATGGATCGACACGCACAGATCAAAATACACCAATCACTGATCAGCGTTTTCATAGCATTAAACTACTGATGTTACACAAATCACTTGACTCCAAAAATGACTTCTGTTCAGGTTGTCGAAAGGTCAGTAAATGTGATCATAAACAGTCCTTCTCAAGACCACAATCACCTGGACAATTGTACACTGTACTTCACTGTAATTACGATACGACTCCTGGGTTCCAATCATTTACAATATTGCAAAAACTAATATTCCATGGATGGGAAAGGGATAATTATTTTGGTCAACAGAGGTAGGTTGGAACCTCAGCAGTTAAATAACAAATTAAAGTTTTTCTTGTTAGGTTTCCCAGATCCTTACAACAGGAGGACGCTTCATTTCCATCACATTTTCCCAGCCGCATTTCAGGAAGCCACTTTTGGCCAAGTCACAGTATGGCTGGTCAATTTCCACAAGTACATTTGGAGAGTCATTTCATTTTTTCTTCTATGTGATGGAAAAGGGCCAGCAACTAAGTGTGGATGACAAGTTGCTGGAAATGCGTGTGGAAAGTAGGAGGAAGCATGCTAAGGACTGCAAGGGGAGAAATGTGACCTTGCCAGAGCAGTTTACACCAGAAGACAATGAAGAGTTTTTGTGTAATATAACTTTATAGCATACAGTACTTTGGAGTGAAAGTGCTGTACTGTATGTAACAGTTCTCTGGTAAGGCACTAATGCCCATCCCTGTTGTATTTCTGGATTTATCATTCCAAAAACTGTTGGCAATATAACAAGACACAGTACAAATATACATGTACACTGTTAGTAAATTATTTGGAAACTTTTTTACTTGGACGTTACTAATGGAAAAACTCAGAAACAGATTGGGGATTAGACTCAGAA
>NC_090871.1:28078289-28123289 GCF_036669935.1 Montipora foliosa | reverse complement strand
GCAAAGACAACGGCTAGTTGGCAATGACAGTGCCACAAGGCAAGAATATGATTGGTTTGTAAAAAAAGGAAAAATAATTGTGCTGCTCATGCATCATGCATCATGCATTTCCGTGCCTTTTTTGCCATACTTCACAAAACATCAATGCGAAATGATCAAATTTTTGGCAAATTATAAAATGTATTGAACCATTCTTTTCTTTTTGCTTTAAAATGGTTCATACCCATCCAGTTACCATCCAGATAGTTTGCCTGTATTATACAAGGTGAACAAAATGGAATAATTGGCTTTAAGCTAATAATATTTTGCAGTGATTTTTTCATTTCAACACTACTGATGTCCTTGCTTAAACTCCATATTGTCATTTTTTGTAGTTCTTGTCACTGTTAATGCCACACTGTGATTGTCATTGTCCCTGGAATATTATTGTAATTTCAATTTTTGCCTGAGGCAAAGATCCCGACTTCTGTACTTTTTTTGTGGTCTTGTTTGCTCAGAAGCCTATCAAACTAGTCCAGCCATATCGACCATGCAGAGATATACCATGCCACTGGAAATTCCATGCCCTTCTCTTTGAAAGCAGTGTGTGGGTTCTTTAAATGTCCCACAGTGTTAACAGCAAGGGTTGTGAGATAGGCACCCACAGTTTGTAGTTCAGCTTATTCAAAAAGATTTGAAGAACAATGTAATAATTACAAAAAAAAGAACTTTCTCCTCAGTAATTTTATGACCCTGGGGGTTTAGTTCAGCTGGGATGCGCAAGCTTTGACCTCCAGCACCATAGTTTCATTCTCAACCACCTGACCCAGCTCGTTGACAGTTGTGTTGTAAACCTGTACTACTTCTTAACACTTCTCCTTTCCCCCTCAATTTTCACCATATTGCACAGTCAGTAGTTCATGATGACATTCATTATACATGTACAGGTAATTTGTGGACACTCGTACATTGTGTGCTTATTTTACAATTTGCTGTCTCACCTGTCAAGGAATGAAAAATGCCAGCGAGCCCAGGCGTTGAGATATCACAATCAATCAAGCTCAGTGAATAGAGTGAACAGTTTGACTGTAGTCCGTCAGCAATCAAGCTTGCTCCTTGATCAAAGAGCATACATGTTAGGTGTAGCTCCTGGATTCCGATAACTGCAGAGTTGCCGTTGGTGTTCTTAGTACCGGTATCACATCCAAAGGAAGCTGATTGGCTTTCGTTTGTTCTGTTTCCCTCTTCTGCACAGATCCCACTACAATGCTTTAGAAAATGAGAATGCTGACTTTCTTTATCCTTGAAAGTAGAGCCTGCTTGTGTTGAACCTGTAATGCTTCTGTTGGAACCACTTTTGTTGCCTGGTCTATCACTACCATAGTGCTCTTCACAACCTACATGGAGCATTTCCCAACCCAATGATTGAACATTCTTTTTTCTGGATTCACTTGACATCGCTGCTGTTGACGGGTTATTTTTCCATTCACAGATACAATGATCTCTGATTGCTCTTCCTATACATGAAGAAAATGCTGCAGCAGAAACAAGGAAGGAAGAAAACACTAGGTTTTTCAGAGACTTTGCAGCACTGTTACAAGTAAGGCAGAATGAAGCAACAAGCTTCTCAATGAGAGGAATTGATGCTTTGTCATCCATCATGTTATCAGTGATTTTAAGTGATTGCAGTTGACCTTTGGTACACAGAAAGGATAATGTGTTGACGAATTTCTTCAACAACTGAGGTTTTTGTAACACAAAGCCCAGATGATTATCCTCAAAAGTTAGAGATTCCAGCTTCACACAGTGGTTAAGACAGTTTAAAAAGAATTCCAAGACGGCATCTTGCTGAAATCGGACTGCAACTAGTTCAAAGTGCTTTAAGGAAAATACAGGATTTGATAAATTGGTCAACCTGGATGAAAGTTTGAATGATTCAGCAGTGATTCGATCTCCTGCGTCTGAATCAGCACAAATTTCCTTAAAAGTCTCTCTTACATGTAACTGATGTGTAAGTTGCCGATGCCTACATGCACATGAAGAAAAAATGTCATCATACAGGTCTGAGTCACTACTGGATGAGCTTTCAGTAGGACAAGACTGTTGTAAACATACATCACAAACTCCTGCATTAAAAGCACTGCTTTGTGTGAGAAAGGTGTCAATGCTATCAGAGAAGTCATAAATATTCACGCCCTCTGTACTTTGGGAAGATGGCACGTAAATACTGTTAGCTGTGTCATTGCACCTTTGACCTGTTCTTGTAAAGGAGGTCTTTAATTCTGATTGTTTGTGATCCCATTGTTGATGCATTATATTCATGTCTGTTTTATCAGTTTCCCTGATGGAAGTTTCATTCTCCAATTCAACACTACATGCATTTTCTGTATTTTTTCCTACGCAAGTCAAACAGTCCCTTGTCTGAGAGTTTGTTGGCAACAGAGAACTAAAAATGTTTTGCCAAATTTGAAGACTGTCCACTCTGCAAAAACTAAAGCTCACAGATTTCAAATTCTTTGCCCCAAATGCTCGAAGAAGGTAGCACAGTGCACCTTCTCCATTGTCTCGAAGCATGAAAACCTCTAAGAATTCGACATGCTCAGCAACCTGCTGGCAAATTTCCCAGTGTTTTGCTAGGTAGATACAAGCCCCGTTATAGAGCCTGAGATAGGTGGCATACTTTCCACAAACTGAAATGATATTTTGAAGATCTTCGTGCCCTGCAAAGGAAGTGAAATTTGAAGCAATTAAGTTAAAGTGAAACATCTTAACAAGTTCAAAAGGAGTACCGGTAACTTATGTTTCATTAAATTTACTGTAATAGTACTTTGCAGTCATTTTCAATAATAATAAAAAAGACAACTAAAATGTCAGGCCTTCTGATAAGGTGTGATAAGAAAAGGGCTATTATGCAAAAAACTATCATGCAAAATTGTGAAAGATCGAAGGAGACTCTGCTCGCAGGGTAGCACTTTAATGGAAAGGATCAGGAAAGGAGGCAATTATGATACATCTGACTACACACATTAACAGTACATTACAGTAGATGTACAAAGTATACTGTCTGATGTACACTGTACATGTAAAGTTGATGAAAAAATCTGTTTTAAACATCTTTTTGTACTCAGTACCTGCAGGCAAAGAGCAGTCTTCATCTCCTGTGCAACTATTAACATTGATAGCATCTTGCATGTGCCTTTGCAGGTAGTAAACTCTCCAGGTTTCATGATCCTGTGCAGCTCCCTTTGGCCACTTTCTCTTTTTTGGCCAACGCGAACAATACATATCTTGCCAAAGATAACTGGTATTAATTCCTACAAATGTGGAAAATTAACAGAAACACAAAGATGAAATTAAATTATGGGAGCAAGAAACGTCAGAACTACCATGGTGGCCATACACATATTACCAGTACTCCAGGGCCCAGTTGTTCAATAGCTTATTAACGCTAATCCCAGATAAAAAAACTAAACCACGGAGATTATTTCTCTTTCCCAAATTCTGTTCAATGCTGATACAGCTATATTTGGCAAAACTTTACATTAGAAGAAGTCCAGCTTGAAAAACAAAAATAAGCAAACGAAACTTTCACCAAAAAGTTGAAAACATGGAACAAAAGTTTACGGTAATCTTGGATTAAGTTAATTGATCAGCTTTCGAACAACCAAGTCCAGCCTACTGTGTACTAGCTTACAGTACATTGGATCTCCTCGACTAAATGTCCATAACTTACATTAAAAACAGGAATAATTGAATAATGCAAATTACTAATAGGATCCACAAAGTCTAACACACAGTCTGTCATGGTATTAACCCTTTCACCCCTAAACCTGAGCCTAGACCAGCCATATTTAGTATTTTATTCTGTCTAACGCCAGAGTATTTTACTCTGTCTAATGCCAGATGATTTTACTCGTCAATGGGGAACCCCCAGGAACCTTGCATGCCAAAAGCCATTGCAACCCAACAATGTACCAGTTGGGCTTTAATTAAATTTTCACTTTGTGAAAAGTAGCTATCCAGGAACAAATACCAGATTCTAGAGAAATTACATACCCATTCTTGATAAGATTCCTGAGATTTCAAGCCTTTCAATTTCCAGGGGCTGTAGCTTCTCCAAGAATGGGAAAAACAAGTGTCGTGGAATTACTAAGAATACACCAAAGTAGAAAAAAACATAATCAGAATGGAAATGTACCTTTGGACTGACATCTGAAATCAAATGTGTATATTTCACCTACATGTACATGTACAATAACTCTAATAGAAGGCAAAAAATTTCAATAGACGGATTATTCATAATTCACAGATAGACATTTCTTTTTAAGTTTTCCAAAGTTTTTGTCAAATTTCTGATTTTTTTGGATAGACCACTCAGTTGTAGTCGAGACTATTTTAATTCCAAATTCTGCAAAATGGGGGGGGGGGGGGGGGGAGGTTTAAATGGTTTGCTTATAACTGAAAGCGCTTGGAAGGGTAATTTTCTTAGAGTTTTGTCCACGATTGTAGCTCACTACATGCGATTGTACTCCACTTGCTCAACTATTAACTGAGCCATCGTGCCCGTTGGGAGCTTTTCAACTGGGAGTTCAAGTTTATCTTTAAACTTAAACCTGTTTAACTTGGAAGCACCCTTCAAAAACACGAAAAACTTGAAATTCCATAATGGAGTCATCACAGTTTCTTACCCAAAAAGTCTTCAGGTTTCCAAGAGTTGACATTGTCACGTATAAACTTAGCACATAGGTCTTCAAGTTTGGGAATAACACAACGAGTTTCGTCCTCCATATTGAATTATCTCACCGAAGAAGTCTGGGGATAGCTCCGAAGGATTGTGAAAAAGCCAGCACATTATGTTTGACTCCATGAAATGTCCTGAGCAGACATCAAATTTGCACAAATCCCATAATACACCTCTTTTACTCCCCAGAAATTTGCATAGGCATTGTTTTCGATTTCTCTTGCAAACAACAATTATACAAAAGTTTTTTGGGAAAAAGAGGTGCATTATGGGATTTTGCAACTAGTGAATATGTCAATGGGCACAGATATGTCGCACATAGCATTGGGTCAACGAATTAAATGATACATGAAAGGAATATATATTGAACTGCGGAACTGAAGTCCTCAATTTTTCAGGCTTCTCTACGCAATTGCTAAAATTGCTTTCATAACTGCGAAGATCATAGACCGTACTCATAAATGGCGGGTAAGTAATTATTATTTTGCCCTTATGCGAATTATCCTCCTTAGCCTCGTTAGCACGAACAAAATTCAAAATAATTTTTGCTCCAAAGTGAGGCTAGCGAGGATTATTAACACAACCACAAAAGAATAATTTCTTGGTCGCCGTTTATGAATACGGTCAAAAGCGACAGGCCCAGGACATTTCATGGGGTCATACATGAACTCCTAAGGGTGCAAACCCACCAAGAGGAGTCGCGAGATTTTCATAGGTTGTGCTAAGAAGATTAGCATATTATGCTTCTAGCAGTGCCCATGTTTTGCTCAAATTATGCTCGTTTTTACAAAGTATGCCACTTTTTCCCAAAATTATTCCCTTTGCAACATAAGCGAAATAAGTCCAAAAAATGTATCATGTCATTCTTTATTATGGATACACTTTATGTTTATCTCTTTTTGTCTGGTGTCACAAGCTCCTGTTCTATTTTATTTTGCTTTCGTTGTCTGATTATGGTTGCTGGTTCTCGTTTCTCGTTTCCTCCAGAGAGCTGCAGGTCGGGCAGCGTTTTGCAAACTTGCAAATGAGAGGTGCTGCAACTAACACCTGATCTAAAGCAACTTCCGGTTCCCGTCATCTCGCGCTAGATTGCCAGCCTCCTAGAGAGGCTCTCTTTCTGTTACTAAACCACGAATGCCGCTAAAACGTTGAACAAAACCAAGAGCTCATCAAGGCAAAACTGGCTTATCAATACATGCCGATTCTGCTAGCTTTGCTGTGCTAGTTTCCTCAAATTATGCCAAAAATTATGCTAGCACAATCTAATTATATTCGCCTAGTGCAGACTGCAATCCAGGGGCAAAATGCAGACCGCGGGTAAAATGCAGACTTTGAGTAAAGCTGGGGCCGGAGTGTGTCACATTACGCAGTGCAGTCTTAAAAAAAAATTCATTGTTTTGACGGAACAGTCGATTAGAGAATTACATGCATGGCGGACATGCGTGCTTTACTCTGATTGCGTGATCTTTTGAACTCATTCTCGTCCTCAGAACCCCCGTTTCTTTCATGTGGTCGGCGACACGGAGCATCTGCTGGAATAAACGAATGTAAACTCATTTTTATTAGAACTATTCCAGTTTTGAATCAATTGCCCACCTGCGTCGTGAATACAAAACACGTATACAGTTTTAAAGAGCAGGCTAGTGAGACCTCTTATTGCAAGCACGCATCAACGAAGACGTAGTCTGACCGATTTAAGTGTATTGCATTTTGCAACCATTGCGCTTATGAAATTATGACTTGTTCATTAATGGACCGCTTGACCAGTGCTAGGATTAGCCTTGCTAGATTAGAACCAAATAAACTCAAACTGAAACTGCCTTGATCACAGAAGAGAGGACCCACATATTGACCACCCATTCTCTACCTTGAATCAACGATTATCGTTGATTCGTAATTTGCTCTGTATTTACTATTATCGTTAATTTAGAAGACTGAAAGCTTGATATGGATTATTGGAAATGGTCATATATTTTTCAAAAGACAACCCAAGTATATTGGCAATGGACTCGAACCACTTGACCACCACAGCGCTAGCTGCTCAGGGACAATATTTCAAACATTATTTGATAATGCTGTATTAGTATCATCCAACTAGTGGACTAATGCAAAACCTGCATTTTGATTGGCTACGCTACTAGAGTACTATTATTAATAGTCCTCGAGTAGCGAAAAGCGTGACGCTTTCTTTCATTTTATTCAATATTTCTTTAACTGGCATTTGCTAACTTTATTATTGCCTTTTCTGTCCGACTAGTTGGGCGATACTAAAACAATTAGACCCTTCGCCCTCAAGAGCCACGGGTCAATAGTAATTATCACTCGGCAACAAACAATGTTGCCGGTAAAATCCGTTCGATTCTCAGGTTGAATCCGTTTTTACCGAAGACAAATTGGTGATCCTTATTTTACCTAGGTTGAATACGCAATCACATAAACTCTTTTTGGAGCCTTAACTAAGCGCAGAGAAAAAATTAGGGTTAGGTTAGGATTAGTTTTAGTTATCATTATACATAGATAGCAATTGACTTATTATACAAAAGTAATTAATGAAAAGAACTGAGATGGGTTGAGCATGTTCGTCGTTGTGCGGTAGTGGTGAAGACACAGGACTATTATAGATCTGGAGGGAAAGGTAGTCGTTTAATGTCAACACAACTTCCGGTCCGAGTTCCAGTACCGGTTACCTTACTGTGTTGTAATGTTGAGACTGAATGGATAACTGTATGAATACAGAAACCGACAAGATGATACGAGATGTGTTGAGATGTGTTGAGATTTGAGGGAAGGTATAAGTGTTCCGGCTCAGACCTTTTTAGGGGGTTGACAGCGGCTCACCCAGGTAAAAACCGATTCAACCTGATAATATAACGGATTTGACCCACAACAACTATTCTTTCGGTAACCAAAGAACTAGTATGTGGGGTAGTCAACCCATATTTTATTGTTGTCATAGGGACAGAAGAATTTATCAGTCTGGAAGCGAAAGATGTCTTACAATGGGTGTCTGGTGATGACGACATTGTCAGTGCAGAAGACGTTTTCAAAGGAATAGTCAACTTTTTAGCTGGTTTATATCCTATTTATTTATTTATTGTCTAATTTGATTAAGTTATTTTACTTAATTATTTAGACACGACCCCTTAAGCGAAGCGTCGCTTTAAAGACTTATCGTGTATAAATAAAGATTATTGATTGATTGACTGGACCGCTGTCACACAACAATAACGCGAGAGAAGCACATTTCACTGAATTGTTGCATCTCATTTGAACTCAATAATATCAGAAGACGTTTTCCTAAGTGAAATTTTGAAGGGAGAACTTTACGATGCGATATGATACGATACGAGACGAGATGCACCTTTTTCATTTTTCAGATTTTTCTAACTTGCGACCCTCTCGCTACATCCCAGCGGACACCGAGACCACAACGCCGGAAACTCCATGTCCTACTGTTTGGGAAAAGTGTTTGGGTTGTTGGGAAGGGTTGTGAGGCGAGGCCTAAGGTTTATCCGAGATGTCCAGAGAGTTAAGCCATTAGCAGATGTCATTACAAAGGCAGCAATTTCTCAGTCCTTGATCCCTCTACTACCCGCGTATTGTCCGATGCTCAACCAATTGAGCCTTCCGGTCAACGGACTATTATGTATATCATATATCTTTATTTACCTTCGGATTTTAGAGTAGCTTGGTGTAGCACATATCTCCGAGCATTTTACCCTCTCAATCATGATACACCATGATAGACCACAACACAGTTTGCCTTAAAGTTTATGTTAGATGCTATGAAACTGAAAGCTCTGGATTCCAGACACAAAGTCCCAGGATATGCTTGGAGACACGCATGGATGGGATTTGTGTGAGTGGAGGAAGAAGAGTCATTGCCTATGCAGTGCAAAGATAAAATCAGTCTTCCTTAACCTTCTCTTAAACTCCATATAGATACGCAGATTTGCACTCCATAATTACTGCTTGCTGACATTTTCTTTACGTTTAACGTCAGCAAAATCACTCAATTTCTTTACGAAAAGGAGATACTGCGCTTTCCACAATCTCCCTTGCTCACATCTGCGATAAACGTACCAATGCTGACAGGTGGAAGAGCTAACATACTTCTCATCTTCGACCTTGATAAATTATAGTCACCAATGTCTTCTTCATCAGTGCTTGATGCGGAGTTACCTGTGTCTGCTGCGGTGTATACACCCGCACCATATAAACCTCACCCGAAAATTGAAAAAAGACTAGGAACCACCCAGGATGCCCCTCTACTTACCGCTGTCTTCTAATCTAACAGTGTGGGCAGCGCGCTCGAACACTCGTCTGCCACTCTCTGGTATTTTCCACAGAAAAAAGGTGCTAAATACCTATGCATTGACATTAAGGCAGATTGGATTTGATTGCCTTATTTTGTGCTCGTACGAGCAAAAGTGATGTTTTTTTTCAATTAATGACAATTTAAGGGATACCCTCAATTCACTGAATGTTGGTATTGGTTATTTCGTCAATTAGTGTTAAAATTACGAGCAATTAACTACAATAGTACCTATGCAGGAGATATGTAAAGATAATGAAGACAATACATTAAAAAAAGAGACCATTTTTTTTTCTCTTTTTTTTCCCAAAAACAAACTGAAATGGCAGATGTTCTTGAAAATTGTTCTCGCACTGGTTGAGATTAATGAATGCTAATGGTATTTTAACTATCTCAAATTGGATTCGCCTAAGGCCTCGTCACACTTCTTGAAACTTCTCTTATTCCTATTACTTTGGAGGTCACGTGGTTTCCTATGCTAACTGCCACTACAGGATTTCAGACAGTTTCATCATTTAGCTTTTTAAGAGTCAGGAGATGGCTACTTGCAGACTGTCCGGGTTCAGTGCTTTCTTCTTTAAATTGTTTTGGTCTCCACGAAGTATGTTTAAGTTTCAAAACCAACAGAACAGCAGAAAGAAGAATCAATGCTAAGACGAAAATGATTATTAAAGCGACATGCCAAATCGCAAGCTTGTTCTCGCCATGCATATATTCCACTCTGAACAGACTTCTAGGAATAACAGTTATGGTTAAGGAGAAAAGCAGCAACTCTTTGTCTTGAGCGTTGTACGACGCAGATTTGGCCGTGATATTTACGTGAGTGACCAAGGTCGCTGGGGTCTCAAGTTCACAGGTCAAGATGAGCACACATGAGACGTTTTGAGATTGTTTGAGAGCGAGGGATGACGGCCTAACGCTTCCATTTATTGTAGACTGGTTGCTGAGCACCTGTGAAGGAAGTAACAGAATTTACAAGAGGGCAGAGAAAGCAGAAATGATGTAAAGTTCGAATTCCGTTAAAGCCCTAAACCCGTTCCTAGATGACCTCTGGTTTGTTTCAGAGGGTGCGTAGTCTGAGTGTACCTGTAACCGATGGAAAGAAAGAAACAAAAGTCGAGTACAATTGATTGGCATAAGTTGCGGGCCCACTGACGTCATTACCTCTTAGTCACAAGCTGCTATCAAACCCTATAAGTCAACGATAAACTTCACGTAGACTTTTGTCTGACTATTTGGCTAGCACAGCACCGATTTACGCCTTTTTTTTTCCCTGTTCTTTTTGCTTTTCCACGTTTTATAATACTTGCGAACTGTCTTAATTAGGATCTTGCAAGTTATTGGTGTCGGTGTTCAAATATTGTCGGAACGAAATGAAAATACCCGAGCAGATGCAAGCATGCGCAGTGGAACCGACGTTTTTTTTTCCTTCAATTATATGAAAAACGCTCGGATCTCTGATTCGTTCTACCTGGTGTAAGGTGTGTTATCATTCAATATAATGAGTGATTTTAAAGTGAAAGGGAAAATTAAAAGATAACAGTTTTGAAAAAGCAGAACAATTTGAAGAACTTGGTATTCATAATCATTGCACTACATAACTGTGTCTCAAAGCAGGTCGAAGGCGGTGCACGAATTCGAAACCGTTTCTCGTGCGCTGCTTCGAGCTGCTAATTATAAGAGGGCCGGAAGGCCAAAAGAACGAGAACATGAACTTACTTTGAAAGAAAACACTTCTGCCGACGCCAAATTCCTCAACGTGAAATTAACCTCTGCTGTTTCCCCTGCAATTATAGAAACTTGATGAAAAGGTACTGTAGCCACTAAACGCACATGTTTGATTGCTGTTGTCGTTGGTCGTACTGACCCAAGAGTTGTCAGATCACGTGACTGTGTCGTTGGTTGCGTGACGCGCCCACTAGATACAAAAACCAGGATGTGAAATAGTGTTACTATTTTCTCATTCACATTTTCTGACTGTGAAACAGCAGTCACTGTTAAATTCTTCACTTCGTCAGTTTCGCCAACAGACTTGATAATTACATGTCCGGCGACACTAGCATTGCTTTCTAGGGCGGGACTAAAGGGTATAACGTAACTGATAAGCTCTGGTGTTTTCGTGACTTGGAATGAAAAAGATCCTTTGGAGCCGAAGTTGTCGAGAGTGAAAGGGAGCTTGGAGGTCTCGCCAGGGAGGAGGGATACAGTTGTGCTGTTCGGTTTGGCCCTGAGCAACACGATATCAGGTACCAGGCTGACGGCGCAAGTGCCAGCGTTTCCAACGAGGTCGATGCCAACAAAAACAACTCTAGGGTTGCAGCAGTTAGAAGTGAAAATTGCTTTAACGGATGTTTCCACAGCACCCTGTCTGAATTCGTCGACTGGAACAGAAGAACAGTACGCGAGATGAGTACTCACGTGAAGCTACGTAAAGAGATAATCGTCACTCATCAGGGGCCGGTTGTTCGAATCGTGGTTAGCGCTAACTGGCGTTAAATACCATGGAAGCCTATAGGTTTTGATACCTCAAGTTAACCAACAGTTAGCGCTAACCAGGCTTCGAGCAACCGGCCCTGATCATTAGTCCTTAATTATTTTATAGGATTAATTAATCAATCGTCTTCGCTGTGAATCACAGAACTAGAGTCTTCCTTGTTGCTATGGACCGATTTTCCCTCGAGCATTTGGATGAATTCTAAACTTTGTCAAGAATCGTTTCAAGGCCGCTGGAGATAAATTCGCTGCTGCCAACGCTCATTCAGCCAACCATGAGAGCAAACTACGCGAGTTTAGGCAATTAGGACCAATTAATCGTATTCTTTTGATCTGCAATTTTTTTTAAAATTAAGCGTTTTGCGAACCAAATTAAAAATTGTTTGATTTACAAGGACTGCGTCAATCGGCTGGCTACTTTCATTGAAAAGCCTTCGATAACTTCTCGACAAAATGACGGTTTCAGAGATGGAAGCGGCTATTGCTCTTGCTATTTTTTAACTCCTTCTAAATTACTTTTAGATGACATATAAGGGAGAATATCTTTCCAAAAAGTGGTATCTTACTTTTAGTTTCTTTTGTTTGAGGCGCCTGTTTACCTTTGAGTGACCCTTCAACGTTATCTCTCGTTGTTATGGAAAGAAGTCCCTCGCCTGAGTCAGAGAAGTTCACGCGAGCATGCCACGTGGCGGACACGCATTCCTGTCTGCCAAACACACTTGCACATGTTCCAGACTGAGTCATTACTGAGCATTTTGGTGGGGAAACGTCCAGTTTCTGGGAAATTAAAATAATTTTTAGATTATGTTAGGCTTGGATCGAGTACTCTGGAAATAACATGAAAGAAGCTGAACTCCGCCTGAAAAAAGTTCGTTTCAAACACATATGCCCATTTCGAGCAGTTTTCATTTGTAAAACCCAAGTAATGACGGAATTACAATAAAACTTTCCGGTCTATGACAAATAAATTTCTTTGAGCTCCCAGATAATTTTTTTTATTTCCTGATTCCAAAGACATTACTACTTATTGACCCTTGCTTCTTTCCTGTTTTCAAAGTGTATTTCAGAGAGAGTTTGAGTTTTTAAGTTTCGTGGATATCCTCTCTCTCTAAGATGCTTTTTGAGTTCTTCTAGTCGGTTTTGAAAGTTTTCTTTTGAGGAATTTGTTCTGAATAACCGGAGGGCTTCGCCTTTTATAAAGCCCTTCTTGACCCCTAAAGGGTGGCAAGACGTGAAATGTGTATATCGGAAAGTTTCAGTAGGTTTGAAATGCGTTCGTACGTCGAGAATTGACGAGCTGTTAAACCGTTTGCCTTTGTACACAATTGTATCCAGAAATGTGCCTTTTTCCTCGGAGATTTCTGCTGTGAATTTAATAGTGGCATGGTGATTATTTGCTTGTTCAATGAAGTGTGTTATTTGTTCTCTTCCGGTACCCCAGAGAGAGAAGATGTCGTCTATATATCTTTTCCAACAGATAGGCTTCATTGCGCTCTTTTTTAATAACTCTGTTTCTACTTTCACCATGAAGATATTTGCGAAAGCAACAGCGACCTTTGTTCCCATCGCTGTCCCGTGTGTTTGGAGGTAATTTTTTCCATTAAGATGGAATGAGTTGTCTTTTAAAATGAGTCTGAGCGCTCGCTCAAGTGACTGTGTTGGTGTTGGTGTTTCAATGGACGTGACAAGTCTATATACCAACATTCCACAGGGAGAGGGGATCAAAACTATATGCAAAGCATATGTTAGTCACTACAAAGATAAACCCCCGATTCCAACACAGTCTCTTGAACGAGCGCTCAGACTCATTTTAAAAAGAAAATTCATTCCATTTTAATGGAAAAAATTACCTCCAAACACAAGGGACAGCGATGGAAACAAAGGTCGCTGTTGCTTTCGCAAATATCTTCATGGCGAAAGTAGAAACAGAGTTATTAAAAAAGAGCGCAATAAAGCCTATTTGTTGGAAAAGATATATAGACAACATCTTCTCTCTCTGGGGTACCCGAACAGAACAAATAACACACTTCATTGAACAAGCAAATAATCACCATGCCACTATTAAATTCACAGCAGAAATCTCTGAGGAAAAAGTCACATTTCTGGATACAATTGTGTACAAAGGCAAACGGTTCAACAGCTCGTCAATTCTCGACGTACGAACGCATTTCAAACCTACTGAAACTTTCCGATATACACATTTCACGTCTTGCCACCCTTTAGGGGTCAAGAAGGGCTTTATAAAAGGCGAAGCCCTCCGGTTATTCAGAACAAATTCCTCAAAAGAAAACTTTCAAAACCGACTAGAAGAACTCAAAAAGCATCTTAGAGAGAGAGGATATCCACGAAACTTAATAACTCAAACCAAGAGATTATGAATAATCTCTTACTCAAACTCTCTCTGAAATACACTTTGAAAACAGGAAAGAAGCACTCCGACAAAAACTTTCAAGAGGAAAAACCATTTTGCCCTTTGTCACACAGTATCAACCATCAGTTCCCAGCCTTAAAAACATTCTTATAAAACACTAGCAACTGATAGAGAAACAGCCTCTCCTCCGACAGATCTACAAAGAACCTCCAATTATATCATACAAACGAGGAAGGTCTCTGAAAGATATACTCGTAAAAGCTAAACTCTGAGATTTAAAGGCTACAACACGTGGGTGGAAAGCGTGAGTCAGGCTTGTCAACCCCTATGATATATAAAATAAATCTGCTCACCTTTGATGCAACAGTTACAAAAAAGACCATAAAATTAACCACTTGAGTGTAATCAGGATTCTGTGACGCAAATACTGTGACAGTGCTTGTCACACCGTAACTGGCGTCACTCGGCGCAAGCAAAGCAACTCGAAGAACGATTGTGTCATTCTTTTGCAGATTGGCTTGAGACGGGTTGACACTCTTGACATAGCTCAGATCATCAGATGCACTAAAATAAATTGTCTGGCTGTCCCCAGAGTTCGTTACATTGATTTCCACTTCCGAACGCTCTGCTGGAAAAACCGTGGTCAAACCAGATCTGCTTACAACGTTTGGAGAAAATTTGACATCACCTAAAGTGAACAACGTTGGTTTCATTCGCTGGAATGGAGCTCCGCTTTTGTCAATCCCTGTCACCTTGAGTCGAAATTTGCCTGCAGTGGGAATAAAGGTTGCGAAATACGAATCCTGGTAAAAGCCTCGTCCTTCGGTGATGCTGAATGTTTCGAGGTCTGTTCCGTTTATGCCCACGAGCGTTAAACTGATCACTTGTTCAATACCTTTACCAACGAAATCCATCGTAAGCAGCAATGTCTGACCTAATACAACCAAATAAAAACATTAGGACGATTTATATGATTACGAATCAAAAGTACATATGTTACTTTCGTGTAATTTAAAGAAGCAACTGTTACGCTCCTTTAAATCTTTATACGCATTGCGAACCTACAATTGGGCACGGAAAAAAAAAAGGTTAAAGACATCATCAATTTTTATCCTTACCATAACCTCCTAAGAGGCCAGCAAATGCGCTCTCTCCTTTTCAGGCCATGGCAGTCATGTCTCAAAATTGTTTTGAAGGAGTGGGGAGGGGAAATTGCAATATAAGATATTTATTTCATCTTTAAGTAGAAACTAGTCGTACACAAGTCCTTATAATCTTGTTAAATTGCTACACCCTGTTAAGAGGCTATTGAACATTGTGTTAATATGTAAAATGCACATCGATCTATGATAGAACTGAGAAGCGTCGACACCTCAAAAGAGAGTCGATACAATTGCCTGATTAGAGGCTAACCTCCGCGTTCACCCGTCCAATGGTCTAACATTCCTGCGTCATTGTCATATGACGGAGCGAGAGGGCATGATGTCCAAAAACAAAAAACCCAAATAGCTGTCAAAATTACTTTCTGATCCGAAATGTCTGTTAAAGCATACGAAACGTCAAGTTCAAGGTTTTTATTTTCCTTTCTGATTGATTAATACTCTGAAAACTCTTGATACGTATTTGCCTTGAAAGAAAAAGTGCATTGTTTGTCTTACCTCTTAGAGGATTTCCAACAACTCGCCTTGTGGCTCCCCGTTCCAAGTCCTCTACGTCCAACAGTTGGTAAGTAAAGTCGAGGGGACTGGACCCCGATGCTTGCAGGGTATAGGGACCATTGCACGAAACTAAGATCTTTAGTGAGCCGCTAATTAAGTTAGTTACTTCGTATATGAGAAGTTTATTTGATGAAGACAGGACTTTTTTCAGGAAAGTGGGTTTTCCTGAAAAAAAAAAAAGAAGAAGAAGCAAAACACAAAACCAATATACCCGGCATTGTGGCTGCTGTCGAGAGCTATTTGCATTGGTAGAGCCTATTGCAATTGGGGTGGAGTAGGGTGGGAAGGGGGAACTTGTTCTCTTCCGCTCGGCATTTTTTGTTTGTTGAAAAGGCTTGGATGTTTTATCATTTTAGGACTCAGCACTTCCTTTATTCGAGTAATACAAATAACCGCCTTGAAGTTATTGTTGCTTGTTTGCTTAAGGGCTGCCGTTTTTCGAGCAACGGAAAAGAAGTTGGACTCGAGTCCTAAGCGGAGATAAAAACGCGTGAAGATGTGAGCAAACCTGTCACTGGTTGCACGCAATCGTAATTGCAAAGACAACTTTTTTGAGCCGCTTTCTTCAGATACCTCATCCGACGTCAGGGTCTCATTTTCATTTCAAAATAACCTAGCTAGTCCTTGTATGTCTTCGAGTCCTTCCCTGTTTTCAATTTAATAGCCAGTGTTTTGGCTTTGTGATTGGAAACTAAAAATACCTTTTTCACTCTTCAATTCCATGTTTGGCGAGCTAGCAGCTGACAATACGAGAACCAGTCTTTCCAACGTGCTATCAATATCTATGAAATAAGTCTTTCCACTAAAGTGCTGACCCCTCCTCTCCTCCACGTTTAATAACTCGACTTCTTTAAGATCAAAGGACGAGTTAGTCGGACTTCCGGGATCAATCAGTTTGACAACATCAGACACACTTCCTTTTCTGGTCAAAAGAACTTGTCCCCCTGTCTGGGTCGCGAGATCCTGGTACAAAGCTTGACCTTGCAAACTTCTTCTTGTTCGCTGATTGCCTTCGAGAACCGCTGTCTGATGAGCATGACGCTTCTTACGTCTTGCACACTTACCAGTTAACCGGAAAAGGAGCTTGACTTTCTTTTCCTTCGCCAGGGACGAGACTTCGTTTTTACGGTGTTCGTCTTTGGAGTCGGCATCGGAAAAGAAGACGATGACAGACTCAGGAAGGCATCGGAGCAAGGCCTGGTAAAGACCAGCCATTCCTAGCTCAGGGCAGTCTCCACCTCCATTTGCTGCTAAGTTGTTAACTGCGTCAATTACTTCTTGAGCATCATTCGTCACTGTTACTGGACCCACCTCTGTAACGTACCCAAGGAAAGTTATTAAAAGAATACACTATACCTTGCTCTTAGGCCCAGTCATTTTAACCCGGCGGTGGCAGCTATGACCAGCCATGGACAACTGTTTCGCCCTGATTAGAAACGCATAAGCCAGCGGACTGAAGGCAGTTCGAAGGCTGTGCATAATTTAATTGTTGTGTTCTTGCTTTGCTTTGATAATTACAGTGAGAGAAACAATGGTAATGCAGTCTGTAAATTAATGTGGGGGTTCGTTTGTATGGGTAACCAAATGGTAACGAGTTAAACGATTAGGGAATAATTTCACACGAGTTTTGTCTAAAATCATTTGATTAGCTATTAATATCATTGGTGACAAATTACGTTTATAAGATGCCATTTGACACTTCTGAAAAAGTTGCCATGGCAGCATTGTAATTTCACATGTGAATGATAACTTAACACCGAAATTTCGCGCCAAAATTAAGGAGTGATTTGTTATCCATGTTATTACTTGAGAAACTGTGGTGTTACATGGCTGGAACGTGAGACAGGAAATTTTGGTTTGGAATCAAACGAGTTGTGAGCTGACTTTTTCGAGGGTTATCTCCTCGACAGAATGAACGACATTTTCCTGTAAATTAATGTGGCAACATAAAGCTTTTGTGATGCAAGAGGAAAGAAAAACCACTCACCTGGATCGCTAAACGGCACGAGAATGTAGGTAAAGGAGATTCCCTTCTCTTTTAACGTGTCTTTTACGAAATTGATGGATATTCTCTTCACGTCATTTATTTCATCTAATACAGTTCAGAAACAAACAGGAAAAGACAAAAATGCATTAAAAACTCTATAGTAAATACGAAAATACGGAAAAGCTAAAAATAAGGCAGTTGCATTCCATACAGTTTATTTTGTTCCCTTCCTTTTCTTGTCAAGTTCATTAGTCGTTTTATTTCAGGCATGACTGTTTCCATTGCAATTTCTCATCAAAAATAGGCGACGCCGAAAGGGGTCACCAAGAAGTATATTCAGAACCCCACCGTACACCCGAGAGAACAATGGAAATGCCGCGGGATAACATTAACAACAGAATTTTCTTAAAAAAAGAAGAAGCATCATTTACGGTGGGTATATGGGCAGCGCACTCGTGTTATTCCTTGGGATAACGGGATCTTCCACGAACAAGAATATTATGATGTTGGAGAACGTGTATATACCCTCATCTCAACCAGCTTCTCAAAAGATAGGATTTGGGATAAATGTGTGATAGCATAGACTTCGAGCGGGTCCTATGGACTGGTGTGGAAGGGGAGAGAAAAGGGGTTTGCGTCAAGTCTAACGTAACATAACATGTCTTATATATTGTTGGAAGAAGAGTTTCCTTTTGGAGTCATTTGACAACTTTAATAGATCAGTTATAGAGCATCCGAGCTGGTAATCGGAAGGTTGTAGGACTGGTTAGAATCCTGCGAATTTTTTTTCCGCAGAAGTATCCCGAGTCGCCCCTCGACATTAAGATACATTTCTTGTCCTTAACTATGGTTGATTAAATAGTAGTCAGTAAGCGTTAACACTAAAAATGGAAACATGAACACTCGCATATAGAATAAAATGGAAAAGGTCAACCACACATAATAAGATGCACCAGGAGCCCATGACTAGGAGCCTCCCAATGCATTATATCCTTGAGTCAACCTTTGCGCGTATCTTTCTATTTTTAGAACTAATCCTTCAGCAGGAGACTCACATTCACAACAATTTACATCAATTTGCATACATTGTTTTTGCTATTTTTGTCTTTGTTCCACAATAACTTTATTCTGATTGGCCATTCTAAACAGTGTGTACAGAGCCAAAGAACTCGTGGCGTTCAAAAAATAGAAAGATACCAGCAAAGGTTGACTCATAGGGCTTGTATGGGAGAGGCAAGCTCCTATTCATGCGCTCCTGGATGCACTAAGGAGTGTTTTTTTGTAAACATGTGATCTTTTCTTTGAAATCGCGGCAACGTCTGGTCCGAATTACTTAAACAAACCCGTATAGGAGGTTTTCACGTGACGTCATCGCCGCCATGTTGGTGGACGAAAACAAAAGATCTCTCATTAGCTTCGTTTGTTCGTCACCCGGACGTCGTACATTTCTCTCTTGTTATTGGTGTCTCTAGAGGTTGGTTGGAAACGTCCTATTCATTGTGATTGAAAGTTAGACTTTCTTAATTAGACTAGATTGAGGGACTAAAACTCACCACTCATGCTTCCTGATACATCTATGACAAGCGCCAAGCTTCTCGCTGAGTTCATGTTTAAGAATTTAGCAAAAATAACATCTCCGACTGCTTCTCGAATGCCAGTCACGAACAAACTTGTGGCCTCGATTGCGAGATCAGCTGCGATGTTATGAAGGCTACAGAGGAAAGAGGAACAGTGATTTTTAATATGGTCTTGCAGAGAAGAAGAGAAGGGGAGAAGGGGAAGCTTCCCGTTCTTCCATTTAAATACAATCACGTTTTATTTACCATAAAAAAACAGCTTTACTCCGAGATTTATCCATTGACCTTATCCCAATCAGCGGGAGAAAACTGTTTTTTTTTTTTCAAACAATAGACCAAATCGCTTAGCAAGGTTCTAAGGGAGTTTGTCGCTAATATTGCCGCGATCTGATTGTTTTCTTCCGGTTTCCAAGTTTTGAGGCAGTTTGATTAAGTCAACGTAGATCCGCCTCAGCGAAACGGTTTTGTTTTTGTCACGTTTGGGTTGTATTGAAATTCTGATGTTTTGTAATTCAAAACACGTTCGAGAAATGGTCGTTACCTTTTAAATATAGGCCTAACGTTTCCCTCTTTATCTCACACCCGAGTAACGTCAGTCGATATTTTTCATCTTCGCGTGCATTACATATTAGTTAAAAGTTCGGAAAGGTGTGCGATAAAATTTAAAAGCTGACAATCCTTTGTTTCTTCCTTTTCTTACTTTGCATGTGGTGACTCGATATAAGATGCAGAATCTTTGTTGATTCCGCCTACAGCTGGTTCCAACCGACTTTCATCCAATTTTCCTCCATGACTACATTTTCCAACATTCTTTGGCTTTTCAATATCCTGCCCTGAGCGATAGCCACTTGTTAGCTTGAAGGTATTCAAGTTGTTTTTGCACAAACCCAATTCCAAACTGCAGCTCTTGCACGTCGCCTCAATTGGCCCGGCGATGAACTTCGACGGGATTTCACTTCCGGGTTGAACTAAAACGTCGTAAACCTCCCTGTGACCGAGTTCTATCCAGTTGGAATGACTGTAAAAATCTTGTAATGTGTGTAGAGCAATGCCGGCAAGGTTCCGAGCGTGCTGCAGTTTTTCACCATTCAGGAGAGATGTTATAAGCTCTTGGCGCAACTTGATGATGCGTTCAGAGCCCTCTTTGAATTGTTCAGCATCGAAATGCGCAGAAGCTGACTTGTTCAATGGAAAAGAATCCACCTCCACATTGGCGCTCTGAATTTCGTTTAAGGCAGCAAGGAACTTCATCTGGGGCGAAATGGTCTCAATCATGGCCTGCAAAGCTTTTGGAGGATCAGACATTTGGATTTGTCTAAGAGAACCCACCATTTGCTCGTCCTTCAGATATTGTGGATTGGCCAGTAAAAACTGCAATAGCGGTTTAAAGAATCCTTGCTTTGTAATTACCGCATGATCAAGCGATGATGAATTTCCCACAGTTAAGTAACTACGAGGGAGAAAGGCCTTGACAGTGATAATGAATTGGACCACTAACACTAAAAGTATAGGATAATTCAGAGTTGCCATGATTTTCTTTGAAAGATCTTGCCCGACACACAGACGAAGAGTTTTTGTCGAAAATCCAGTGAGTCAATCACATTTATTTATCAGAAGCTAGGGATGGGTGTAGCCTCACTTTCAAGATCTTTCATATGCTTGCTTCAGCTAATCCAACAAGCAGAACGGATACTCTTCCGGGATAGCTAAAGGAGTTTTCGCTCTACTCGACAACAAAAAACTTAGCGTAGCAGGAACCTTTTGAGTAGTTAAGATCCGTTGTCGCTTAATTGTCTCGCATTTCTGTTGAATATCACCGAGCCGTAAGTAAAGCCAACAAGCCACGAAGGAAAGCTATATGTATGACAGAAAAAGACCAGGACGCATACGATTAGCCCCAATTAATGACTCAATGAGATAACGTGGGGTGTAAGAAGGGTTGGTATTGGAGCAAGCGATATCCCTGCAATAAGAAATATAAGGAGAACTATGAAGAAGTCGTGGATACATTGCTTACAAAATGGGAGTTCTGTTGCGATCAGTTTGCTTTCTGATCTTGTTACGAAATAATGACTGAATTCGTGTTTGATTTTTATTTTAAAAGAATGCGTTATCATTGGCAGGCGACACCAAGTCATTTTCAAATATCTGAAGGGTCGTCAACTATGTAAACAGCTACGAATGCCTCAGTTTGCGATAAGTAAAAACAAGAATTCTTTCCAAAACGTTTCAACCTTTCACGAAATCTGGAACGGATCATGCTGTATTTAGTTGATGCAAAAGAGCCAGGTGAAAATAATTGCCAACCGGCGATTTCGGCTCCTTTAAACTTTCAATGAGGTTGTTAAAAGCTTATGAAGTAACAGAGGATAACCATTTAACTAGGAAAGAATAAAGTGAGCTCTTTAGCTAGTCTAGTCTTACAGCCTTTAGCTAATCTAGTGATAGTCGTAGATTGGAGAGAGCACAACTGAAAGAGGCATAAGTGCTGTATACAAAGACAAACACTTCACCTATGAACGTTTGATGTAGAAAGTTACCTTAACGCTACTAAATAGACGTTTACAAGATATATGCATTTTGGTGTAAAAAGTCAAACACAACCTAAGTCCTTTGAATATCTGTAACGTCTTTCAGGAACATAACTCTTCCTGTAATTTAAGACAGTCCGACTCAGTTTCAATTTCCAGGTATAACAACGTAACTTATGGCAAACATTCCTTGCGCCATTTAGGACCCAAATTGTGGAACAAACTGACAACTGCAGACAGATCAGTCACATAGTTAGCCAGTTTTAAAAATCGTGTATGTAAACGTGACCTCAGCTTTTTGTTATATGATAGATACAGGAGCTTTGCTCTTCGTAATTCTTAATTGATTTCTTAATTCTTATTTTATAGTTATTGCATATGTGTATATATGACTTAATTTTAGAATTTAGTGGATAGTATTTTTTTGTAAATAATATTATCTGTAGTAAAGCTTCTTCTTCTTCTTTTTCTACTACTACTACTACTACTACTACTACTACTACTACTACTACTACTACTACTACTACTACTACTACTACTACTACTACTACTACTACTACTACTACTACTACTATTTTAAATAGGCTTGTATGTCAGTTAAACCTCTAGTAATGTACATTTTGAAGTATTTGTGAAACCAATTGTAAGAACATTTTAAGAACGCTTTTTGGGTGATTTCTTACTAAGCACCCCTTAAATAAGAACATGATCAGCCTGAAACCTGAATGCGGGTGTTTACTGTATTGATTATAACCAACCGAATGATGAAATAATAATATAACAAAACAAAGAGCAGTATTAACTATGGGAGTAGTAGCCAAAACGCGGGGCCGGGACCGGGGTCGGGGTGTCCTTTTTTTCCAATTTTTTTTGTTTCAATTTTTTGTCGTTATTCTCCTGTAGTGTTACTTTCGAATATTTGGCATCTTTCCTTCATTTATGGTGGAAATTATTCAAACAATTAAGGAACACCCGGAAGCTCTTGTCTTGTTTTTCGAAATTAAATCTCATTTTCTTGTTTTCGCAAAATTGTTGTCAATGTTGTTGTGTTTGTTATCGTAAAATTGGATTCAATCCCTTGACGTCCGAATCGAATTGGCTAGCAAGTTCCTATGCGAGTCTGACTTTACTATCAACCGTTTGTAGTAAAGTCAGAGACCGCCAGACGACAACATTGAAAACAACACGAACAAACAAGCAAATGAGAACGTTGCGTGACTGGGTGAAGACCATCTTGTAACTGTTATTCTGTTGTTTTTTTTACGAAGTGAACATTACAATGCAATTTACACATGTTTTAAGTGTGGAGCTCATCGAGTCTTCAGTGTTAGCGTATATTCCATAAACTCCAATTACGGAAATTCTCTTCAATTTCGAAAAACAAACTCCGAGTTTTACGAATTTTCGGAAAGACGAACTCAGATGCTCGCAAAAACCAACTTCGATTTTAAAACATAGAAAAACGAAGTCCCGTAGGTTCCTTATTTTTAAAAAATGTTTTTTCCACCATAAATGAAGGACAGATGCCGGTTATTCTCAAATTAACAGTACCGGAGAATTGAACAACAAAAATTGAAACAAAAAAATTTCGAAAAGGAAAGACACCCCGACCCCGGTCCCGGCCCCGCGCTTTGGCAACTACCCTTCCACTGAGCAATGGCTCGGTAACACATGCTGATTGCGACGAGTATCAATCCCGTCGAAACGAAGGAAAGTCCAAGATTTATTTCAACGTATTGCGTTGCTGCATTACTTCGGAAAGTGAAACGTCGGAAAATCGATATTGATCGATGCCATATCGATTTCAATTCAACTGAGTGAGTGACAATTAGCAATCTTGAAAAAATCGATATTCAAGGTCGTTGACTTATAGATTAGTTTACATCTGATTGAGTGACAAATTTGCATATTCTGACCTCTAGCTAGCGATAGTCCTTTATTCTCTATTTTCGAATTCCCCATAATACACTTTGTTTGCCCCCCCAAATTTTGCATAAACCATTGTTTTCAAATGCTCTTGGGAATATGCAGTGTCCCCAAGAGCATTTGAATACAATAGTTTATGCAAAATTTGGGGGGCAAACAAAGTGTATTACGGGGAATTCGAAAATAGAGAATACGCATCGGTATCCACGACCAAAAAGTCGGAGTAACGCAATATGCATATTCAGAATCTTGAATTTAGAGGGGTATAATTTATAAGCCATACAATTTGTCAGCAAATTCAACAATATTTGACAGTATTGCTAGAATTCTCTGATATTCGTCAGTTAATACAAAATTGCTGCCATCAGTTGAGGTACACAAACTCATGACAAAGATAGGAGCTAGTGGTGACGTCGATTTGAACGTTGCTTTTCTTCTTGTTATCTAGACACCAGGGGCCCGGTTGCTGGAAGACTTGTTAGCGCTAACCGTTGGATAAGAGGTATAAAAACCTCTAGGTTTCCATGGTATTTAAGGCTGGTTAGCGCTTACCATGCTTCGAGCAACCCAGGCCAGAGCACATTGTCTTTTATTTGCTGACGACGCACCCACTGAGATTCTTCGCCACGCGATCCTTGACCACAGTGACTGAGTTAAGATATGAGGTGCGTTTCTTGTAAGCTTTGAAAATTTTCGTCGAGGTTTTTTTGGGTGCAACTGAGCTCTTTGTATGTCAAAAACAAATAAAAGACTTGTCAGGGGCGCGTCTCTTGGACCCGTTAGTCCAATTTCTATATAAAACTGTGAGCTGCTTATTTTAAGAGCTGGCCTCGGTTGTTCAAAAGGTGTATAACGCTATCTACCGGATAAATCAATATCCAGCGAATAAACAATAGCAAAATCAATTGAATTATCCAGTGGATAGCACTATCCACCCTTCGGACAACCGGGGCCTGGGCTTTTTCATATGTTTCATGATCATGAAGGACTTGAAAATAGCAGGATAACTGTGACAATGTTCACCCATAAGGGTCGCTAATCTATCGTCAGGCAAACTTGAAAAAGAAAACTTTTCGACACCCTAGCCTTGGTAGTAAATAGAGGATGTTACATGGCCGAGCGGAGATAGGAAATTTCTCTTCCAGTGTTAAAAAATATAGAATAATCCAAGAATATTTTCAGGCTAAAATGGCAGAAAATAAGTATATGAATTCAGCCTAGGCCGGAAAAACAAGATTCTTATTTTTAAAAAGTGTACATGAATTAGTTGAAACAGAATGTTCCGCAGCATTACTATCTTTTAGATACACTAGTACTAACGAAATACAATTGCCACTGGGATCACACCTGAACGGTATAATAAGAAAATATTACAAAGGAAAAGAAAATAGGTTCAAAAAATCGATTTCTGGTCAAAGTCTAAGAACACTTCAACTGATTTTGTTTACGACATTGAATGTCGGAAAAAGTCTTTTTAAAATAATGACAGGGTCTTCTGATTTAAAAGCTTTCTTATTTATTTAATGTAAGGTCAGCTCTGGTATAATGTCAATGCTCGCCTCAAGCTAGCCCCGTGGATAAATGGCTGTCTTAGATCCCTAAATTTTTAAAGCCAGCTTAGCGTCCCTGAAACCTGTGTGAAAGGAAATTGATTTGACTTCGATTGAGTGTCTGTTTTTCATGACCTCAGAATGACTGTTCCTTTGTCATAATCGATTAAGCACATTTCATGTACTTTTCTTCCAGTTAAAGGAAATTCTCAATTTTTTGGAACGTTTTGCAGGGACGCATTCATATGGAATAAAAATGTCCATTACAAGTCTAAATCTTGGGCGAAGAAACCCTTTGGTGACCGTTGTCTGAAGAGTTAGTTAACTTATTTTTAGCCAATGCATTAGTATTTTTTCTTACAAGTGCATAGTTTGAAAAGGCTGTTTTATGATTAACAAATCTAGCCGTCTAAGCAATCTTGTTCATAAAACTTACAAAGAAAGCTGAAATTGAGGAAATTGACCAGCGGAAGGACCGGTTCCATTTGAGGGTTCCCCACAACTCTTGAAGGTAAACATCACGTCAGACACCTCTTCCATACAGCGTCCGTTGTATCCTTTGCCAGACGGTGGTCCAGAGATTTTTGCCTCGATTAGATAATCGGTGTTTTTCTTCACATCAAGAGGCGTATCAAAAAGAATTTCGAACCCAAAGTAAACAGCACCGTTGCATTGCATAAGCTGTGACTTAAAAATTCCCGTTTTTGTTTTAACAATGGCTCGACTAACAAGATCCTCTATCACCAATTCAACGCTATAGTTGTTGTTCTCACTGCCAAACAAACGCAGTCCATGCAACTTTATGTTTTTGTTCACGGTGAAAATAAGAAGATCCTTTGCCCCCCTGTAAAGCCAACACTGACTTTTATCGAACAGGATAAATCTATCGTAAGTGCGAAGCGAAAGGGGTAACCTTGACCGCTTTCTTTCTGGAAATCCTACTGGGACGTCCACTAATGCTGAATTGAAGAACTTTACGAGGTTAATCACTTCGTCTGGAGTAAGAATTTTTGCATCTAGCACAACGGTTGCAAATTCTTGTTGGTTCATCAAGGGAAAGCGGATTTTTTTAACTAGTGCTTCTCCAAGAATCCCTCTTTTTGCTTCTCCATTTGCTTCTAAGCCTTGCTTTTCGCACTGCTTTGTTGCCCACAGGTGAACAGCTTTAAAGAGGTCGATCTCTTTCATGGTAAGAGTGTCTCTTGAGACAATTGCTTCAAGCAAGGAGCGTTGAATTGTCCCAAATCCATCTGACGTCACCATTGCTTCTGACTGTGTGTCGACAACTTCCCAGCATCTATCTACCAATACTTTTTCCTCGTACTTTTCAGCCATTGGAAGAATGTTGAAAACATTTGACGCATCTAAATGATTTTGCAGATACTTGCTGCATTCATCAACCAGGGAAGGCACCATGTATTTCTTCGCCAAATAAAATACCTCCATAACATTACTTTCGCTTAAATTCACTTCATCGCTGTACATGAAACGAAACAACTCCAACAGACTGTTGAATTCACAGTCAGGCAATTCAATGGAGCCACTAGTTTCCGCTAGCTCACCGTAAAACATGGCTTCAAACACAGGACTACTAATCGACAACACAAACTTGTGAGCTGGAACAACTTGTTTACTTTCAAATTTCCCATCGCTGTCAGATTTACGAACTACAAACTTCACATCACTGAAAAGATCGTTGTTCAGCATAAACATGGTTCTTTCTCGGATTGTGGGCCTCTTTGGTTGCCAGTTTTCTCGGGCAGACATCTTCGTGTTGACACGCAATTTAGAAGATTCACGATAATTCCGCTTTCTCGGTTGTCAGTCAGTCAAGCCGATACTCACCAGCGTGACGGCTATACATAAATTTCAACTTATAGAACATACGTCACACAACGGCTCCCTCTGTTGTGATGCATGGATGCTTCATACAGTCGAAGCTCTCGTAAGCGGACACCCTCGGGACGGGATAAAAATGTCCGTAACTGGAGCTGGCCGCTTACGAGAATGGTTCTCGTAAGCGGCCACTAGAGGTGTAGGGGATAGATGGCCGCTTACGGGGGCTTGCCCAGCTAACCATAAATATTGGTATAAAAAAAAATACCGCGGTATTAAATGACACTTTTGTTTTATTGCGCCCTATACAATCCTACGATAATGACGATAACTAAACAGTAATACAGTACCGTATACTGCAGTACTAGGAATGCACCTCAGTGATTTTCAAAAATAACAAATCATAACTGTAACCAACATTAACAGCCTCACTGCAACAAAAAGTAGTGATACAGTCTGGCAGCAAGTTTTTAAAGCGGGGTACAAACAAAGGAAAGACTGTTGTAAGGGGAAAGTGAGTAAACAGAGGAGCCGGATACGGCTTAGAAATTCCTCGCCAGTATATTTTTTATGGTGACACTAAAATGTCTGTGCCTTGGCTAAAATCGAAACTTGAGTGCCTTGGCTACAATGTGCTGACAGCGTTGTAATTCCAGTCACAAGCGCATATGCTTCTAAATGTAACCGGACGTGGATGACGACAAAACAAACAGTGAAATATGGTACTGTAATTACTGTAAAATCATTGTGACGAACGGCAATGTAAAATGGTTGATTGATAAAAACAAGATACTGTACAGAGGTTGTTGATTTTCTTTTGGGTTTCCGCTTACGGGAGCTTAAAAACAAAGGAAAAGTCTAAGTCGTAATCCCTGAAAGTGTCCGCGGCCGCTTACGGGAATGTCCGCTTACGAGAATGTAAAAATACAGAGTTTGTATGGGAGTTAAAACGGGGTTTCAAACAAGGCGGCCGTAAGTAGAGCTGTCCGCTTACGAGAGTGTCCGTAAAGAGAGCTTCGACTGTACTTCCTGATTAAATAACCCATTAATTGTTCTGTGATCGCTCCGCTGTGAATTTCCATGTGCTTACTCCATCGACGCAAAGAGCCAGGAATGAGCATCACGCTGATTAAAATAACTACTGGCCGATGAAACACGTGAAATACATCTTCAATCTTCGCACGACCGCCGTGTCGAAGTAGTCAGGAGTTAATTTGACGTTGGTTAGGGGTTAGGGTTGGAGGTTAGGGAACAAGTACCGCAAAAGCCGGGAGGTAACAGTAAAAGACAAGCCAAAAGACAGATGAACAAGAAAAATAACATTCAAAATAATTTTTATTTAACTCTGATTTTCGAATTCTCAGCGAAAGATTATATTATTATGACAATCGATCGTGAAAACACCAAAATTTCTGCAATCTCTGATTCTATGAATTAAGGGCAAGGTCATGATGTTCTGTCAAAAGGAAGAAATTGATCACGAGCTAGGCAACCACAAAGGTGCACGTAGTCACTTCGTGTCAACGTTCTTGTTTACATTGAATGAACTGCAGGGAAGAATGTTAAATCGTTTATCTCTTTCAGAGTATAACAACGTACATTTTAGCTAAGAAACTTTCGTCTTTTGTTTTTTAATTTTGTTGTAATATTTAACTGAATTTTTACATTTCATCTGTCGGGTCAGGAAGACTTCTTTGTCAGGTTATTGACTCGAGACCCGACTCTTATCTGGAACACTGCATTTTGCGATAAGTACCCCATTGACACATCGTTAGAGCTGGGTTTCTTCAAAAACTAGGTAATAAACAATCCACCTCTGGTTTTCAGGGGACAAATCGAGGTTTGAAGCCTAAATTTTGGAAGAAATCTCCCAATTTTGAAAGCGGATTGAGTGTCGGTATGTTGCTGGTCCCACAGACGTCCGCACAAACAAGGCTACCACAATGCATCAGCGACACTGCTTACGCCATTTATTGCGATATTATCAAAAAAAAAATCTCCATTCTTGCATTGATGTTTAAGATTTCAAAGGACAACGTTTGACTTCAAGGTATCCTGGCTATAAGCTATAGTCTGATAGGTACATTGTTCTGTAGAAGGTGTTGCCTGTAACGACAGGTGGAATAGGTGATCATTCGGTAAAGGAACGGCAGGTACAAAACACAGCTCACAGGTCATTGTTTTACCAATACAGAAAGTATCCTGAACGTTCATAAAAGCAAACTTCAGGCCTAAAACCCTTTTTTTAGGACTAATTAGGCCTAAGATTAGCTTTTATGAATGTTAAGGATACTTTCTATTGGTAAAACAACTACCAGTGACCTGTGACTTGTGTTTTGTACCTGCCGGTAAAGGAATTACCATTGAAAGCAATAGTTTTTGAACGGAACTCAAGAACGATGCAAATATTAACGCTTATTACTAAAAGCAATCCTACCCTCACCTCTCACTTTCTTTTTTTACCCGACGTACTGTCCACTAGCTCACAAACAAAACTGGAGATATGGGAACGAACGCGCAGGATTATCGCGACCCGAAGAAAGAAAAGAAGAGTCAAAGCCGAATCATATATTTTAGTTCCTTCGAAGAAGATTCCACTTTGCCATCTGTCTGTTCAGTACAATATCAAAACTCACTGGCTTTTTACCATTTTTTGTTACTAAACAGATGTATGGCAACATAAAATTTGTACTGATTTATTAAACCTATCATCTACTTGACATCTTGTACGCTAAGTACCCAAAAAGAGTCAGCCAATTTGGCCCTGTCAATGATAAAAACCGATTTGGTTTATGAGTGTCAACTAACTCCACTAACTCGACTTTATATTTTCTAGAATGTAGTTTTACATCTTCTACTGAAACCTTTGATCCTAGAGCGATGTATGGGTACCCTAAAAAACATCGGACAGCAAGGATATTCGATACTGAGGCCAGGTCTACAAAATCCCTGTTCCATAAGACTCATTTAGATAATACATGGTTATAGTGAGAAGCACAGTCACGTTCATCAATCATTTCCGACAAATTGCCTGTAAGCACTTTCTTTTTGTCTCTCTATTTTACAGGGATCTCAAAATGGATACAGATAGTCTTCGGCATGGCTACATTGAATTATTGGAGTGTGTTGCTGTGGTAACGGTCAAAGAGGTCGTACATGTCGTAGCAGATAAGATGCGATACACTGAGTTGCTTGTTTACATTTTCTATAAGATCTTGTCTTAATTTTGAAATCCTCCTGCAAGAACTGGACATCTTCCTCTTGGTCTGGCAATACATCATCCAGATTTTTTCGACGTTTTGCTGCCAGTCTTGAAAAAAAGCTCTGGAATTGGTTCTTTGTCATCCACTATGTTCTAGTGAACAGACGTTCTTTATGTTCATTTTTTGCATTTGGCATTCTACTGGAACTTGGGCAGGGTCTGCTTTGCGTCCAGTTCTTTCTCCAAGGGTAAACCGAGCCGTTAGAT
This sequence comes from Montipora foliosa, assembly GCF_036669935.1. Lineage (NCBI taxonomy): Eukaryota > Metazoa > Cnidaria > Anthozoa > Scleractinia > Acroporidae > Montipora > Montipora foliosa. Next base: position 28,092,796 of record NC_090871.1, on the reverse strand, counting down.
ACTCTTTTGCCTTCTGTGAAAATCTCAAGTTACTCCTTTGTTTTCTAAGAGCCCACCCTGTTCGAAGAGGCGAGACAGCATTACTGACTGCCGGAAAGGTTGTTGCTCCCCTGGAATCTGACGAACAGCTTTGGATATTAGCGGCGTCAACCGATGAGAATTTGAGAGCCCAGTCTCTTCTGATAACAGCATACTGGTTTACTGTGCTGACGGTATGCTTGCCGACGTCCAGGTGCAGCTCCAGTTGCTTAAACGTTTCGAAAGCCTCAACACATCCAAGAACGGAACATTCGAAGACTGGCGCCAGGCTTTTCTTGGTAACTTCTAAACGTCGCCTAACTTCTCGCTTGGCAGGGGGATCATAAAAACCTTGAGATTTGGCTCTTTGGAGCTATGTTGGACCCTGGTGCTCGACATAGATATACCATCACAAGGAAGGTACTTCCCGTTACCAATACCATAACATTTCCAAACTCTCAGACCACATTCTTCATATTGGAAGTTGTGGTTGCTGATGAAACGGTCTATTTTGTTTACTGGAAGGTTCTTCTTTAGTTCTTGGAAAAACGTGACTGCAGCAGTTGTTCTCCTTGCTGGGTGTTGTGATAATGCTTTCCTCGTGTCCGCGGCAGTTAGAACATTGTGGTCTTCGTTGCAGTAAGTGCGGATCGGGGACTTCATCGGACAGAGTATACGGTAACAGATGTCCTTGCCAGATGGCGGCTCTGAGTGGTGATAGCCTTGAACTGTAACGTTAACTCTGTTTCCGACATCTCTTACAGCGGCTATCAGGGAGCTGACCGACCTCTGTCTCCGGTGTGGAAAGAAAGTACACTTGACTTCCAGTCCTGGATAATCTTTCGAATTCCTGGGGTAGGGATGTCGGAGCTCAGCAACACGCAAGGAGCCTATACTCGAGGTTTTAAAGACGTTATTGAAGCACAAGACTGTAACTCACTTTGAAGTAAAGTGGGAAGACGTGGTCAGTAAAGGAGGCTATAAGGACATTGTAAATACGTTTCTTTTGGCCGGGAAATTATTAAATTAACGCTCCCCTCTTCAATATCTCCTGTATTGGTAATTCTAATAAGATTTCTTTTTTCTTACGCCACCTAGTAAACTTCGGCTGGTTTTTTGCTAACACTCTCCCTGTCTTTCTGCATCCGTAATCCGTCTCTTCTTTGATTTTAAAGTTACTTGAAGAATCTTTTAGGCTTCTGACGATGAGCTTATGCGCCAATCAAATCGAAACTTCAACACCCCCCCCCCCCTCATGCAAAGCTTTGTCCGCGTGGGGTGGGGAAAATTGAACCGGAAGTGTTAGGATTTTTTTTTCGGGCGCCGAAGTCGCTAACAGCTATAAAACACGTGTTTGGACGAGATGGAAGAATTTAAAGGAAGAAATATAGCATTTGTGAGCGATTGGCTTCCAAAAAAAATCTTCAAAAGTTGTCTTCAAAGGAATTTTGGCTGCGTAATTCGTCTTTGTCATACTGTAGAGTGAATACAGTATGGTACGTTTTCACATCGTCCATTTCATAGTTAAAGCTCTGAAAGCTTTACGTTTCTGTTAGAGGTAATCAACAGACACTGAACAAATTAAAATACATGCAATCATAAACGCTCTAGGCTCTGTTGTTGATAAATGTACAGTTCGCTCGTTAAACAACCTTTGCCGTGTTTCGGAGTTAGAGCAGCTTGCTTATTGACAATGTCCAACTTAATTAATTCAATTTTCAAGTCATTTTTAATTGTGTCAATGTTAAAGTTGTGTTTTTGTAGTAGCTCAAGTCTGGTAAAAACGGCATCATCATATAAAGGGTCACGAAACATGTGTTAGCATGTTTATACAAGACGATTTATTAAGACGACAGGAGCCGACGACGATTGTTCTTTAGTTGGGTATGACAGACAAATCCGACTATAAGGTAGAAAGGGGGAGGGGGGGGGGGGGGTGGTGTTGAAGTTTCGAGTTGATCGGCGCCTTATTGTCATTCAATATTCCAATACGGTCTAAACCAAGTTCTATGGTAAAAAGCGATTAATACTGGAACTTGCAATAGATACCCTAATTAATAAACATGTTTTCGAGTAGTTTTGTTGGTCTAGACTAGTTTGTTTTTACACCGAATTTGGTCTCAGTAAAGAGCGAATAGCACCACCTAGACAATTTTTCCGAACATCAACCTTTTATTGGCTTTATTGCTGGATCATGTCCAAAGGAAAACTTTTCATATTCACAGTTCCACCTTCTATCTCTATTTTCGGCGTTGTATTTTTCAGTTTCGTTAAGTTATTCCGCGCCTTTTTTATTTTATGAAGTGGTGGAGATACCTGGGTATACGTAGCGTTGTTCACGTTGATGATAGTCTTGGATGACCTCGAGCGAACCGAGTCAGCCACTAAAGAAAACTCTGAAGTCATCAGGTCAGATTTCGCCCCTCGCAGGCTTCTTAGTCAACGAGGATCGCTACACAAGTCATTACCCGGTTTGGTATTGTCAAGGAAGCTGCCCAGGGGAGGGTGGGAAGATTTCATAAGGAATCAAGAATTGGACTGTTAGGCAGACTATTCTTTGTGTCCTGAAGGCACTTAAAGTACCTAAATTATCAGCAAGACAGTTATGCTAAGCTTTGGATTAGCCCTGTCCTAAGAAATTTAACTCGCATCTTGACTAAACACTGTCAGACCTCTTTTGCTGTGCCCCACAAGATTAAATGGGACACGCCTTTTTTGCTTGACAAATACAATTAGGCATATGCTTGCGAAGCCTTATTCAGTTTGGCTTCACAAACATATGCCTACAATGTTGTGAATGAAAGCGCTTTAAAGCCGTCGCAGATAAAAAATATCGTGGGTGTTTTAGCTTGACACGAGGTAATGTTCCTGGAAAACTGATTGGACAAATTAGGTTTTCGAATAATGGTGTGTACCAAGACCAGAATGCTTCAAGCGACTTTTTTCTGTGAGACAAATTTTACAATTAAAGAGCAAAAAAATCTGAATCATAACAGAGTAATAGAGCGTTTTGACAAAGCATTCTGCTCTACTGTTTAAATTTATTGCACGGCAACAAAGCTCAGTAATAGTTGGAACACTGATCAAGTTAATAAGTTGAAGCTCAATGAATTTTATTTATCCCTTTAACTTCTCTCGCTTGAAGCTCAGTACATCTAAGCAGGTGCATTATCTCACAAGATAAGGAATTAGGGAATTCTACATTCAACAAACCAAGATAGAGAAATTCATTTAGTGGATAACTGTGCTTGTAATACAAGACGTGCACGAGTGGACCTGGGGGAGGGTGCAGTGGGTGCGCACCCTCCCCCTGACATGACCTGCGGTTTTCTAATAAAACTGCCATTCTGCCAAAAAAAAGTCACCAGTCAGCTATGCCATTCCTTAGTGGTGCACCCCCTCCTAAGAAATTTCCTGGATCCGCCCCTGACGTGATTGGCGACAAAAGAAGCTTCTAGCAAAAGCAACTACCCAACTTGTGTACAACCTATGAGTGAATTGGCGATAGCTGTGAACGCTTCAGCGAAATAAAGGGATGATTAAAACTTATTGATTGTGATTCATTAAGGATATAATCACCTCCAATAGCAGCCAGAGAAGGAATTCAGAATAACTTTGAAGAAATTCAAATTTCTTGTGAAAGCTTATTTTGTTCAGTCATGAATTGAATGTCAAAAAATCTACAGTACTTGGCCTAAAAAATGGCAAGGTCGTCTGATTTAGCACCTCAACTTCAACACCTTTGAACAATTTTTTAAAAATTAATTGTCAGTACTTGCCTTATTTAACCCACCTAGCCCTCTCGTAGGCCTTTTAAGAGCAAGTTCTGGGTTTTAACATACACGTCGAATAATGTGATGCATAATCATTCATGGTAATTTCTAAACTCGTCACAATGTGTCACAAGTCTGCGAATTTCATGTATTACTTTTATGGTTAGACTCTTGGAAATTGTGTACATTTTTCCCACTGATTGACAGTTTGAAAACGCTGTTTTATGACTGTCAGATGTAGCCGAGCAAGCAATTTAAAAAATCTTACAAAGAAAACACAAATCGGGGAAATTGACCACCGGAAGGGCTTGTTCCGTTACCGTTCTGTGTACTTTTCTTAAATGTAAACTGCACGCCTGACACGTCCACCAAAGAAAGGCCGTTGTATCCCTGGCCAGAGGGGGGCCCAGAGATTAGTGCTTCGATATTATAATCCGTGTTTTTCTTTACATCAAGTGGCGTGTCAAAAACAATTTCAAATCCAAAGTAAGTATCAAGATTGTATTCCATTTGCTGTGACCTAAAGCTATCCGTCTTGGTTTTAACAGTCAAATGGCTTTCAAGATCCTTGATCACTAATTCAACATGATAGTCGTTGTTCACTTTGCCAAATAAACAAATTCCATGCAACTTGATGTTGTTGTTCACGCTAAAAGTAAGGAAGTCTTTTGTCCCTCTGTAATCCCAACACCGACCCCTATTTACCCTGTTAAATCTATCACAGGTGCGAAACACAGGGGATAAATCTGACCGCTTTGTCTCTGGAAATCCGACTGGGGTGGCCACCAATGCTGAATTGAAGAACTTTACGAGGTTGACTACTTCGTCTACAGTAAGGATTTTTGCGTCAAGGACAACGGTTGCAAATTCTTGTTCTTTCATCAAGGGAAAGCGGATTTTTTTAACTACTGCTTCCCCAAGAATCCCTCTTTTTGCTTCGCCATTTGCTTCTAAGCCTTGCTTTTTGCATTGCTTTGTCGCCCACAAGTGAACAGCTTTAAACAGGTCGATCTCTTTCATGGTAAGAGTGTCTCTTGCGATGATTGCCTCAAGCAAGGACCGTTGAATTGTCGAAAATCCATCTGAGTTCGCGACTGCTTCCGACTGTGTGTCGATCACTTTCCAACATCGATCTACCAAGGCTTTGTCGTCGTACTTTTCAGCCAATGGAAGGATGCTGAGGACATTTGATGGGTGTAAATTATTTTGCACATATTCGCTGCATTTATCAACCAGTGAAGGCACCATGTATTTCTTTGCCAAATAAAAGACCTCCATAACATTGCTTCCGCTTAAATTCACTTCATCGCTGTACATGAAACGAAACAACTCCAACAGACTGTTGTATTCACAGTCAGGCAGTTCAATGGAGCCACTAGTTTGCGCTAGCTCACCGTAAAACATAGCTTCAAACACAGGACTACCAATGGACAGCACAAACTTGTGAGCTGCAATAATTTGCTTGCTTTCACTTTCGCCATCGCTGTCAGATTTACGAACTACGAACTTCACATCGCTGAAAAGGTCGTTGTTCAGCATAAACATGGTTCTTTCTCGGATTGTGGGCCTCTTTGTTTGCCAATTTTCCCGGGCAGACATCTTCGTTTTGAGAGGCAATTTAGATATGTTCACGATACTCCGCTTCCCTTCGTTGTGTCTGTCAAGCCGATGCTGAGCAACGTGACGATTCAGCCTATGAGACATACGTCACACACCGCCCCTTGCTGTGTGATGCATGAATGCTTCCTGGTTTTAATAATTCTGGCTTTTTACGTGACGTCACAAAAAAAACTAAAGTTACAAATGTTGAGTTTCTTCCTTCATCGGGTTAAAGCCACTTAAAAAAAAAATATATCTGCTGGCCTGTTTTAAGGTTGGTAGCATGCTTTCTTTTTGAGAAAAAGCAGTTTGAATTTTGGATTTCGTCGCTATACGTGACATCTGGCGTGACATTATGCATCATATTATGCATGGATGGTTTCTGATAAAAGGTCCATGTATTGTTATGTGATGGTCACATAAAGATCAAACGTGAAAGTTGTTCTTTTCGAAAATTCATTTTATGGAAAGCCAGATAAATAAAGTTCACTCACCCACTATTTTCTGCGTTGTCCTGAGTGATTTGATGGGTTTTTGGGACACTTCGATTTCCCCTTCAGATCTGACGCAACTTCCAAGACCGCTCACAGCCGAGTGCGTCAAGAATTCAGCCGAATTTCTCTTACTTCCAAAGGTTATTATTTGTTATTTGTTATTTATTTATTTATACATTTGTTGGAGAAGGTTGAAGTTTTGGCAGCTATTCAGCTGTTGTGGACCTGCAATACCCACCCAGGTCGCTTGCCTCCCCTCTGGCAATTGAAAAGTCGATAATTTTGCTAGCATCGTGCCAAAAATCATCGCATTCACATGGCTCTGCAACCTCAAAATCCTGCTCGATTTGCAAGCTTCGCTCTGGTTTTTGCTATCGTTAGATGATGCGGACAGGACTGAGCCATCATTGGAATTTGGCCGGGCTGAGATTAAAGAGCTTTTATGTTGCATTGATGTGTTCTAGCCTGCATTTATAAGGGCTTCAAAATCTCACAAGATCCCTCAAGCCGATGACGTAGAAGAATTAAAAAACGAAACAAGACTTACCTGGAAGTGGAAGTTTGATTGAGATTCTTCTACGTCATCTTAGGCTTGAGGGATCAGGTGGGAGATTGCATTGCGCATACGTACTTCAGTCTTGAAAGAGATATGGCCTGGATCTCTACTAGGGTGGTTACCTGATCCTTCAAGGCTAAAATGACGTAGAAGAATCTCAATCAAACCTCGACTTCCAGGTATCGTCATCGGCTTGAGGGATCATTTGACATTTTGAAGCCATGATAAATGCAGGCTAGAACACATCAATGCAACATAAAAGCTTTTTAATCTTAGCCCAACCTGGAAAGAGCATCACATGAAATCTTATCACATGCTTGAGTACATTGACCAGTTAGCTATTACTAACTTCAACTTCACTAAAATACTGCAGTCTCAATTCAGGCCTTATAGATGGCTTCAGCAAAAGTATTTTTGTGTTGAACAGGCACACAATAATGTTTAGCAAACGTTTGCTGGGGGGACCATCCCCCTGTACGAAGTATAGCCATTTGAGGTACTCCTGCCTGCGAAGCTGCTAAGGGTGAAGCACTTCGTGTACTATGTGCACTAAATCTAGTGGTGTCAATAACAGCTAGTTTAAATTAAGCATAGACATTATCCAGCGCCTAAGAGTATTAGCACTGACAGCATGATAAGGCTTCTGGTATGTCAAAAACAACCGAATTTCTTGCTCTCTTAATGACTGTGTTCTCTTAAGATAATGTGACAACGTTTCAACAACACAAATCTCAGGGTTCTCAGGGAAAAAACAAAGTTCGATGACTGGGGACTTGACAGAAGGCAAGGATTTGTTTTAACAAATCAAACTTGAATGTAAACTTGTCCTTTTCCTGCATCGTGCAACTTAGATCTAACTTGTGCAATGACTGCACCCTCTGTGCTGGTACTAGGGCAACTAGAGAGGCAGTTTTCATTGAGAGGTCCTTAAAGCGAGAGAGCCATATTGTCTTTCCATTGTCGAAAATAGTCCATCACAATTTTAACATCCCAAACGATGGTATAATGAGACTTCGTTGGCCTCGAAATGTAAACCCCTGTCATAGACCGTCAAATCAGTTAAGGGATGATTTCCAACGGAACATGTGCTACCACAGTCAAGTGAGGATAAGGCAGAGTGAGCAGTGTTAAGAGAACTGTATCCTAGCCCCAGCTCATAAAGTAGAGTTAAACACTTTAACACATTATTTACAGAAATGTCATGCGAATAAATCTTCCTTTTACTGCAGAATGATGACCATGTGTTAAGATAGACTTCATACTGGTGTTGGGTGGATTTCCGCCAGGACTGCAACATGATTCCTCTAACTTCCTCTGGAACTCCTTTTGCCTCAAGGCATTTCCGGATACAAAACATGCCATCAGTTGCATTTTCTTCCATAGTGAGTGATTTGATTGGCAATGTGGCAGTCTTAACAGGTTCTCCTTCCTTAGTAACAGCCTTGGCAGTTGAATCGACATGGACATTATCCTGGGGTAATATGTCTGAGTGGGCCACATGGGTGCAATGATCACTCCCTCTGCCTTGTCTGTCGTGATCTTCTGTAAACATCTGGGAATGAGAGAAAAGGGGGGTGGGAGGGGGGTGGGGGATGCATAAAATGTTTTTCTCTCCCACAGTATTGAAAAAGCATCCACAGCAGTTGCACCAGGATCTGGTTTCCATGATACATAATTATCAATCTGTTTGTTTAACCTGGAAGCAAACAGGTCAGTCTCAAAAGGGCTCCACAATTGGGATAACTTTTGGAAGACCTCTGACCTGTCTTCAACGTCCACTCCGTTCGATCATGAAATACCCTAGATTTGTCGTCAGCCAAGGTATTCTGTTTCCCTGGCACATGAGCTGAGCTAAGGAATATATTTCAATATCATAACAGGCTCTTGATTTATATTGCCTCCCATATTGTTTATGTAGTAGACGGTGGTTGTGTTACGTATTTGCTTGTTACTAATATTGTTGCACAATGAATGTAATGCAAAGAGGACTGCTTTGAGTTCCAGCTCGTTAATGTGCAAGCTTACTTCCACAGGGGACCACCGACCACCTGTGGTCTGGTTGTCTCTCACTGCCCCCCACTCTTGTTTGCATGCATCTGTAGTGATCGCAATATCTGGATTTGGTGGTGAGATTTTCATGTCCGCATGGTGGATATTATCAATCCACCATTGCAAGTCCAGTTTAGCTGATGTACTAAGTTCCATTTTTGCATCAAAATCACCGAGATTTTGTTTCAAGGCATCAATTTTTTCATCCTAAAGGGTTCTATAGAACAACAAACACAATTCTACAGCAGGGGCACTGCTAATCATAAGACCAACAACTCTTGCAACCTCTCTGATGGAGGGGTGCTGGATATTGAGGAGTTCTATGCACGCCTCCCTAAGGCAGTTAGCCTTGTCTGGTGTCAGTTTAACTGTCATTTCTTCAGAATTAATGACAACCCCCAAAAAGTTTAATGCCCTTGTGGGGATGAAAACTGACTTGTCTGGGTGGATAATAAACGCCAAATCTTGGAAGAGCAAAGGGGTGTTTTTAACATTTTCCCAGCATTCCTGCTGGGTGTCTCCCAGTAGAAAAGAGGCATCGATGTAAGGGGCTACCTCATACGTTTTTGCCTTATGTTAGCATACACAGGCTTTAACAGCTTAGTGAATAATCATGGGCATTAGGAATCCCATTGGGAAAGCAAGTATACTGAAAGATAATCGAAATTTAAAAAACGATCTCTGGCTAAAATGATTAAAAACTACGAGCTTTCTACTGCCCGAACTGCAGTCTTCGACGGGTAAAATGAATGATAAGAAAGCGACGAGAAAATTTGAATAAAAAACGAGAATTGCGAAATAATACAAATGTAAATGGCTATAAATGTTTGTTAAAAAGAATGTTGTATTGCCGTTTTTCTAAAAAAAGGACGCTGTGAATAGCCGTGGGCAATACAACATTCTTTTAACAAACATTCATAACCATTTACATTTTTATTATTTCGCAATTGACGCTTTTTATTTAAATTTTCTCATCGCTTTCTTATCATTCATTTTACTCGTCAAAGACTGCAGTTCGGGCAGTCGAAAGCTCGTAGCTTTTAATCATTTTAGCTAGAGATCGTTTTCTTTATTTCAACTATGTTTTACCCTGGCTGCGGCCCTTCAATATTTTTACGTATACTAAAAGAGTTTGCCCTTCCACTTAAAACGTAAATATTTGCGGTGTCCTGGAGTTAAAGTTACCGAGTAGTAAGCTTCTTTTAAATCTATATTGATGACACAAAACAGTTAGACTTCACAAGTTAAAATAACTGACTCAATGCTTTCCATTTTGAAATGATGATACTGTACATTCCCATTGAAGTCTTTAAGATTGAGGATCAGTCTGTAAGTACCATCCTTTTTGTGTCGAATGAATGTAGGGGAGATAAATTTCCCTGTGCAATGGCTCGTCTACTCAAGGACTCCCTTCGCACAGAGCCTAGAAATTTCAGCATTGATGATATTATCTTCCTCGCTATTAAACGTTTGTATTTTCACATTATGACGGTTACATGAAGCGCCTAGTCCAAATTCAATGTCACAATGCTGCACTGTGTCAAGGATAAAGGGGTTAGAGGTCAACTTCCTCCAGTTGTGTATAAACGTTTTCAATCTACCTGCTTTGAATTGAGCAGTACTTATGAGGGGAAAACTGGCCCCCTTTAAGCATATCAAGGGTGAGTGTCTCACCTCATCTGGGGTTTGCACTATATCTGCTACAGGTTCAGTTACGTCTTTGGCTCCTTGTTCTTCCCTCCCCCTTTTTGTGACTTCTGATATGGGTTGCTGTAGAGAGAGGGGCGCTTTCCTAAAAAAAGTACGCTGTGTATAGCCGTGTCGTTGGGGATGCAGTCGTGAAGCACGTCAGTCCTCTGAACCTCTGTGAGCCACCACTCTTGAAGTGGCGCTGTCTGGAGAATGAACTCTGCTGCAACATAGCCTTTCGTACGACTTCAGTGGTTTTCTCTATGTCCTCTAGTCGCTTTGATGTGTCACCACCAAAAGGAATTGGTTTATGGGAATGCACGAAAAAATGGATTTTCACCAAATTTGCACAGCGCAAATATAATGCAAACATATATTTACTCTAGAGCAAACCTGTACCAAACGTGGTAAATGCCACATTTGCTACCATATTTGCACACTAGTGTGAATATAGTAGCAAATGTGGCATTTACCATGTTTGCTACAGGTTTGCTCTAGAGTAAATATATGTTTGCATTATATTTGCGCTGTGCAAATTTGGTGTAAATCCATTTCTAGCTAGATATATATGATGAAGAGAAGAGTGACATGTAATCCTCATTCAAGTCAGGCTTGATGCACTCTCTGCGGGGAGCATTTATTTCATAGTTGGCGAAGCTCATTGTTTCGATTACACCCATGTCATCATTGAGGAAAATATCAGGATCCTTCTGAATGGCATCTATACCATGACCAGATGATTTGGTCATGTCTGGCAGCTTGTCTTTCAGGTTCAATGACTTGTCTAGCATTTTTTCCAGAATTGTGACTGACTTGACAACACAAGTCTGGGCAACTTGAGCCCTAGAGTCAAAAGAATGGGTCTGTGGTCTGAGCCTTTGCCAAATAAGCTCATCTGTACTAATGAAGTACAGTTAGCGGGTCGGATTATAAGACTCAACTTCTCCTTAAGTTCTTCCTCATCAGGCTTTTTCGTCTTAAACATCAAATGTTTAATCATTCGAGATAACTGTTCATCAATACCTGAATCAACCTTCTCCTGCATTTGTATTTCGTCTGCAATGGAGTTAAGCACTTTCTGTTTGCTCGTGGTCTCACCAGAGCCTGAATTTGATCGCGCCTTTTTCTCCGTGGTATGGTGAGAGTCAGAGAGAACATCACATTCCTCGTCGTCTGCGTTCCAGACATCCGGCTGTGTCAGTGTTTGCTCTAACAGATCACATTTTCCAGCCAGAGTATTTTTCAAGTCTCGGATCGATTCCGATAGCATATACCTCCGAACTTTTAAAGCTCGCTCTCGTCACTGGTATCGGGTTTCCGCGCCGATTCTTTCACTGAGACATTCGGCGAATGTACTGCCCAACTATTGTTTTCATCACAATAAGTCTTATGAATAGGGCCCTCTTTGCTAGGACCTGCAGTACTTTCAGTATTCAGAGAACTTCTTTGGTCTTTCTGCTGGTCTTTGTCTTTCTGAGTTGTCGTAGGGTTGAACATTTTTATTCTGGTCGCAAGTGTGCTGCCACGAGCACGCGTTCAACTTATTCGGTGAAAATCTTCGATTCTCACAACAATATTTCCACTTTTCCCCAAAAAGGGGGCTCATTAAAGTGCTTCTACGAAGCAGTGATTCTTCTGGACGGTTGTTGTAAAATCTTAAACCCGCGAAAAAGGCAAGGGAAATGCTGCGATTTTTCTGCTGTCCTCGAAGTACAATCACGCGTACCGTACTGAAGTACGCCTGAGCACTGCAATCTCTCACATGATCCCTGAAGCCGATGACGTAGAAGAATAAAAATCAAATTAACCAATCAAAAAGCACACATTAATAAGTTTGTCTCTCTTGGGGGAAATCTGTCCTTTTTGATTGATTAATTTGATTTTGATCAAATTCCAATGATGGCTCAGTCCTGTCCGCATCATCTAATGGTAGCAAAAACCTGGGCGTAGCTTGAAAATCGAGCAGGATTTTGAGGTTGCAGAGCCTTGTAAATACGATAATTTTTGGCACGCTGCTAGCAAGATTATCGACTTTTCACGTGCCAGAGGCTGACAGGCGAGCGACCTTTGGAAGTTTGAGAAATTTGGCTAAATTCTGGAGGTACTCGGCCGTGAGCGGTCTTGGAAGTTGCACGCGTTGTCTATTTATATTGTATGTGACGACGCGTCGGATAAGAAGGGGAAATCGAAGCGTCCCAAAAACCCATCAAATCACTCAGGACAACGCAGAAAATAGTGGGTGAGTGAACTTTAATTATCTGGCTGGCCATAAAATGAATGTTTGAAAAGAAACATCGCCATTTGACGTTTTTATGGCACATTTTCCTCGATTAGTTGAATCGACCGTTACAACTGTCTCAAAATAAGGTGACGTCACGCGCCCTCGCATCCTTATCGTTGTCTGCCTGTGGCTCCACAATGACAAATATATCGATGAAATGACAAAAAAAGTGGCGTTCACAAACTGCTCCCAACCCATCAAGGATACCTATCTTCTACACCTTAACTAAAATACACAAACCAAACCGGGCGGAAGACTGATTATCTCAGGTTGCGATGGGCCAACGAAAAGAATATTATCATTTGCTGATCATTTGTAACATGTTTTGTAACAGCCTATTGCCTTGCGACAAAAATTGTACATCAAAGACACAACTGATTTCATAAATTTCGTTGAGGAGACAATAATTCCACAGGATACTATTTTGGTATCTATGGATGTCACAAGCTTGTACTGCTTGTACACGAACATCCTACAAGAGGAGGGAATTCAAACAGTATGCAGTGCATATGAGAATTTCCACAATAATAACTCTCTTATTCCATCTCACTATCTTAAAAAAATGCTAGGCCTCATACTTAAAAAAAATTCCTTTGAGTTCAAAGGAGAAAATTATCTCCAGACTCATGAAACGGCTATGGGAACAAAAATGGCGGTCGCTAGCTTTTACCTACATATTCCTAGCCGAAATCGAAACCAACTTACTAAACCAAAGTAGGATAAAACCCATAGCATGGAGACGTTATATCGATGACGTTTTCTCCCTTTGGGACACGAAAAGAGATGACCTCGCTATATTCATAACACAAGCAATCACATATCATCCAACGATAAAATTCACAGCTGAGGTCTCAGACACCGAAATCGCTTTTCTTGACGCAGTGGTTTATTTACAAAGGAGTAAGATTCGAAACAGAATAGATCCTTGACATCAAAACCCACTATAAACAGACCGAGACCTACCAGTACACCCACTATACCTCTTGTCACCCCCCAAGTGTAAAACGAGGTTTCATAAAGTGTGAAGCTGTCGGACTCTTACATACAAACTCCTCGGAAACGCATTTCCAGGAGGCCATCTCAAATTTTAAAACGCGACTTGAAGCTCGCGGCTATCCTAAAAACCTAATAGATGGCACATTGGCTGAAGTAAAATTTTCCGGAAGGCAGTCAGCATTAAGAAAACAAACAAAAAAGACTCACGAGAGAATAATACCATTTGTCACAACATGAAGAATGCAAAACATTTATAAAACGCCTCCCATCATATCATACAGAAGATGGAAATCACTTAAAGACATTCGTTAGAGCAAAACTTTGAGGGCACATACTAAAGCGTCGCAACCGTAAAGACAAGTAGGGAAGTCAGAGTAGGTCTGTCATGATCTTTTCTCCGATCGCTCTTCTGTGACCCAGACAAGAGTCAGGAACGGGCATCAATTTTCGGTACGCGGAGGAGGGCAATTAAAAACTTAAAAGTGCGATATTTCGTTCGGACCACCCAACTTCGTCCGGCACAACGCAAATTTGAATGTTAAGAAGGGTTACATAATCATGGTCTCGGGGGATCTAAGATGGTGTCATAGATGCTGACTAATTCGAAGCCATTGTCTCTGTTCAAAGACGGCTTACGTAATCTTATCTCAATTGCCTCCCTTATGCGGCGTTTGAATGTGTTATTCCCCGTGGCAAGAACTTTTGCTTTGCTGTAATCCACTGAATGACCCGTGAGCTTGCAATGTTCATGAACAGCTGACGAATTCCTAGAAAGATGTTCCTTTACTCGAGTTTCTAATAACCGAAAAGTTTCGCCCACATACTCTATGTCCCATTGTTCGCAATGGATGTGATGAACTGTTCCACACTGTTTAAGGTTTTCTGTTTTATCCTTAACACGAACTAGTTGTGATCTTTAGGAATTGAAAGGCTTGTGGACAAGTGTAACCTCGTGTGACTTAAATTCTCTTTGGAGGCGTTCCGAAGTGCCCCTGATGTATGGCATTGAAGCATATATTCTCTCCTCGTTAACAGATTCTTCGGAAACTCTA
>NC_090871.1:28058289-28073289 GCF_036669935.1 Montipora foliosa | reverse complement strand
AGGTCACCGTATACCGGAAACCTACTCATACTGATCAATATCTGAAATTCCATTCTAACCACCACCTTCAACATAAAAGAGCTGTAGTTAACACTCTGCTTCTTCGAGCTCAGGCCTTGGTGTCTGAAGAAGTTGACAAGGTAAAGGAAATTCAACACGTTAAGCACTGATTGACTGATTGGATGCTAACATTACCGAACATACACTGGATCTGCTTTTTTTTTTTTCTAGAGTTTCCGAAGAATCTGTTAACGAGGAGAGAATATATGCTTCAATGCCATACATCAGGGGCACTTCGGAACGCCTCCAAAGAGAATTTAAGTCACACGAGGTTACACTTGTCCACAAGCTCCAGCAAAGGAACATCTTTCTAGGAATTCGTCAGCTGTTCATGAACATTGCAAGCTCACGGATATTCAGTGGATTCCAGCAAAGCAAAAGTTCTTGCCACGGAGAATAACACATTCAAACGCCGCCTAAGGGAGGCAATTGAGATTAAGATTACGTAAGTCGTCTTTGAACAGAGACAATGGCTTCGAATTAGTCAGCATCTATGACACCATCTTAGATCCCTCGAGACCATGATTATGTAACCCTTCTTAACATTTAAATTTGCATTGTGCCGGACGAAGTTCGGTGGATCCGAACGAAATATCCCATTTTTAATTGCGCTCTGAGTACCGAAATGTTTATATATTTTTTTTATTTTTAAAGAGTATTATAGTATTTTCCGCTTCAGCTAATAGGTACTCCTGGTAACTCCTACAAAGGAAGAAGCCGGCCAGGGGATTGAGCTTAAATGCAGCATATTTCTCATCATTCTCAGAGCTGCTCATTCCGTGAACAAAACACAACTTTGTTTTGTTTTTTTTCCTCAGATACGAAACGTATGTATGTTGACTTCAGGATAAACTATTTACACAATGTGATGTAGTGGCTAATAGAACTAGAGTGATTTCTTGATTCTCGACTGTTTTCTTCGCTTTTTTTCGAGAAACTGGAGATTTTATCTTGGAAAGTATGGAAAGGGCCTGAATTATAGCACATGGATGTGTTTGTAGGCGACGAGGTAGTGTTATATTCGTAAGCCAAGTCAACCCACTGTGTCATAGAACAAAGACTGATATTTCAATACGCACAGTTTCTTTCGAAACTTCCTGGAACTTGCTGTAGCAATAAAAGAACTTGAACTCTTCGATTTGAAACAGGAAATAGTCTGAGGTTTATGAACGTGAATTCCTTAAGCCGTGTGGCTGAGGGTTCTTCTGTATTCTTCCGTCTTCTAATCGAACTACAATCTTGGACAAAAACAGTTGATACATTCCTCAAGTTGAGTCAGTCGGACAATAACTACAATAAAAGCCCTAAACGAGCCCCTCTCCCTTCCCCACCCAAAGCAAAACTGTTTGTGAAAGGTGCAAGTAACCGCGGTATCAAACAACATTCCTCTGTGAGGGAGGGGAAGAGGGGAGGGGGGAGGTGGAAGAGGGGTTCGTAAATGGCAGATTTATGACATTGAAAGAATTTTTTTTTTCATATGGAGAGATAAAGAGAACGTGTCTTCACAATTTTGTCCAGGATTGTAGCTTGAACATACAATAAACAGAAAAATAAGAAAATAACATTCTAAACTGTAATCTACGGCTAATTACGCGATTAAGGAAAATCGGATAAAGAACAAATAAAAGGCAATTCACCAAACGATGAAATAAAAATATCACTCTTCACTAAACTGGAAATTCTGAACTTACTTTAATCTCCGAGATGCCAATGATTCCTTAAAATTTGATTCTATCTCTTGCCTTCCAGAAAAGGAGTGAGTCGAGCTGTGAGGGCTAGATATAATTAAGTTACGTTTAGAGCAAAACAACTAATTATTTGAGTACAACATGCAAGAAACGTGAGACCTAAGGAGCCACAAAATTTTAAATTTATGTCACGAAAGCGTGTGATGAAAACTAACAGCAGTGGTAACCGAAGAAGCAACCTCAAATGTGCGAAACTATGGAGGGCTGCTTCCATTCAACAACTCAACTGCTGTTTCTCTTCTTCTGAGAAAAACGTAAATTCGCATTTCACGCGCTAAATGTCTTACCCTTCTTTCAATCTAATGGAATGTTGACCCGAAAGTCTCGGTAACGGGGAGCTTCCGCGCGCTCTGAAAAGGACCTGCTGAAAGGTGGTTTCAACTGCAATAACATCTTCGAGATACAAAAGCAAATTCATGAACACGTTAACCTGAAGTATGAAAAGATGTAAATGTGACAAACACAAAAGCAATGGAAATGGATCACAAAACGCTTTGGCTACCTGAATGATTTTGGGTTAGACTGAAGTGAAAGACTGTTGAAAAATCCAAAGGTATTGCTTTCCATGTTACCATGCCAAATAGAATGATCCGTATCAAAAACAATACTTAACTAACAACAATTAGTCAAATTTACAGTTGTTTTTTTACCTGAA
The DNA here is from genome assembly GCF_036669935.1 of Montipora foliosa. NCBI lineage: Eukaryota > Metazoa > Cnidaria > Anthozoa > Scleractinia > Acroporidae > Montipora > Montipora foliosa. Next base: position 28,070,826 of record NC_090871.1, on the reverse strand, counting down.
GACTGTGCAGAGTTGAGTCTGGTTGCGTACAAATAAACAACAGATCACAGATCCACTCAGGGTGTTGGATTCGGCTCCGAGGGCCTCCACAGACTAGACATTTAGTTGTTATCGGCAACCGTAAAACGCAGCCTTGTGTGGGACGAGTTGTCAACAACTATTTGTTTACTTATCGACAACTCAAAAGTTATCGACAACTAAATAACGCAGTGTGTGGGACAAGTTGTCGGCAAATAAGCAGTTTCCCTTTTCAAAAAGGGAAACTACTTACTTGTTGACAACTTAAAATTTAGCTTTTAGTTGTCGACAACTCGTCCCAAAAACTGCGTTTTTTAGTTGTCGACAACTTTTGAGTTGTCGACAACTATACGTCTAGTCTGTAGAGACCCTGAGTTTGCTAAACCCATGATATCCATTCAGAAAAATTTTCTATTTGGTTTCGTTTCAGTGATGTACATAACAGCGCAGTTAGTAAAATATTTGAAGTACAGCTCACTTTTGATATCCGACGGCGGAAGATGGAATTTGTGTTCGAAGTCCTCGTCGCTTTCATGATTCCAGATATTTGTTTTTCCCCGCCTGTCTTGTTTATCCAATTGACGTTCCACTGTTATCTAATCTGCAGTGAAACGAGGACAAATCAGTTTCATACTAAGTATCGTAAGAGGCAGACAAGGATCAGGAATAGGCATCTCCTTTACTGCCAGCTATAATTCCATATGTCGAGTAGCTCAACTTGAAAAAGCTTACAACATATGATTATTATAATGCTCAATATCAATTCTTCTCGAATGAGCAAACATCAACCTGACACCCTTGATAGTTGGCACAGATTACATTACATTAGCGTACAAGTACAAATATCGCAAAGGAAATTTTACACAGGGGTAGCGAGAGGTGCCGTCGAGTTACCTTGAAACTGCGAGAAATGTCTATAAATACCTGGCTACAAATAGTCATGCCTACTACCAGACTATGCACACATAAGTGTAAATACCGAAACTCCCGAGCTACAATAACGTACATTCCATAACGTGAGAAAATACATTTCTTGAGCTCCATAAGGGAATATTTTGTTTAAAGACGATCCACCAAAACGCCATTCGCATGGGAATGACTTCGACGCCACTGAGGTTAATTAAATATTTTACTGTGTCCACCAGATAAATCTACACTTTTCTACTACCCCCTGAAACTTACCAAAAATACGCACAGAAGACTCTACGCACAAAGACACTACTTGGCAGAGGAGTGACAGGAAGGATTTTTCCTGACACGGGAGAAAATCTACTCATTTTTCGACTGGATTACCGTAAGGTAACCCAATAATCCTCACCGTTACAAGATAATAGAGAATTTAAGTAAAATGTTACGCGCGAGGGCGCCGTAAAGTGGAAAGTGGGGGTCTCTTCTCACTTGTGAGTGTCCGAGGTTAATTGCGACGTTATACTCGAAAGAACAACATTAAAAGCAAGGTGACACACATTAACAACAACCCGGTGAGAACAGCACATCACGCATGCGCACGACCATTCCACCCGGTCAATTAGCAGCCATGGATGCATATTCACAAGTAAAATATAACAACAATTTGCATCAATATCGCAATTAAAAAACTACTAAATCAAACTCAAGTAAATTCACACCTGCCTGCAAGCAGGCAGACCCTGAGAGTCCAACAATTTAGCAGGGGCACTCTTTACAGGCTTCTTTGCATCAGATGACTTTTTAGAGAACTTCTGAACACGAAAAACATAATTAATCATACAATGAAGGGAATCAGGAGGTAAACTGTGCTTGTCCATTAGTCTAGAGCCAAAATCAGCAACTTCTTTTTTAGACATTCGAACCACATAATCACGAGACAGTTAGGCTAAACTAGAAAGAATAAGAGGATCAATCATTTTTATCACGATGAATACTTGAAACCGTGGTAATGGACGAAAGCGTAGGTGGCACTGAAGCAGCAGACGAAACAGACACATCCTGAAAAGGAAGAGAAGAAGAAACATCACAAACAGGAGAAGGTGGAGAAGGGCCTTCAGCAGGAATATCAGGGACAAAAACAGGAACTTTAGGAACATCAAGAGCGGGAGCAACATCAGACGCAGGAACATCAGAAACAGGAACAGGAACATCGAAAGCAGAAACAGGAGAAGAGGAAGGAGAAGGAGCTGCCGAGGCAACAACCCCGTCATCCACAGTCAGCATCTCATCGTCTTCCTCGAACTGGGAAGTCTCAGAAGAGGCTTCCTCAGGTGGAAGAGCATAGTTAGCACTCAGTCTGGTATCATCTTCAGCGGGCAGGCACACTTGAATGCAAAACCTCTGTTCCTGGGTGAATAGCACCCCAGACCTGCCTTCACTCTCGAGCCATGTGACCGGGCTGAAGACCTCGGCGGCACAGACCAGAGAGACCGGTTTTACGGCAAATAACATAATGGACAGGCAAGCAGCAACGAGTGGCAGATGGAATCAAAGGCTTTGCTCAAGTCAACAGCCACGGCGGCCACACCCTCTCTATTATTAAGACTTTATCTCCAATCTTTTTCAGTAGTGCTGTACAGCAGGAATTATCCTTTAGATAGCCAGACGGGTTAGAAGACAATATGTAGCAAACCGGACCGTATAACTGATCAAACATGACCCTCTCGTACACCTTAGACAGTGCAGTTAAAACTGACACAGGACGATAATTCGCTTTATCTCTCTCATCAGATTTCTTATAAATTGGAGAGACATCACTACACTTCCACACCACTGGCCATACGCAATGTTCAATAAAATAATTAATCAGAGTGGTCAGCGGTTGCGCGATGGCCGGGGCAGATATTCGCAACAGTCGATGTGATATATTATCACAACCGATTCCCTTCCTTGGGTTAAGCTTATCCAGAATTTCCATGATATATCCACAGTTTACTGTGTGAAAATTAAACGACTGCTCCAGTTTTGTCTTCTCGCAAATGCTCATAATACTTGGGTGGCCAGTGAAGTCCTCCATATCCATTCTATTGCCATCGCATTCAGCCACCTCACAAAAGAAGTGGTTAAAAGCTTCTACAACCAGCAGAGGAGGATCTGTTATCAACTGCTCATCCTCCAAAAAAAAGATCTGTGAACGCGATTTAGCTTTGCTAGGGAGCAAAGGCTTCATTTTCCTCCCAAAACTCTCCGTGATGTTTAGTATTTATTGAGGCATCCGTGAAAAACGATTTCTGTCCCTTGCGTTTCAGCCATGTCACTTTATTTCTCTGTTTGCTAAAGGCATCCAAGGATGAACCAGAAGGATTTTTAGCATGTGCTTTGAACAGATGATTGCGGTAGGAAATTTCACGCTGTAACTGAGGTGTTATCCAGTCGGCCTGCAAGCAGGCAGACCCTGAGAGTCCAACAATTTAGCAGGGGCACTCTTTACAGGCTTCTTTGCATCAGATGACTTTTTAGAGAACTTCTGAACACGAAAAACATAATTAATCATACAATGAAGGGAATCAGGAGGTAAACTGTGCTTGTCCATTAGTCTAGAGCCAAAATCAGCAACTTCTTTTTTAGACATTCGAACCACATAATCACGAGACAGTTAGGCTAAACTAGAAAGAATAAGAGGATCAATCATTTTTATCACGATGAATACTTGAAACCGTGGTAATGGACGAAAGCGCAGGTGGCACTGAAGCAGCAGACGAAACAGACACATCCTGAAAAGGAAGAGAAGAAGAAACATCACAAACAGGAGAAGGTGGAGAAGGGCCTTCAGCAGGAATATCAGGGACAAAAACAGGAACTTTAGGAACATCAAGAGCGGGAGCAACATCAGACGCAGGAACATCAGAAACAGGAACAGGAACATCGAAAGCAGAAACAGGAGAAGAGGAAGGAGAAGGAGCTGCCGAGGCAACAACCCCGTCATCCACAGTCAGCATCTCATCGTCTTCCTCGAACTGGGAAGTCTCAGAAGAGGCTTCCTCAGGTGGAAGAGCATAGTTAGCACTCAGTCTGGTATCATCTTCAGCGGGCAGGCACACTTGAATGCAAAACCTCTGTTCCTGGGTGAATAGCACCCCAGACCTGCCTTCACTCTCGAGCCATGTGACCGGGCTGAAGACCTCGGCGGCACAGACCAGAGAGACCGGTTTTACGGCAAATAACATAATGGACAGGCAAGCAGCAACGAGTGGCAGATGGAATCAAAGGCTTTGCTCAAGTCAACAGCCACGGCGGCCACACCCTCTCTATTATTAAGACTTTATCTCCAATCTTTTTCAGTAGTGCTGTACAGCAGGAATTATCCTTTAGATAGCCAGACGGGTTAGAAGACAATATGTAGCAAACCGGACCGTATAACTGATCAAACATGACCCTCTCGTACACCTTAGACAGTGCAGTTAAAACTGACACAGGACGATAATTCGCTTTATCTCTCTCATCAGATTTCTTATAAATTGGAGAGACATCACTACACTTCCACACCACTGGCCATACGCAATGTTCAATAAAATAATTAATCAGAGTGGTCAGCGGTTGCGCGATGGCCGGGGCAGATATTCGCAACAGTCGATGTGATATATTATCACAACCGATTCCCTTCCTTGGGTTAAGCTTATCCAGAATTTCCATGATATATCCACAGTTTACTGTGTGAAAATTAAACGACTGCTCCAGTTTTGTCTTCTCGCAAATGCTCATAATACTTGGGTGGCCAGTGAAGTCCTCCATATCCATTCTATTGCCATCGCATTCAGCCACCTCACAAAAGAAGTGGTTAAAAGCTTCTACAACCAGCAGAGGAGGATCTGTTATCAACTGCTCATCCTCCAAAAAAAAGATCTGTGAACGCGATTTAGCTTTGCTAGGGAGCAAAGGCTTCATTTTCCTCCCAAAACTCTCCGTGATGTTTAGTATTTATTGAGGCATCCGTGAAAAACGATTTCTGTCCCTTGCGTTTCAGCCATGTCACTTTATTTCTCTGTTTGCTAAAGGCATCCAAGGATGAACCAGAAGGATTTTTAGCATGTGCTTTGAACAGATGATTGCGGTAGGAAATTTCACGCTGTAACTGAGGTGTTATCCAGTCGGCCTGCAAGCAGGCAGACCCTGAGAGTCCAACAATTTAGCAGGGGCACTCTTTACAGGCTTCTTTGCATCAGATGACTTTTTAGAGAACTTCTGAACACGAAAAACATAATTAATCATACAATGAAGGGAATCAGGAGGTAAACTGTGCTTGTCCATTAGTCTAGAGCCAAAATCAGCAACTTCTTTTTTAGACATTCGAACCACATAATCACGAGACAGTTAGGCTAAACTAGAAAGAATAAGAGGATCAATCATTTTTATCACGATGAATACTTGAAACCGTGGTAATGGACGAAAGCGTAGGTGGCACTGAAGCAGCAGACGAAACAGACACATCCTGAAAAGGAAGAGAAGAAGAAACATCACAAACAGGAGAAGGTGGAGAAGGGCCTTCAGCAGGAATATCAGGGACAAAAACAGGAACTTTAGGAACATCAAGAGCGGGAGCAACATCAGACGCAGGAACATCAGAAACAGGAACAGGAACATCGAAAGCAGAAACAGGAGAAGAGGAAGGAGAAGGAGCTGCCGAGGCAACAACCCCGTCATCCACAGTCAGCATCTCATCGTCTTCCTCGAACTGGGAAGTCTCAGAAGAGGCTTCCTCAGGTGGAAGAGCATAGTTAGCACTCAGTCTGGTATCATCTTCAGCGGGCAGGCACACTTGAATGCAAAACCTCTGTTCCTGGGTGAATAGCACCCCAGACCTGCCTTCACTCTCGAGCCATGTGACCGGGCTGAAGACCTCGGCGGCACAGACCAGAGAGACCGGTTTTACGGCAAATAACATAATGGACAGGCTTGCGGGCTTACCAAACACGACAATTAGTCACTGATCGTAACGTGGTTACCATTTTAGAGTGCAGGAAAGTTGGCAAAGGTACTGCGCTGGACTGACGGACCTTCTCCGAAAGACTCGAAAAGAGTTTCAATATCATCATCTGAAACTTCGGAAGGCACATGTAACTTGAACATCACCGCAAACAAGGCCAGACGAGATCAGATCATCGCATGAAACCCGATTCTTAAAAGTCAGACGAACACGTCCGTCCGGCAAAAACTGAAGAGTAGTAAGCTTTTTAGCATCCAATACTCTAAACACACGTAGTAGCACGTCCGACGAGCCATAGACCGTATTCATGAATGGACACCAAGAAATTATTTTTTTGTCCTTGTGTTAATCATCCTCACTAGCCTCACTTAAGAGCAAAGTTTCTCTTGAATTTTGTTCGTGCTAACGAGGCTAGTGAGGATGATGAGCACAAAGACAAAATAATAATTACTTAGCCGCCATTTATGAATACGATCTATAGTTCATATAAACCGATTCTGGGAACTGTAATACCACACTGTCTGGACAGCGAAGGGACGGCAGAGCGGAACTTAATAACAATAGCAATAACAATAAACTTTAGTAACCACGTAAAACACCCAGGAGCGTGAGGCTCGTAACGTGAACGTGAAATAAAAATACAAAAGAAAATTCCTAAACTATTTACAAGATAAAATTTATCAATACAATTCATAAATATTCTAGAACTAAAAGAAGAGAAAAAAAAACAGTTCTAACAGATCTAGACACCAACAGTACTGTGAATGAAGACGGAAAGGTCGAGGAGGGTGTATATCGCAAGGCCACACATACGAGCAAGTATTTAGATTTCCATTCACACAGCCCAGCGCAAAACAAAAGAGCTGTCGTTAAGACCTTACTGGACCGCGCTAAATGTATTCCGTTTACGACGGCACGAAGACGAAGTGAAGAACGACGCGTCATTAACGACCTGAAAGCTAATGGCTATCCTGAAAACTTCATCAAGTTCGTGGTCGATCACCCAAACAGCGCAAAACCAAGGAGAGCCCAAAAGCATAATTATGCATCAATTCCATACATTAAAGATGTATCAGAGCGTATTAGACAGATTTTAAGCCGCGAAAACATTACGACAGCGTTCAAACCTCTAAAAACACTGGGTCATGTTTTCAAAAAACCTAAAGACCTGCCGACAAAAGAACATTTGAAAGGAATTGTCAATAAAGTGAGTTGCAGAACATGCCCCCTTTTACATATGTTGGAGAGAGTAAAAGAAGTTGGAAGTTGGGGCGGGGGCTGAGCACAAACCTGGAACTAATGGGGATGTCGGCTCTGCGGTAAAACAGAATGCCGAAACCACTGGCCACGACATACACCCAAATTATGTGGGCATTTTGGAAACAGTAGTAAAAACCAAGAACAAGTGGCTTTTTCTAGAGTCGTTGCATTCGTTCCTCGACGAAAACTCTGTCAACGAAAGAGCAGCATTCCCAGGGTTTATGCATCGCTGGCTTCCTCCCTCAGGGGTAACGAAAAATGACATCCTTTTTCTATATAGTTGCATTCCGTAACTTGCTGAGTACATTTCTCTGAAGAAGGTCGCAGAAGGCGGCTGAAAATTTAGTTTTTTAACGTTTTTAGATCTGTTTTAACCCCTCTTCTTTTAGAGTTATGAACACAGATCGCTCTTACAGTTTTAATATTCTAGAAACCACCAACTATCTATCAATACAAACATACTATAAAGACTTAATGTAAAAGCTACAAAAATCTATTGGCCCATATTGGCCTGTAGGGCGCGCTTGAAAGAAGGGAGGTCTTTTGCCTCCCTCACCTTGACTGGGATGCCATTCCATAATCTAGCGCAAATATATGAAAATGATTTATGCAAGCACTCTAAATTAAGGGTTCACAGAAGGATCTTTCGCGCGTTGCTAAGGAAGTGAAATGTAACTTCCGGTAACTGACATCATCATATCATGAGCTGACAAGAAAACCCACTCACAAGCAAAAGTCACCGCACAAACTGTTGTTTCCATCGAAGGTTTTTCTTCGCCCTTCCTCGCGCTCGTTCTCAGATCAACTGCGCATGCGTTAACGAACTGACTTCCGGTTTGAGAAAAAAGCTTAATTTCCGACGGTTTTAAATTGAATTAATTTTTTTTACATGGCACGTTTCATCCCCAAATACAGAATATAGCTAAGCATTGATTTTTTAAAATCATCTTTTTTGAAAAAGTTATGGGTATTTCAGTATCGTTTGTGTCTCTAAAAAGAACATTTTTCAAAATAAAAAGAAAACCATGCTTGGCTGGATGCAAAAACGAATACAAATTATCAAACCATCGATTAAATACCCAAATTGCGTAGCACGGACACAAATTTAGAGTTTTCTTTTATTGGTCACGTGACCATGGGCGTGGTATGATGACGTCATATTTAGGGTCATTGGCTTACAAAAGTTGGAAACTGACCAAAATAATACCAAATTCTCTCAAATTACTTAATCATTACATCCTTAGCAACGCACCCCAAAAAATACGTCAGTGGGCCCTTAACAGGTGGCAACTTTAATCGAGAGCCACCAACGCGTACATCATAGTTGACATTCAAAACGTTAAATCGTTCATTGAGATAGCTTGGGCGCTGCCATTCATATATTTATAAAGCACTCGGGCTTGAAAACGTCTTCTTGCCTGTAATGTTTGTAAATGTCCTATCTTTAAAAGATTGCTATATTCCGTTGATTTTGACAAAACCTAAAATAGTTCTTAGTATATAATAATTTGTATCTTCTAGCTTTTTATAAAGCCCATCAGAGATTCCGAGCAATAAAGGGGTACAGTACTCTAAATGTGGCAATATGTACGCCTTATGTAACCTTATCGTAGTAATTTCTGAGGGATGAACTTGCGCAAGCCTTTTTCAACTGCTCTGATATGTGTGTCTTGAAGGACAGCTTGCTATCCATGGCTACTCCCAGGATCTTTAGCCTATCTGTTGTTTTGACATTGGTATTATCTAGATGAAAGTCATAACGATACAACTGGAAGGACCAATGGCCATGGCCTGGGTCTTACTAACATTTACACCTAAATAATTCTGTTGAAAGAGGAGCCCATCACCCGGAACCTCAATCTCCCATATAAACCCTTGGAGACAACCTTTCCCCGTATCTTTACTTTTAGACGTTCAAATTCCCGCGAATTCATTATGCCATCCAATCAAAACAAAGTTAGTGTATGACGTCAGTGTCACGCGTTCGTCTCACAAAATATTCTAAAAATAAAAAGATACGGGCAAAGGCTGACTCAAGGATATAGTCTGGATGGAGGCTCTGGGTGATGGGTTCCTGGTTGAAACCAATTCGATACAATCTCCAAGTCAGAGTTAATTAAGTATTCAAGGGCTAGAGGAGATGCATCAGAAGCGTATGCGGTGATGTCATCTGCATATAGTCTAAGAGAAGTGTCTTTTACAAAGTAATTAAGATCGTTCATATAAACATTAAATAATAGCAGACCTAGCAGAGACCCTTGTGGGAGACCTGTGTTGACTGATCTCCACTGGAAATACACATTATCGAGCTTGACTCTCTGCTTCCTTCCACGGAGATAAGAACTCATCAGGGAAATGGCCCAATCCGATATCCCATAAGCTTTCAACTTGGCAAGCAGCAACGAGTGGCAGATGGAATCAAAGGCTTTGCTCAAGTCAACAGCCACGGCGGCCACACCCTCTCTATTATTAAGACTTTATCTCCAATCTTTTTCAGTAGTGCTGTACAGCAGGAATTATCCTTTAGATAGCCAGACGGGTTAGAAGACAATATGTAGCAAACCGGACCGTATAACTGATCAAACATGACCCTCTCGTACACCTTAGACAGTGCAGTTAAAACTGACACAGGACGATAATTCGCTTTATCTCTCTCATCAGATTTCTTATAAATTGGAGAGACATCACTACACTTCCACACCACTGGCCATACGCAATGTTCAATAAAATAATTAATCAGAGTGGTCAGCGGTTGCGCGATGGCCGGGGCAGATATTCGCAACAGTCGATGTGATATATTATCACAACCGATTCCCTTCCTTGGGTTAAGCTTATCCAGAATTTCCATGATATATCCACAGTTTACTGTGTGAAAATTAAACGACTGCTCCAGTTTTGTCTTCTCGCAAATGCTCATAATACTTGGGTGGCCAGTGAAGTCCTCCATATCCATTCTATTGCCATCGCATTCAGCCACCTCACAAAAGAAGTGGTTAAAAGCTTCTACAACCAGCAGAGGAGGATCTGTTATCAACTGCTCATCCTCCAAAAAAAAGATCTGTGAACGCGATTTAGCTTTGCTAGGGAGCAAAGGCTTCATTTTCCTCCCAAAACTCTCCGTGATGTTTAGTATTTATTGAGGCATCCGTGAAAAACGATTTCTGTCCCTTGCGTTTCAGCCATGTCACTTTATTTCTCTGTTTGCTAAAGGCATCCAAGGATGAACCAGAAGGATTTTTAGCATGTGCTTTGAACAGATGATTGCGGTAGGAAATTTCACGCTGTAACTGAGGTGTTATCCAGGGAAGCTGGTCCCCTCGGACTCGTTTTTTTCTTTACAGGAGCGTGCGCGTCCAACACTTAACAATAAAGAGTACCACAATGGTCCCAAAGGTCTTTAACATCGTCAAAGGCATATGCCGAGTCCCGTGGGACACACCCTCAGTCGTGGAGGAACTCACATTCTTTGAAATTTTTCATACTTCTGTAGACAAACTCGCGCGACTTTGGTCTAGGTGTCTTACTTTTCGGAATAGCGTAAACAAGGTCATGGTCACTTAAACCGAGCTGCAAATTCCCGCATACCGCAAACCTTTCTGGATGGCTAGCCAATACAACGTCGATTAATGTCTTTGTTTTTTCAGCGACGCGTGTCGGGTCCCGTATCTGATTATAAATGCAGAACCTTGAACAAGGCATTTTTGGTCCTACCTTCACTTTCATCTACCATCATGTCCAAATTGCTATCACCAATTACCATGACCTCCTGTCGTCTTCTATACATCATTTCCACGGCCGAAGTTAAAGAGGAAATAAAGTCAGTTGGTTTACAAAGTCTCTGTGATCTATAGCAGGCTTACACAATAAACCTCCAGTTTCTTCTATCTGAAACATCCAAACAAATTGACACTAACGATTCAGGCTCATGTTGTAGTCTACGAAATACACTCAGGTGTTCACGAATAAAGGCCATAAGACCACCTCCTCCTTTCTTTCGATCACGCCTTATAACGCGATAGTTGCGATGGTGGAAAATATCCGCACAGGAGTTATCGATTTTCGTTCCGGCATTATAAACATTATGTCAAATAAAGCTTGATTTAGCATAGCCTTCACTTCGTCAAACTTGCTTTGCACCGAGTTTATATTCAAGTACGATATCTTCAGGTTAGATTTGTAGTAGCTGCAAATATTGTCCTTGTACCATTGAACCGAAGTAGTCTGATCTTGAAGATTTTCTGTTGATAATTCTGTACTACAGTTGAGCGGACTATGACTGCTTTCCTCAAAGAAACTATCCGAGATTTGAGGCATGGTGCAAGGGAAACAAGTCCATGATATGGCATTGTTCCTGTACAGTAACTAGCCAACTCTTTGCGGCTCATTCCCGAACACTTGACATGAAATCCCCTCGTGCAGGCCGAGCACTCGACGCCATTTTGGTTTCTCTTCGAGACTTCTCACAGAAGGAGCAGATTGATTTCGAAGCTCTCTCCCCGGTCTTCTGGGTGCCGGGATTTAACTCAACGTTGCCAGAACGGCGAAGCAAAAAAAAAAACTGAGTGGCGGCTACGGCGTTGTTGTAATACAGGCATCGTCGTCCTGAATACCTGAGACGGACGAATTTAGGACTTGCCAATATTCTTGTGTAATTGTAGTGCGAGGTTAATCCACTAGTCGATTGTTTGCTTTCCTTGGGGCTTACAGTGCAGCTTGTACAATTTATGTGTCACCTGCTCTATGTGGTGGCCAACAACATGCACAAAAGTACGACAACCCAGCACAGGGACCTATCCGCCATCTTGCATGTCTTGTGTAATTTAGGGTTGGGCCCACGCTGTTCCCTCCCGGCAGGTACTTTGTACTTTGCCCAAAAAATAACAAACAAGCCAATTAGTACAACCACAATGACGAAAAGAGTCAGCCTTGTTGGGCCTAATCAGCGTGGCGTAGCTAACACACCAGGCGGGTGTTTTAGGCACTCCTTTAATCATGTGGGAAGGTGGATCACATTAAAAGATCAGTGTCACAATAATGCCGTGGGAGAACAGTTTTGCTGTTCCCAACCCAGATTACCACATGTATGACATGTGAAGCTGCCACTTAAAGGAGTGCCTAAAACACCCATCTGGTATGATGCTGAAAAAGGATCGGGTCCATCAGATGAACATTATTCCTGAGCGCCCTTGCACGGCGCATTTTGTGCTTCCTACCCAAGATACGCCTTTTTCTCAAGTTTTCGATGATTTTAAGAATTACTGTATTCGTGCAGCTGGTGTTAGGTGTTTGCTGCATAGTCCCAATTGTTTTGTATCCGAAACTTTTTCTACTTCCGAATATCGTGATTGTTTTCTTCGTAAGTTATC
>NC_090871.1:28023289-28053289 GCF_036669935.1 Montipora foliosa | reverse complement strand
GGTTTTCACAGTGGAATGGGTATGAAGATCATTGATCACTATGTCAACGTGATACTCGTTGTTCATACTGCCAAATAAACACATTCCATGCAACTTGATGTTGTTACTCACGCTAAAAATAAGAGAGTCCTTTGTCCCTGATCCGTAACCCCAAGCCTGACTTCTCTCTACGTTGTTAAATCTATCACAAGTGTGAAACACAGGGGATAAAAATGATCGCTTTGTCTCTGGAAATCCCACTGGGGTGGCCTCCAATGCTGAATTGAAGAACTTAACGAGGTTGATTACTTCATCTTGAGTTAGGATTTTTTTATCAAGGACAACGGTTGCAAATTCTTTTTCTTCCATCAAGGGAAAGCGGATTTTTTTAACTACTGCTTCCCCAAGAATCCCTCTTTTTGCTTCACCATTCGCTTCTAAGCCTTGTATTTTGCATTGCTTTGTCGCCCACAAGTGAACACCTTTGAACAGGTTGATCTCTTTCATGGTAAGAGTGTCTCTTGAGATGATTGCCTCAAGGAAGGAGCGTTGAATTGTTGCAAATCCATCTGACGTCACGACTTCTTCTGACTGTGTGTCGATCACTTCCCAACATCGAGCTACCAAGGCCTTGTCGTCGTACTTTTCAGCCAATGGAAGGATGCTGAGGACATTTGATGGATGTAAATTACTTTGCACATATTTGCTGCATTTATCAACCAGTGAAGGCACCATGTATTTCTTCGCCAAATAAAAGACCTCCATAACATTGCTTCCACTTAAATTCACTTCATCGCTGTACATGAAACGAAACAACTCCAGCAGACTGTTGTATTCACAGTCAGGCAGTTCAATGGAGCCACTAGTTTCCGCTAGCTCACCATAAAACATGGCTTCAAACACAGGACTACTAATCGACAACACAAACTTGTGAGCTGGAATAACTTGCTTACTTTCACTTTCGTCATCGCTGTTAAATTTACGAACCACAAACTTCACATCGCTGAAAAGGTCGTTGTTCAGCATAAACATGGTTCGTTCTCGGATTGTGGGCCTCTTTGTTTGCCAGTTTTCTGGGGAAGACATGTTCTTCTTGATAGGCAATTTAGAAATAGTTTCGATACTTCGCTTCTTCTTTTGTGTCCGTCAAGCCGATACTTAGCAGCGTGAAGGGTGTACAGAAATTTCAGCTGAGACACACGTCACGCTCGTACTATGCCTCTTGCGATGTGATTGCTATGCTGTGAAACGTGAAGAGATTATTAAGTCCATGATTAAACCCAGACAAGAGTGAGAAATGAGCATCTCGCTGATTAAAATAACTACTGATCAACAGAAATAACGGACGTCAAAATACTGATAGAAAGCGCTTTACAGACTATCAGGTTTCCCAAGTTGTCAATGCTCTGGCAAAACGGACAGGATTTACATCCCTATATTATTCGAAATTACAGAAATTTTCAGAAACGAAATAAGACAATTCAAATGAGATGCTACGCGCGAGTGAACAGTGAAGCAGTGCGTGAAGGTCTCCTATTGCGTATTGCGTATAAAGGTATGGACAATATAATTTGATTAATCGATTCTGCCAATCTGAGAGAGCTTGGCTGTGAAAGCTGCCAGCTGGTAATACCATTGACGCAATGCTGACGGTGAGAGGCTGTTCCACACTGCATCGCTTTGCTAAGCTACTGAGCAATACCGTGTAGGAAGACCTTAGACAGCAATGACCAGAACCAGGTTGCTGACCAGCGGTTTTCGTTAAAACAATGGTTTGCTGGGGCTGCTCAGTCTCGCGGGCTCAGAAAACCTTGTTGTGGTCATTGTTATTACTGGGTTGCCTATGGCAAACCCAGTCAAGGTCTGCGTTTAGTTTGTTTGTTTTCTTTTTTTTCTCTTTTTTTAGTTTTTTTTTTCCGTGTCGGCAAAAGTCTTGCCTGTCACTCCCCTGGTAAGTGGTGTCATTGTGCATAGAGCTTTCTGCGCGTATTTTCTTAGGATCGAGAGGGTAGTGAAACTGAGTAGATTTCTCTGATGGACACAGTAGAATCTCTAACTTAGCCTGCAATGGCGTCGAAAGTCATGTAACGCGAATGGCGTTTTAGTGGATCCTTAAACAAAATATACCCTTATGGAGCTCAATAATGGAAAGTCAGTTGGATAAACTAGGCAGGAATCTCAAAAGCGACGAGTACTGGACTTCGACAACAATCTATAGCCCGTCGAGACGAAATCAAAGCGAGCTGTATTAACCTGAAGTACATGGTATTTTGACACGATTGAGTTTCTTGTCTTCACGCACGCAATGAAATAGGAAGAGGTTTTCGCCTCTAAGAGCAAATATGTTGTTTGTTTCAATAAATTTTTCGCTGGAAAAGGATTCTGTGGTATTTTCTGCCTTTGTGAATTATAATATCATGTTGTGTATTGAATTTTCGAGCTTAAGGTTGAAATGTGATATGGGAGAAGTTTTTAGTATTGCTCTGTAAGCAGGAAGGGTTCACAGGCCTGTTGGAAGCGTGCTTGACTTTCAACAAAATGAGCCCCAAAATCAGTGAAAACGTGTGACGCAGATGAATAATAAAGTAGCTGCTATTTCCAAAATGATGGAATTACCTGGTGATAAATAACGTTGTACGCGTCTTGGAGAGTAAATTTTGACTTTGCATAAACAAGAGTTGGGTGATTGTGATCTTTGTTTTGACTTCGCTCATTTCATTGTCAAACTTTATAACACTTGACAGAAAAAGAAACTTGCAAAAACCCGGTATCTTGCCATCATTTGACACAGATGCTTCACTGTTTGGCGAGTAAACATGCCGCGGTAACGCACTCCCATATAAAAAGGCCGGGGTGCTTGTCAGAAACTTGAAAAGAACCCCTAAGAGGTACCAAGATCCTATCTTGTGGGCGTGGCATAATTTTTTTTTTCACACCGGGCCAAGACGAAGTTAGACAAAGTTAAGAAATAGTTAATTATCAAATGTCTCCTGTCATGATTTTTCGGCTCAATACCCTAAAGAGTACCGCTAAAGCTCCCGCTTTGGACCTTTTGAGGCTGAATACCATAAAAGGTACAGAAACCGCTCTTTACTCTTAAAAGGTACGACGAGCACCCCCGTCCATTCTATATGGAAGTGCTCCCCCCCCCCCCCTCTCCCACCCATCGCCTTTCCCATCAACTTCCACCCCACTATTAAAAAGGTAATAAGAAAGAGTTTTATAAGCGTTTTATACCTCACTAGGACAGGCTTCGATAAAAAATAACATGTCAAATAATGTTGTTTTGCATGACGAACTTGATTGAGTTCGCATGAATTTCGCTGTCTTCCGTTTACGTTCATTTGGTGAAAGAAGTCTCGATGGCCAAATTGAAGGTCAAACACATCTTTCGAGGCATTTAAAGGTATTACATAATGAAATTGAACGGTAATTCGTTGCCAGAGTGGGGTCTTCACTTTGTAAACAGGACAGATCAAACTTCTGCTGATCAGGAAATTTCCCCAGTAACAGTGCTAGGTTGAGAAGAGGGCAGAGGGATCGGATAATGTTAGACGCAGTTTCCTTTCACGATCTGCCGGGGATGTTGTCGGGACTCGGTGCTTTGTCCACCTCGATATAACTTACCACTTTTATTACCTCTGATGTTGTGAGTTTAATTTCAATGAAATGATCATCAAGCATCCACTTGAGGGGATTTAATAGTATCACTAGTTTACCTAAATAATAGAAAAGCTGCCGAGGGGAAGGGAGATGTTCAAGTGTGCTTGCGGTAATTTAACGATGTTTCGTGCGTGGAATTGCTTTTAATAGGTCTTGAGCAGGGATTATACAAAACATGCCCCCCCCCCCCCCAAACTGGACCCCACTGAATAAAAGAAGAACAATGGTTAGCGGATACGAGTATTTACGTCTTGACTTGGTTTTAATAAGCGCCAAGTACTATGCTTCATGTTACTGAATGAAATTATATACTTTACCCTTGAGTAAACTCTGAATCATAAGAAAGTGCGATCTGTTTGATTTGAGGACGGTGCCTACTATTGTTATTGTGCATAGGTTCTGCACATCTCGAGATACTGGGTTTCTTGTGGATGGTGCATTTTAACATAGAGATATTTTTGCGCGGATTAAAACGATGCGGAGAAAAGCAGAATTTAGTAAGTGCAGTTTGTATCCCAAAAAAAATTGGGGCTAATCCTGCACTTTTCAGAGATAAGTAAGCTTCGATTTGCATAAGAACGCCATACATTGCTTTGTATTTTAAATCTTTCTAACAATAACACTTATTAAGATCTTCCGGACATTCATAACCCGCGCAAAAATACCTTTGAATTCAGTAAGCACCGCCGTTAAAAAGGTAAGTTGTCGTAAAAAAAAAAAAAATCACGCATCGTTTCTGACGAAATGCAAAGTAAATAGCCCCCTGAGAGGAAATGTGATTCTTAGTGAAAGGACTGAAGAAAGTAAAGGGAATCGGGTAACTTTGGCATCGACCATGTTTATCATTTCCGAGTTCACTTCAACTTCTTTTTCACAGGAAGCAAAAGTACTGTAATACAAAATGACAGCCTGATTCAGTGCTCGTCCTTTGAGATGCCTTTCACGCACCACAAAAGTTCACAAAAGTCAAGCTCTATCTGGTAGCCTAAGTATCAGGCTTTCCTTAGAAGGAGAGGGAAAGGAAAGCCTGACACAAACTCTTTCAATTGAGCCTTCAACCCCCTTAATAGCACATTACGTGTCCACAACTAGCCAATGGAAATCACTTCCGGTCATCCAACTGTCAAATGTGTCAACTGCCATTCAGCCGGAATTTTGTAAATAAACTTTTCCACCGATGATGGGCAAGGTTTGTATAGTTTGTCTTGAAAGTCTACTCACAAAATTCCGTAATGCTGCTACGGTGCTGCAGTTCTGTGAGACTACAAACAAAGAGTTTTCGAGTACTTTGATTGGAAAACCAGTCATGGTTAGTCAAAATTAATTTAGGCACTACAGCCTGTTGTTGGTCTTGATCACCAACGCTCTTTGTGTCTATGTGTAATAAGTGCACGCGAAAGATTGTTAATTGTTTCAATCTTTTTACCGAGTTACAAGTCTTTTTGGCTGCTTCTGTTGGAGAAATATCGGAGGAAGTTTCAACGGCTTCCCTACCATCTGCTTAGGGAGATAAGCTTCGAATTTTAGAACAACATCATCGATCTCCAACTGGAGTTACTCCGGCGGCGTCAAAAGGACAGCTTATAGCTTACTTCGTGTCAAGGGCTAACGCCCGGGCCCTCATCGAAAATGACTCAATTTGGAGAAAACCCTGTTGTCAATGAAGAAATCAGCCATTTTATGAACATTCCAACGGAAAGGTTTTTAACACCAGTTGTGAAAGTGTAAAGCAAAGTCAGGATAAAATACATGTAGTAAAAACAAACAAGTACTAATACTGGTGTTATCGGCGCTTCTAAACTTGTGGCTGCCTAGATCTAACTATGTTTACAGAATGTTAACACTCTTCTAACGCCGGGCAGGTTAGAGAGCTGCTTGCTTCATTCGCTTCAGGCCTTGTCACAATTTTGGAAGCCATCTTGACGTGTAAGCAAACGTGTCCCAAATAACAGTGTTTCTATTGGAATCTGCGTTAAAATAACTTGAAAAAATGTGAATGGTAAAGTTAAGTTGCCAACCAAAGGATTTTACTGACAAGAATTTGAGAGAACAATCTGCACTAGAATTTGCCCAGATTTGTCTCTAATTTTTTTCCCGCAGACGCATGTCTGACTAAGCAGAGCCGTTAGGCTGTGTTACTATTATGATCACTTTGGAGGGAATTGCAAAAAAAAAAAAAAAAAATTAAAGGCAACAAAACAGTTTGAACAATCACGTGAGTGTTGACAAGTTGAATGGCTTTTATTAAGCCTCAACTACACCATTGAGCGAAGCTGGCTAGAAATCACAAAATCTTGTCATTTGAGTTTTCAAAATTGTAACAGATGAAAGAAAAGTTCCATAAAGCTTATTTGTAAGTGTTGCACAATTTCATATACTTTTCATTGGTTTATTTCAGCTTGCTAAAATATATTTTAGTCTGCAGGGAGTAACGTCACAATCCCTGTTTCAAATCCTCCTCCTCATAGTGTACGAAAATTTAAACACAGAAAGCAATTATTTCATAAAGAGGAATAGTAACCAAGGCCTGAGAGCTCGAGACAAGCACAGGGAGGGAGAGGTGAGCATCTCAGATGCCTTCGTTTACTACTCTTTAAGAGATCAAGTCAAACTTCAACTTACAGGTAAGTCTGGTTTAACTTTTCAATTCTATCTCATAACTTGTAACCTCCGGTACTGATATGAAGTCTTCAAAGCGTGTGAGGACACTACGAGGAGCCCAAAACACCAACCAAACACCAAGATTACAATGTCTTAATATATCCATTTTATTCTACAACTTACGTCTAGACTACCAATTACTTCTAAAAAATTCAAGAACAAAGTTAGAAACGCTCCTAACAGTGTTAGCATTGCTGATATGACTACCAAGAAACAAACACACACTCATCTTGAGACTTTTCCTGGTAACTATCGCTTATATTAGGTCGTCCCAAAGTATTGTTGTAACGCTAATAACAAGGCTAGTATTAACGGGAGTTCCTTCAAAGCCAGTGTGAGTCTCCCAAATTGCAGCCTTTGCTGCACATCCCAAATACCATAATGCTTATTTAAGGGTGGCTTACTCCCAAAGGCACCCTTCAAGAAACGATGAACAACTGGATGTTGGCCAACTAAGGTATTCTCAGCCTTAATCATACGAGACAAAGCTGGTCTAGCAGTGATCAGTGCCGAATGACACAGATGGAAACTCGGTATAGGGAGATTTTGTGTTTACAAACATTGCTCTTGTTATTCAAATGTGCCAGCCGCAGGAACAAAAGACCTTTTGTTTCAACAGCCAGGGAGGTTCTGGTTGGCACATTAATGGAAATAGGTGACGTCAACGATATCTTCCCTATAAAACACCTCTAAAACAAGTGCTGTAGATCCGGGGAGAGTGCAGGGAACTCCCTTTGACTCTGACATGTCAAAATACAACCCATTTAAAAAGGATAAACGCTGTACTGTGTCTGAGTAGAAAGACACCTGTCCAGGGTAACGTACTCAGAAAAGCATGACGTTGGGAGCTGTTCATCTGTTCAATGTTCCCGTGCGGAATGAATTAACGATGAAATGATATATGAAATGGATCATATATGAACTGCGGGTATGAAATCAAGTAAAGCTATGATCCTCGCAGTTATGAACGCAATTTTTGCAAATGCGTAAAGAAGCCTGAAAAATTCATGACTTCAAAGGGATTTGAGCCCGTGACCTTGCGATACCGGTGCGATGCTCTAACCAACTGAGCTATGAAGCCACTGACGTTGGGAGCTGGTCATTTGTGGGTTCTAATGTTCCCGTGCGGAATGAATCAACTATGAAATGATAGCTCAGTTGGTTGAGAGCGTCGCACTGGTTCAAACCCCGTTAAAGTCAGGAATTTTTCAGGCTTCTTTACGCAATTGCAAAAATTGCGTTTATAACTGCGTGGATCATAGCTTCACTTGATTTCTTTTGGTTATTGTATCATTGATCTTAAGCTTAAATTAACTTCTAGTGATTCGTCTGTTAGCTGAGAAATTTTCGAGCTCGAAATTGAACTGAAGGCCTTCACCTTGAAAGAGTTGGATGGCTCTAAGGTTTGGTCCAGAGTTCATTGGCTTAAAGTGGGAGAAAGGCCTACTCGTTATTTGTTTAAACTCGAGCGTGAGCACTTTGACCGTAATATTCTCATTTCCATTGTAGATTCCAACGATGTCAACGATGGGCTGTCGGTGGAATTTTATTTACATTTTTGGGAGGCCTTGGGTCCCCTTTTGCTCTGTGTTGCTAATCGGTGTTTTGCTGACGTCGAATTGTATCCGTCAATGAAGGGCAGTGTCACCCGCTTGACTTTTAAGAAGCGTGGTGACATCAAGCATTTAAAGAATTGGCGACCAATCTCTCTTTTCTAAAGCGATTACTTTGCGCCTCTTCACCCGGACCAGAACTCTTCTGTTCCGGGCATTTTTTCAAATATGTCTCTTTTGCGCTACGTCCTTGACTACATTCAACGGACTGATGAGTCTGTCATTTT
The DNA here is from genome assembly GCF_036669935.1 of Montipora foliosa. Classification (NCBI taxonomy): domain Eukaryota; kingdom Metazoa; phylum Cnidaria; class Anthozoa; order Scleractinia; family Acroporidae; genus Montipora; species Montipora foliosa. The sequence goes on along the minus strand of NC_090871.1, from coordinate 28,045,146 downwards.
GATAAGTCTTGACCAGGAGAAAGCGTTCGATCGAGTCAATCGTTCTTTTCTTCTAAAGCTCCTTCAGGTTTATCGTTTCGGCCCTGATTTTTATCGATGGATTTCTACTTCTTACAACGGCGCATTCATGGAAATCATTCTGAACGGTTGGCTCGCTAAAGGTATTTCTCTTGAGCGCAGGGTGCGTCAGGGGGACCCTTTGTCTCCATTGCTTTATGTTCTTTGCGTGGAGAAAGAACCTTTACTCAAGGTTTCGAAGACGTTATTCAAGCACAAGATTGTAACTCCCTTTGAAGTAGAGTTGGTAGACGTGGACAGTAAAGGAAGGCTTTAAGGACATTATAATTACGTTTGCTTTTGGCCGGGAAATTACTAAATCAACGCTTTCTCTTCAATATTTCCTGGATCGGTAATTCTAATTAAGCAATAGAGGACGTTTTTCGTGTTTCAATAGCCTCATCTAAACACCAGGGGGAGTTGGGAGAATTCAGAATTCGAGACAGTAATGTAAACCCGAGACGCAGTCGAGGGTTTGCATAACTGTCGAGAATTCTCCTAACTACCCCGAGTGTTTAGATAAGGCTATGGAAACACGGAAAAAAATCTTCTATTGCTTTTATAACATATTCAACAAATGAAGGAAAAAGCTGTTTTTTTACTTCTTGATTGAAACAGATTTTCTACACACAAGCTCATATTTCCTACCAAGCAATCAAAACGAGCGTCTGATAATACATAACCAATTAATTAATCAAACTTCCTGTGATTTCACAGCCGTGTTTCCATACTCTCATGTAAACATAGCTATTGATCAATGAGAAAGCGCGTAATATCCTAATTATTTTATAATAAGATTTATTTTTTCTTACGCCACCTAGAAAACTGCGGCGCGTTTTTTGCTAACAGTCACCCTGTCCTCCCGTATCCGTAATCCGTCTCTTCTTTGATTTTAAAGTTACTTGAAGAATCTTTTAGTTTTCTGACGGTGAGCTTATTGTCATTCAGTATTCCAATACGGCCTAAACCAAGTTCTATGGTAAAAAGCGATTAGTAATGCAACTTGCAATAGATAACTTAATTAACAAACATGAATTCAATTAGTTTGGATGGTCTAGATTCGATCGTTTGTACACCAAATTTGGTCTAAAGAACGGATATCACCACCTGGACATTTTATCCGAACATCTACCCTTTATTGGCTTTATTGCTGGATCATGCTTAACGGAAAACTATTTTCATATTCACAGTTTCACCTTCTATATATCTCTATTTTCGGCGCCGTGTTTTTCAGTTTCAGTAAGTTACGTGTTTCACATTATAACTTAAGGGGGGGGGGGGGGGGGTGGTTTTATCCCGCTGTGGATACGAATCGTAAGATCAGTGGATGTACTGAGCATCAAGCAGAGAAATTTTAAAGGGATAAAAAATATTCATCCAGCCTCAACTTAATAACTTGATCAGTGTTCCAACTACTACTCTGACCTTCGTTGCCGTGCAATAGACATTATGTCAAAACGCTCTATTCGGATTATATTTGCTCTCTAATTGTCAAATTTATCTGACAGATTAAAGCTGCTCGAAGAATTCTGGTCTTGGTAAAGACCATTATTCGAACATCTAATTTGTCCAATCAATCAATCAATCAATCAATCAATCAATCAATCAATTTATAAAGTCACTGCGTGGGATTGAGGATGCCCTCAGTATCCGAGCCAGAGGCTCATGTATATAAAACGCATGGCAAAAAGCGAATAAAATATAAGAGTAAATACATAAAAACAATAATATCAAAATTAAGTAAAAGTTACATTCATGAAATTATTAACAATTGCTTTCCAACTATAATAAACTAGATAATATTTAGTTGTAAATATGTAGACATCAAGCCTAAAATTATCACATAACATTAAAAAAATTATGATTGGCAATAATTACATAGACAGCTTGTCCTTAAATTTAAAAGATTAATAGACTTCAAATTTTCATAAAATGCATTTATATTGGGTGACTGTATGTACATATGTTGGTAGCTTGTTCCATAGGGAAGTAATCTTATTAGTAAAGAATTATGGAAATATTGGTTTGTTATAGGAGGGCTGAACAAGGTTGCAACTGCGCATTCTGCCAAAAATAACGTCACCAGTCAGCTATGCCGTTCCTTAGTGGTACACCCCCCCCAAAGAAATTTTCTGGATCCGCCTCTGAAGTGATTGGCAACAACAAGTAGGTCCTAGGAAAAGCAGTTACCCAACTTGTGTACAACCTATGAGTGAATTGGCGATAGCTGTGAACGCTGCGGCGAAATAAAAGGATGAGTCGTTGATTGTGATTTTACTAAGGATAATTATATAATTCTCAATAACTTTGAAGAAATTCAAATTTCTTGTGGAAGCTTAATATTTTGTTCAGTCATGAATTGAGTGTCGAAAAATCTACAGTACTTGGCCTAAAAAAATGGTGAGGTCGTCTGATTTAGCACCTTAACTTCATCATTTTTGAACGATTTTTTTAAAAATTAATTGTCAGTACTTGCATTATTTAACCCACCTACCCCTCTCGTAGGCGTTTTAAGAGCAGGTTGTTGGTTTTCACACACAGGTCGAATAATGTGATGCATAATGTGATTCAAGGTACTTTCTATACACGTCACAATGTGTCACAAGTCTGCGAATTTCATGTATTACTTTTAGGGTCAGACTTGTGGCAATTGCGTACATTTTACTAATCATTGACAGTTTGAAAACGCTGTTTTATGACTGTCAGATGTAGCGGAGCAAGCAATTAAAAAATACATTACAAAGAAAACACAAATCGAGGAAATTGACCATGGGAAGGACATGTTCCGTTACCGTTCTGTGTACTTTTCTTAAATGTAAACTGCACGCCAGACACGTCAACCAAAGAAAGGCCGTTGTATCCCTTGGCAGATCTTGGCCCAGAGATATCTGCTTCGATTTGATAATCGGTGTTTTTCTTCAGATCAAGTGGGGTGTTAAAAACAATTTCAAAGCCAGAGTAAATACCAAAGTTGCATTCCATTTCCTGTGACCTAAACCTTCCCGTCATGGTTTTAACGTTGCAATGGCTGTGATCCTTGATCACTAATTCAACCCGATAGTAGCCGTTCACACTGCCAAATAAACACACACCATGCAACTTGATGTCATTGTTCACGCAAAAAATAAGATAGTCCTTTTCCCCTGAATACCTCCAACTCGGACTTTCATTTACGTAGTTAAATCTATCACAAGTGCGAAACACTGGGTATACTGGACCTGACCGCTTTGTCTCTGGAAATCCCACTGGGGTGGCCCCCAATGCTGAATTGAAGAACTTCAAGAGGTTGATTACTTCGTCGTAAGTTAGGATTTTTGCATCAAGGACAACGGTTGCTAATTCTTGTTCTTTCATCAAGGGAAAGCGGATTTTTTTAACTACTGCTTCCCCAAGTATCCCTCTTTTTGCTTCACCATTCGCTTCTAAGCCTTGCTTTTTGCATTGCTTTGTCGCCCACAAGTGAACAGCTTTAAACAGGTCGATCTCTTTCATGGTAAGAGCGTCTCTTGAGATGATTGCCTCAAGGAAGGAGCGTTGAATTGTCGCAAATCCATCTGACGTCACGACTTCTTCTGACTGTGTGTCGATCACTTCCCAACATCGAGCTACCAAGGCTTTGTCGTCGTACTTTTCAGCCAATGGAAGGATGCTGAGGACATCTGATGGATGTAAATTACTTTGCACATATTTGCTGCATTTATCAACCAGTGAAGGCACCATGTATTTCTTCGCCAAATAAAAGACCTCCATAACATTGCTTCCACTTAAATTCACTTCATCGCTGTACATGAAACGAAACAACTCCAGCAGACTGTTGTATTCACAGTCAGGCAGTTCAATGGAGCCACTAGTTTCCGCTAGCTCACCATAAAACATGGCTTCAAACACAGGACTACTAATCGACAACACAAACTTGTGAGCTGGAATAACTTGCTTACTTTCACTTTCGTCATCGCTGTTAGATTTACCAACCACAAACTTCACATCGCTGAAAAGATCGTTGTTCAGCATAAACATGGTTCGTTCTCGGATTGTGGGCCTCTTTGTCTGCCAGTTTTCTGGGAAAGACATCTTCGTCTTGATAGGCAATATAGAAATAGTATCGATACTTTGCTTCCCCTTTTGTGTCCGTCAAGCCGATACTTAGCAGCGTGAAGGGTGTACAGAAATTGCAGCTGAGACACAGGTCACGCTAGTACTATGCCTCTTGTGATGCATGGATGCTTTCTGATGAACAGTCCATTTATTATCATGTGATTGCTATGCTGCGAAACGTGAAGAGATTATTAAGTCCATAATTAAACCGAGACAAGAGTAAAAAATGAACATCTCGCTGATTAAAATAACTACTGAACAACAGAAATAACGGACGTCAAAGTACTGATAGAAAGCGCTTTACAGACTATCAGGTTCCCAAGTTGTCAATGCTCTGGCAAAACCGCCATGACGGAATCAGTAAACTTATTTACATCCCAAATTTATTCGAAATTACAGAAAATTTTCAGGAAAGAAATAAGACAATTTAAGTGAGATGCTACGCGCGGGTGAGCAGTGAAGCAGTGCGTGGTTGTCTCCTATTGCGTATTGCGTATAAAGGTGTGGACAATATAAATTGATTAATCGATTCTGCCAATCTGAGAGAGCTTGGCTGTGAAAGCTGCCAGCTGGTAACACCATTGGCGCAATGCCGGCGGTGAGAGGCTGTTCCACACTGCATCGCTTTGCTAAGCTACTGAGCAATACCGTGCAGTGTACAACGCAATGATATTGCATACCGGTTTGGGGGGGGGGGGGGGGAAGGGGGAGAAACTCCCATAGGATAGATAGGATAGGATAGGAGGATAGGATAACTTTATTTAGACACGGTAAACTCATCAGTCGCAAGTATAAAAACCTAATTAATTACCAGAATTATTACAAATTATACAACGACTACAGCTACATTATTCAAAATTGTTCTAAGTAATCAATAAATATAACTATAATATTAAATGACAAAATAAAAACCTGCTTTACATGAGTGCCGTGTATAGAATTGTAGATTAACTTGATGAAAAGAAACGCTCGCAGCCAGCCCGGAACGCTCTGAGGGAGTCAGCCTGCCTCAATTCGATTGGTAAATTATTCCAAAGAACTGCTCCAGTGTAACTGAAGCTATTTTTCATATAGTTTGTGTGTGGCTGTGGGATAGCTAGTTTGCCCTCTGTGTCCCTTAAGGAGTAACTGGAGACGCTACTACGGTCAACAAATTTAGAACTAAGGTAATCGGGAGTAAGACCATTAAGCGACTTATAAACCATCACAGCCTTATGGATTGTTCGTTGAGAATCAAGTTTTATCCATCCAAGTTTTTGGATAAGGTTATCAGCGTTGGCATCATAGTTCGAGTAAGTGAGTATACACGCAGCGCGATTTTGAAGTTTTGTAAGTTTACTGGCTAGGGTTTTGCCGCAACATCCCCAGACAGAATCACAGTAATCAAAGTGAGGCTGTACTAAAGACATGAAGATTGATCGGAGAGTCTCATGTGGAACGAAAGACCTCACTCTCTTCAACGCTCCAATACCAGACGCGATTTTCTTACATAAAGTCTCAACATGAACATTCCAAGATAAAGTCTGATCAATATGAACACCTAGAGATTTCGTAGAGGTAACTTGAGTTATAGGTGCACCGTCAATAATAAGTGACGGAGGGTTGTGAAACGTGCTTAGCCTTTGCCTCGATCCGATCAACATAAACTCAGTTTTAGATGCGTGAAGAGTAAGCTTGTTAGCAGTTAGCCATTTTTCAACTCTAGCAAGATCCTCATTTAAAACAGAGTTAATACTTTGGGTGTTATTACTAGCAAAAGTTATGTGTGTGTCGTCAGCATACATTCGAGGTTCAGAATTTAATAGACAGTAAGGTAAGTCGTTAATATATATTAGAAAAAGGAGTGGACCCAGAATTGTACCTTGAGGTATACCACAAGTAAGGAAATGGTCCCCAGAGAGAGAACCATTTATAAAACATCGTTGCTTGCGGCAGTCCAAGTATGATCTAAACCAATTGTATGAAGTGCCACTGACACCATATTTCGCAAGTTTAGACAAAAGAATATCGTGATCGACGGTGTCAAAGGCTTTCTTTAAATCCAAGAAAACGACTGCGTTTACATTACCCTGGTCAATGTTGTAAGCCCAGCTATCGGTAGCTTCAAGTAAGGTAGTGACGGTGGAATGAAGAGGTCGAAATCCCGATTGGTGTCTTGAAATGAGTTTGTGTATAGTAAGGTAATTATAGCGTTGATCATAAATAATTCTCTCAAAGACTTTAGCTACAACTGGAATTACTGAAATTGGGCGGTAATTATTTAGATCTGAACGATTACCCTGTTTGAACAAGGGGATGACTTTCGAAAGTTTCCATTCATCAGGGAAAATTCCAGAAACAATAAAATGATTAAAGATAGTACAGAGTGATTCGGCTATTAAGTCAGCACATTCGCGCAAGAGTTTTGCAGATATTCTGTCCAAACCAGTAGATTTTGACTCACATAATCTGGATAAAAGAAGAAGAACCTTAGAGACGCTGGTCGGTTTTAGTTCGAATGTGCAGTGACCAGTCTCAGCTAAATAATCCAAATGAGAAGAATTGTCTTCATTGGCGTGAATATCATTTGCTAACTTAGGCCCAATGGAAGAAAAATGATCATTAAAGGCGTTAGACAACTCATGGAAATCATAAATAGAATTGCCACAGGGGAGCTTAAGTTCGCTTATGACACATTTGTGTGACTTCCTAGACATAAGCTCATTGACAATCCGCCAAGTGTTACGTGGATCACCTTGGTACTCATTGAGGGCATGCTTATAGTGACATTCTTTCGCACGTTTGATTTCATTGTTTACTATATTGCGAAGTTTTTTGAATTTACGCCAGTCCTCTGCATTACCAGAACGAGTGGCTTTTAACTTAAGAATATCTCTTGCATGAAAGCGCTTTTTGAGTTGCGAAGTAATCAAAGGTGATTTGCAAGGGCGAACACGTTTATTACGCAAGGGGGCATGCTTGTCAACACAACGAAGGAACAGTTTTTTCCAGGCTTCCCACATATCATTTGGGTTATCATAGTTACCTATGATCTGCCAATTTTGATGTGCAATATTTCTACGAAAATTGGATAAATTAAAGTTCTTAAATTTTCTATAGGTAACTGTAGTATGGCCCCTCGAGGGTAAATCTATAGAAAGCTTGCGATAAGCATAAATAAGGCTGTGATCGCTTATGCCTATATGAGACACTCCAGAACATACAATCCTATCAGAACGGTTAGTAAAAACGAGGTCAATTAAAGTTGAAGAGGATTCAGTGCAACGAGTGGGATCAGTAATGAGCTGCTGCAGGCTGTAAGCATCAGCGATGCTAGAGAGTAGATTTGCGTTATGGTCCAATTGAGGAGCAGCTAAGTTGCAGTTCAGATCGCCCAAAACATAGAACTCAAAATTCTCCGCGTCAATTTTACCTATAAGCGATTCGAAATAACTAAAGATCTCAACTGAAGAGTCAGGCGGCCTATACCAGGTTACCACGAGAAAACGCTTTGATCTCGGTTTGCGGATTTCTATACAAAGATTTTCCAGTTGGTGAATACTCAAATCAGATGGCAAAGAATAACTAATGTTCGAGCGAACAAAGAAACAAACACCACCACCAAAGCGGCCATTTGTTTTCCTGTCACGGCGAATAATTTCATAGCCAGCAATGTAAACATCACTGTCCTTAACCGAGTCGGCAAGCCTGGTCTCGTTAATTGATAGAACATCAACGGGCGTGTCTGCGAGCAAGATTCTCAGTTCGTCGATATGTTTCACCAAACTGGCGACATTCAAATTAGCTAGTTTGAATCCACGACTGGAGGGTAAAATGGGAGAGATAAAATCATCAATCCGAGACTCACACTGCACTTCACAAGCACTAGAGATTCAAATATTATCAATATGAGTTAAAAAGTTACTGGACAAAATGCTCACCCCTTTTCTATTTAAATGAAGTCCACTCGCATTAAGACACGAAGAGTCAATGTTGATGTGAGGAAGGAAACCCCATCTTCGATTGGAGCAGAACCTTTTAAGCAACTTGTTAATTTCAGTAGCCTTTTTCCACAGTTCATCTTCCTTCCGGACACAAATAGCAGAAATAGAGACAAGAGTCTCCGGCGAGTCACTTTCAATCTGGTCCGCCAAGTTCACAATACTCTCAGCAATTTGTTGTGGTGTTTGGATCGACAGCAGGTCATTTGTACCGACATGTAGAATCAAGCTTTCTGGACATATCCTGGTTATTGGCTTTACGTAATCTTCCATGTCAGATGTGGTTGCGCCAGAAAAAGATTTCACTACAACCTTGTTGGATCTAGAAAGTTTCCATCCTCGTACATTTTGCACTATGCTGTCGCCACAAACAACTGTGACAGGTTTCCTATCCGCTCTGGCAAAATGGCTCTCTTTTATCGAGGTTGCTTCTTCTGCATTTTGCGAACTCCTTCTTGCGTTAGCAGAATTTGCAGGCTGGCGCAGCTTTGATGACCTAGTGGAGTTCTTTTGCGTTGTTCCTTTGGGTTTGTTTTTCGATCGTTTACCTCGAGAGCTTCTTTCGTGGTTTCCATTCATTATCATTGATTTCCAAGGAGATTCTCGTTGGTCATCAGCAGCGCATTCAGTCGAAAAAAGGACGGGGGTGCTCGTCGGAAATTTGAAAAGAACCCCTAAGAGGTATGTGGGTGTGGCATAATTTTTTTTCACATTAAATTAAAAAATAGTCAATTATCAAATGTCTTCTGTCATGATTTTTCGGCTCAATACCCTAAAGAGTACCGCTAAAGCTCCCGCTGTGGACCTTTTGAGGCTAAACACCCTAAGAGGTACCAAAACCACTTTTTTTTCTCCTAAAAGGTACGACGAGCACCCCCGTCCATTTTATATGGGAGTGCCCTCCCTCCCCCCACGCCTTCCCCCATCAACTTCCACCCCACTATTCCAAAGGTAATAAGAAAGAGTTTTACAAGCCTTTTACACCTCACTAGGACAGGCTTCGATTCAAAATAACATTTCAAAAAATTTTGTTTTGTATGAGGAACTTGATTGAGTTTACATGAATTTCGCTGTCTTCCGTTTACCTTCATTTGGTGAAAGAAGTCTCCATAGCCAAATTGAAGGTCAAACACATCTTCCTAGGCATCTAAAGGTAATACATAATAATGAAATTGAACGGTAACTCTTGGCCAGAGTGGGGTCTTCATTTTGTGAACAGGACAGATCAAACTTCTACTGATCAGGAAATTTCCCCAATGACAGTGTTATAGGTTGAGAATAGGAAAGAGGGATCGGATAATGTTAGACGCAGTTTCCTTTCACGATCTGCCTGGGATGTTGTTGGGACTAATGGCTTGGTTCACCTCGATATAACTTACCATTTTTATTACCTCTGATGCTGTGAGTTTAAATTTCAATGAAGTGATCATCAAGCATCCCCTTGAGGGGATTTAATAGTATCACTAGTTTACCTAAATAATAGAAAAGCTGCCGAGGGGAAGGAAGATGTTCAAGTATGCTTGTGGTAATTAAACAATGGTTCGTGCGTTGAATTGAAGGGAGATTTCAATAGGTCTTGAGCAGAGATTGTACAAAACATGGACCCCCCCCCCCCCTCTTCCCCCCAAACTGGACCCCACTCGATAAAAGAAAAACAATGGTTAGAGGATAAGATTATTTACGTCTTGACTTGGTTTTAATAAGCGCTAAATACTATGCTTCATGTTACTGAATGAAATTATATACTTTTTCCTTGAGTAAACTCTGAATCATAAGTAAGAGAGATCTGTTTGATTTAAGGACGGTGCCTACTATTGTTATTGCGCATAGGTTCTGCACATCTCGAGATACTGGGTCTCCTGTGGATGGTGCATATTAACACAGAGATATTTTTGCGCGGATTAAAACTATGCAGAGAAAAGCAAAATTTAGTAAATGCTCTTTGTATCTAAAAAAAAAAATTGGGGCTAGTTGTGCATTTTTCAGAGATAATTAAGCTTCGATTTGCATTAGAACGCCATACATTGCTTTGTATTTTAAAGCTTTCTAACAAATATAACACTTGTTAAGATCTTCAGGACATTCTTAACCAGCGCAAAAATACCTTTGAATTCAGTAAGCACTGTCTTTAAAAAGGTAAATTGTGGTCAAAATAACTACGCATCGTTTCTGACGAAATACAACGTAAATAGCCCCCTGAGAGGAAATCTGATTACTAGTAAAAGGACTGAAGAAAGTGAAGGGAATCGAGTAACTTTGGCATGGACCATGTTTATCATTTCCGAGTTCACTTCAACTTCTTTTTCACAGCAACCAAAAGTACTATAATACAAAATGACAGCCTTATCAGTGCTCGTCCTCTGAGATGCCTTTCATGCACCACAAAAGTTCACAAAAGTCAAGCTCTACTATCTGGTAGCCTGAGTATCAGGCTTTCCTTAGAAGGAGAGGGAAAGGAAAGCCTGACACAGAGTCTTTCAATTGAGCCATCAACCCCCATAATAGCACGTTACGTGTCTACAACTAGCCAATGGAAATCACTTCCGGTAACCCAACTGTCAAATGTGTCAACTGCCATTCGGCCTGTATTTTGTAAATAAACTTTTCCACCGATGATGGGAAAGGTTTATATAATTTGTCCTGAAAGTCTACTTACAAAATACCGTAATACTGCTACGGTGCTACTGTTCTGTGGGACTACAAACAAAGAGTTTTCGGGTACTTTGAATGGAAAACCAGTCATAGTCAAAATTAATTTAGGCACTACAGCCTTTCGTTGGTCTTGATGACCAACGCTCTATGTGTAATAAGTGCACGCGAAAGATTGTTAATTGTTTCAGTCAAGCTTTTTACCGAGTTACAACAAGTCTTTTCGGCTGCTTCTGTTGAAGAAATATCGGAGAAAATTTTCAACGGCTTCCCTACCATCTGCTTAGGGAGATAAGCATCGAATTTTAGAACAACATCATCGATCTCCGACTGGAGTTACTCCGGCGGCGTCAAAAGGACAGCTTACAGCAGTACTTCGTGTCAAGGGCTAACGCCCGGGCCCTCATCGAAAATGACTCAATTTGGAGAAAACCCTGTTGTCAATGAAGAAATAAGCCATTTTATGAACATTCCAACGGAAAGTTTTTTAACACCAGTTGTGAAGGTGAAAAGCAATGTCGGGATGAAATATATGTAGTAAAAACAAACAAGTACTAATACTGGTGTTATTGGCGCTTTTAATCTCGTGGCTGCTTAGAGCTAACTATAGTTTACAGAATGTTAACACTCTTCTAACGCCGGGCAGGTTAGAGAGCTGCTTGTTTCATTCGCTTCAGGCCTTATCACGGTTTTGGAAGCCATCTTGACGGGTAGGCAAACGTGTCCAAGATAACAGTGTTTCTATGGGAATCTGAGTTACAATAACTTGAAAAAATGTGAATGGTAAAGTTAAGTTGCTAACCAAAGGATTTTACCGACAAGAATTTGAGGGTACAACCTGCACTAAAATTTGCCCAGATTTGTCTGTAATTTTTTTCCCGCAGACGCATGTCTGACTGAGCATAAATTGCAAGCAATTAGCAATTGTATGGGCTCGACGCGGACTCATTTTAGCCCGAGCCGTTAGGCGAGGGTTAAAATGAGCACAAAACAGTCTGAACAATCACGTGAGTGTTGACAAGTTGAATGGCTTTTATTAATACACCATCAAGCGAAGCTGCCTAGAAATCACAAAATCTTGCCATTTGAGTTTTCAAAATTGTAACAGATGAAAGGAAAGTTCGGATCCATAAAGCTTAGTTGTAAGTGTTGCACAATTTCATACTTTTTATTGGTTTATTTCAGCTTGCTAGAATATATTTTAGTCTGCCGGGAGTGACGTCACAATCCCTGTTTCAAATCCTCCCCCTCATAGGAGGAACATTAAAACACAGAAAGCAATTCCATAAAGAGGAATAGTAACCAAGGCTTAAGGGCTCGAAACAAGCACAGGGAGGGAGAGGTGAGCATGTCAGATGCCTTCGGTTACTACTCTTTATTACATAGAACTCAAGTCAAACTTCAACTTACAGGTAAGTCTGGTTTAACTTTCCAATTCTATCTCATAAACTGTAACCTCCGGTACTGATATGAGTGTGACGACACTATGAGGAGCCCAAAACACCAACCAAACACCAAGATTACAATGTCTTAATATACCCATTTTATTCTACAACTTACGTCTAGACTACCAAATACTTCTATAAACAATCCATGAACAAAGTTAGAAACGCTCCTAACAGTGTTAGCATTGCTGATATGACTACCAAGAAACAAACACACACTCATCTTGAGACTTTTCCTGGTAACTATCGCTTATATTAGGTCGTCCCAAAGTATTGTTGTAACGCTAATAACAAGGCTAGTATTAACGGGAGTTCCTTCAAGGCCAGTGTGAGTCTCCCAAATTGCAGCCTTTGCTGCACATCCCAAATACCATAATACTTATTTAGGGGGGCTTACTCCCAAAGGCACCTTTCAAAAAACGATGAACAACTGGATGTTGGCCAACTAAGGTATTCTCAGCGCTAATCATACGAGACAAAGCTGATCTAACAGTGATCAGTGCCGAATGACACAGATGGAAACTCGGTATAGGGAGGTTTTGTGTTTACAAACATTGCTCTTGTTATTCAAATGTGCCAGCCGCAGGAACAAAAGACCTTTGGTTTCAACAGCCAGGGAGGTTTTGGTTGGCACATTAATGGCAATAGGTCACATCAACGATATCTTCCCTATAAAACACTTCTAAAACAAGTGCTATAGATCCGGGGAGAGTGCAGGGAACTCCCTTTGACTCTGACATGTCAAAATACAACCCATTTAAAAAGGATAAACGCTGTATTGTGTCTGAGTAGAAAGACACCTGTCCTGGGTAACGTACTCAGAAAAGCATCACGTTTTATTGAGTAACCAGATAACGAGCCGTGCAATCAGCTTGAGCTGATTTTGCACTCTGTGCATGCTATTGGCAGACGGGTGGATCAGCAGCACGCTGCCTGAAGTCCAGAACAAAGGCCGCTGACCCATCATTTGTAGTACTCGAATATACCAAGCCTGAGTGGTGCATGCTGGCACCACTAGGATGCCCTTGGCCTAGTCGGCCTCTTACGTAACTAAACATTTGGGAATTAGGATTACTGTACAGCGATTCCTGCTCCCAAGACTGAAAGAAACGTTATTTGCATAGGTAATGTCCCAGCCACTAGCACTGGCATCAGTTTGAAACATATAAACCACCTGTCGATGACCAGTGTAACGAAACGCCTGGTGGACAATCTCAGCCTACATTTGTAACTCAGTGGCCTAGCTGAGCAAAATAAAGACAATAGGGTATCATAATCCCCTGTATTATGGGCCAAGGCTAGAAGTTTACCCCGTCTTAAATAACCGTAACATAATTTCCAAATTGAACCCCTGGTAGTGAAGACAATACCTTTCCGATAACCTGAACAACGTAGTGAATAGTAAACTCCTTCTCACTGAGAGCTTCTGAACACAAGTGTTTCCGCTTTCCTTTCTTTTATCGGATAGTTACACCCTCATCAAGTCAGATTCCCTTTGTGGGGGTCAAAACAGTTTTAATTTAATGATAATTGGACTGACTCTCGCACAGCGTGAAAGCAACTAAGAAAATCCTTTCCCTGGAAATAAGGAAGCAAATACCAGAGAAACATATTCACAGAAAGTCCCTTACGCCTAAGGACCGGTAGGGAATGTTTCATAACCATGGTGAAAATCCCCGGGGAACACAGAAGTCAAACTTATGAGTAAGGACTTAAATTCATAGAGCTGCTCATTAAAAGAAACTTAAGGACTTTCCTGTGCTCTAAGGCAACGGGACAAGCATAATAGACAAGTTTAAAAAAACTAAGAAGGCCAAATAAGCTCCTCACAGGGTAAGCAAAATGAGGACTACGTTGACTGCATCCAAATTAAAATGCCGAAAACGAACAGCTGCATTGCAGTTCTCAAAATGAAAAATAGATCTATGCGAACCATCCACCCAATTTGGTAAAATAGGGGCCAAGCATTTCCCTAGTTAATGCAGTGATCGTGGATCACACCAAGTTCCTCTAGCTTTAAAAACGTCCTTAGACATAGCAAACAGCATTAAAAATGCGTCGCCCGACAAAAACTATGCTCAGAAGGATCATCTGTAAATTTTATGTGACAACGTTCTACATAGTCCAAGATTTCTGGATCTGAGGTGACCGTCAGCAACTCAGAAAATAAATTTTCAGTCTGTCCCGCCCTTAATGGTGGCTGGTTGCTTAACAAACCGTTGACTTCCTCATCTGGACCTACATACCAAGATTGCTGTTTGCCTCGGGAAAGGACCTTGGCCTGTCTGGCTAGACCACATTACAGAAAGGCTAAACAAGTGGGGAGGTAACACAACCTCACTGGGTACCACGATTTCGGAAGCACCTACCCCTACCTTTCCGGAAAACTACCTCAAGCAGAATAAGAGTTAAACCTTGGTCTGACTTGAGCACGGACATTTGCAAACCTCCTCCTTATTAATAATGAACTTTATTCAAGTGACAAATTCTTTAGCGCCACGGCAATAATCTGGGACACTGTGCACAACCTCGTTCCCAGGGTCTCTATCCTCTGCCTCCATAGACCCTTTGCATAAATGGCGCCTAAATTTGAGTAATAATAATGTATACATCCTTAGCCTCGAGTTTATGTGTCAAGACAAAGGATGTTTCTTATGAATGTGAGGCTAAGGATGTATCAAGTATTGTTATTCAAATTTGGGCGCCATTTATGCAAAGGGTCTATTGTCGTTGAGAAAAAACCCGGGTTCACGCTGGTCACGTGTCTCCCAGAATATGGGAGGTTCACCAAATGCGTGATAGGGGATGGGTGGCAATGTAGGCCTTGGCGACATTGCAAAGAAGGGAATCAGCACACAATTGTTTTTGTGGCCAGATGACCATTGACAAAACGTTTGACAGCAGTACTTTATGTACTACACATATGGAATTCGACGTGAAAAGATAAAAGCTGTAGTCAAATCGATCGGACAACACAGAAAATATCCTCGCGTTATTCAAGTTTTTACCTGTGTGAAGGTCCGGATCAACGAAGAATGCTAATAGTTTGCGACAATTTTAAAGGAAAGAAGATTTTGTCGTGCAAGAAAACAAGCGAAACGTTTATACATGGAAAACAAACATGTTCAGCGATCAGCCGGTGTGTTGTTCATGTCATATATCGACGTCAAATCCATCAAATCAAACTGTATTAGCATGTGCAGGTATTAAATTTTGTTCTTTGATTTTCGTTTTTAATTCTTTAGAATGTTAAACAACGTGATTGCTAAAGTCACAATCTTGTAGAGCGAGTCGACAGTTTTGACTTATGATATTTATATTTCAACAACTTCGTGTAAATTGTCGATGTCGTTAAGATATCTTTTTTACCACTTCACAGCGCTTTAATAGCGTGTATATTTTTAGCCGCGGTAAACGAGGCCTTGTTGAACGCATATTTTTTCGCCCAGGTGCGGTTGCGAGATCAAAATATAACGAAAACACTACCCTAGTGGGAAAATGTTTGTGGACGAGTGCCACGTGACCAGCGTGAACCAGGGTCTTTTCTCAACGACAATGGAGGCAGAGAAGAGAGACCCTGGGAACGAGGTTGCACTGTGCATAGTTATAAACTCATACTCTTCTGTGGTATATCATGGTTGGGAGGGTAAAAAGGGCGCACTTAATTTGGAGCCTCGCTCTGTTATGCGATCCCCACCACAGCCTGTTTCTCTGTTGTGGTGAAAGTGGATAAATAAATAAATAAATAAATAAATAACTGGAAACAAACGTAGTTGGAATTCTGTTAAATTCTGCTATTATCCTAACTCTCTTAGTGGTTTCTCCACCAAATAGAAACTCATCAGCAGGATTAGAAGAACTTTATGAACCCCAGGCAAACTCATTGTAAAATGAAGTTTCATGGCATCCCTACACCTCTGATTCAACTCATAGTTAGCAGTCATAGCCAAAGCCAGACCATCTAAGCATGAAGTTAAAGGTTTCGTAGCCTAGAGTTTAAAGCAACGAACCCGCAACTTCCGGTTGGCTATAAATGGAATCTAACAATGTAGCTCGTGTGGATCAAAAACTTAACACCATAAGCATTACCGGACATTTTATTCAAGATACTATGTTCACACATTAATATCAATACCTTGAAATTCTTTGTTGAGCAATGCCATTTCATTATTGTCTCACTTTTTTTCCTGGCGGATTACCTACAGACATAATTTTATCGCAATCTCTGCCACCATATTCAATGACTTTACGACCCTTGACAGCAGTGACAAGAACCAACTGGCTGCTATGGTCCCGCAATTCTGTCTCCTGAGAGTCAAAACGATCGATAAGGGCACTTCACTCACTTGAACTGCGAGAGCCTCAATATCCTTCACAATATATAACAAGAGATGGACTGTTATCACCATTAACTTCGTCAAGTGGCTGACAGGCATAATTAGTATCAAATTGAATGGCAGCGTAAGTCGGAAAAACTGCCATTGAGATGTTTGAGACCGGCCAGAAAATGGCTTGAGGCTGTGAACATGATCTAACTGAGGCTAAAAGCAGGCTACTGCAGGCTCTGCTAACGTAGATGCAGACTCTGTCTAGAAAGCATCAATCACGTCATAAATGGCAACTTAACCCTGAGCTGTTTGATAAGCTTTACCAGACATTTTCTCATTAAAGTGCCCCTAACCCCAAAATGTTTTTTTCGCTAAAATGAATCTTTGCACTTGCTCGAAACGCATTGCGGCAATTTTTTCATTTTTCTAACAAATTCTGCCGTTTTATAGGCTTCGAAAGTTGCGAAAATCCAAGCATCTTTTGTTCACGACCGAGTCAGAAGGGGAGTGGGTCTATTCCTGATGTGACGTCACAAACTGATTTACATTGCATTAACTCTTTGTAAACATGCATGCAAATTAGATTGTGACGTCACATCAGGAATAGACCCATTCCCCTTCTGACTCGGTCGTGAACTAAAGATGCTTGGATTTTTCATCAATAAAACTCTTTTTGACCTTGAACTGACAAAGTTTCCTAACGATCTGTCACGTCACGAGATAATTCGTCTCTGATTTCTAATTTTAGCGTGATTCCTATTCGCTGGTTTTTGACAATTATTCTGACATGACTTTCCTTTCCGTTTGCTTGCCGAGAGTGTGCTTTTTTTTTTCTTTTAAAACTCGTGCGATTCAAGAAAAAATCATTGATCAACTGGTAAATTTCGCTTGAAGAACCGAAATTGCAGTCATCGCTTCGTGATTCATGGGATATCGATTTTTTGCGTGAAATTTACGGTGGAATTCACTAGTTAGGCAATGAATTTTTGTATAGGAGAAGGTGAAGAAATGATTTAATTAAGCAATACCCAGAAACACAACTCAACCCCGGAGCTATAGATCCCGGTTCGGGCCCTGGTCGGGAACGTTAATTGTGTTGTATTCGTGGGGCAATACACTTTACTCACACGGTGCCTCTTTCCACCCATGTGTATAAATGGGTACCGGCGAATTTAATGCTGGGGGTAACATTGTAATAGACTGGCATCCCATCCAGGGGGGAGTAAAAATACTCCTAGTCGCTTCATGCTACTGAAACCGGGCCAATTGGCTCATATGCAGACTTTACCTTACCTTGTAAACTTCTGCGCGCTTTTTTCTAACACTCTCCCTGTCCTCCTGCATTCGTAATCCGTCTCTTCTTTGATTTTAAAGTAACTTGAAGAATTTTTTAGGTTTGTGACGGTTAGCTTATTGTCATTCAGTATTCCAATACGGTCTTAACCAAGTTCTATTTTAAAAAGCGATTATATCGGAACTTGCAATAGATACCCTGATTAATAACATGTTTTCCAGCAGTTTGGTTAGTCTAGATTAATTGGTCTAAAGAGCGGATATCACCACCTGGACATTGTTTTCCGAACATGAACCTTTTATTGGCTTCGTTGAAGAATCTTTATTAGCTTCATTACTGGATCATGCACAAAGGAAAACTTAGAGTTCCACCTTCTATCTCTATTTTCGGCGTCGTATTTTTCAGTTTCATTAAGTTATTCCGCCACTTTTATTATTGAAGTGGTGGAGATACCAGGGTATAGGCAGTTTTGTTTACGTTGATGATAGTTTTGCATGACCTTAAGCGAACCGAGTCAGCGACTAAAGAAAACTACGACGTCATCAGGACAGATTTCGCCCCACGCAGGCTTCTTAGTCAACGGGGATTGCTACACAAGTCATTACCCGGTTTGGTGTTGTGAATGAAAGCACTTTAAAGCCAGCGCAGATAAAAGATATGGTGGGTGTTTTAGCCTGACACGAGGTAATGTTCCTGGAAAACTGATTGGAAAAATTAGGTTTTCGAATAATGGTGTCTACCAAGACCAGAATGGTTCAAGCACCTTTTTCCTGTGAGACAAATTTGACAATTAGAGAGCAAAAAAATCTGAACAGAATAATAGAGCGTTTTGACAAAGCATTCTGCTCTTAATGTCTAAATTTATTGCACCGTAACGAAGTTCAGTAATAGTTGGAACACTGATGAAGTTGAAGTTGAAGTGAATTTTATCTATCCCTTTAACTTCTCTCTGCTTGAAGCTCAGTACATCCACTGATCTTACGATTCGTATCTACAGCGGAATACTCTAACATTTACAATTAACCGCTTAACAAACGTGATATGATATAACTTAGCTGGGAACTAGGCAGGTGCATTATCTTACAAGATAAGGAAAATTAGGAATTTTTCATTCAACAAACCAAGACAGGAAATTGATTTAGTGGATAACTGTGCTTGTAATACAAGACGTGCACGGGCGGATATGGGGGAGGGTGCAGGGGCAGCGCACCTTTCCCCTAACATGACCTACTGTTTTTTAATACAACTGCCATTCTGCCAAAAAAAATACGTCACCAGTCAGCTATGCAATTCCTTAGTAGTGCACCCCCTCCTAAGAAAAATCCTGGATCCGCCCCTAGCGTGATTGGCAGCATAAGTAGGTTCTAGAAAAAGCAAATACCCAACTTTTGTACAACCTATAAGTGAATTGGTGATAGCTGTGAATACTTCGGAGAAATAAACGGATGAGTTAAACTTATTGATTATGATTTATTAAAGATATAATCACCTCCACTAGCAGCTAGAGAAAGAATTTAAAATAACTTTGAAGAAATTCAAATTTCTTTTGAAAGCTTATCTTCTTCAATCATGAATTGAGTGTCGAAACTCCTTTTTTAAAAATTAAGTGTGAGTACTTGCATTATTTAACCCACGTAGGCCTCTCATAGGCTTTTTAAGAGCAAGTTGTCGGTTTTTTACAAACAGTCCAAATAATGTAATGAACAATGTGATTCATGGTACTTACTATACACGTCACAATGTGTCACAAGTCTGCGAATTTCATGTATTACTTTAGGGTCAGACTTGTGGCAATTGTGTACATTTTTGCTAATGATTGATAGTTTGAAAACGCTGTTTTATGACTGTCAGATGTAGCGGAACAAGCAATTTAAAAAAATCTTACAAAGAAAACAAAAATCGGGGAAATTGCCCACGGGAAGGACATGTTCCGTTATAGTCCGCTGCACTTTCCTTAAATGTAAACTGCACGCCAGACACGTCAACCACAGAAAGGCCGTTCTCTCCCTTGCCAGAGGAGGGCCCAGAGATTTCTGCTTCGATTTGATAATAGGTGGTTTTCTTCACATCAAGTGGCGTGTCAAAAACAATTTCAAACCCAAAGTAAATACCAACTTTGTATTCCATTTGCTTTGACCTAAAGCCATCCGTCTTGGTTTTAACGGTGGACTGGCTGTGAAGATCCTTGATCACTAATTTAACGTGATAGTCGTTGTTCATACTGCCAAATAAAGACATTCCATGCAACTTGATGTTGTTATTCACGCTAAAAATAAGACAGTCCTTTAACCTCGAGCTGTAACGCCAACACTGACTTTCATTTACGTGGTTAAATCTATCACAAGTGCGAAACACAGCTGAGGATAAACCTGACCGCTTTGTCTCAGGAAATCCCACTGGGGTGGTCCCCAATGCTGAATTGAAGAACTTAACGAGGTTGATTACTTCGTCTTGAGTTAGGATTTTTTTATCAAGGACGACGGTTGCAAATTCTTGTTGTTTCATCAAGGGAAAGCGGATTTTTTTAAATACTGCTTCCCCAAGAATCCCTCTTTTTGCTTCACCATTCGCTTCTAAGCCTTGCATTTTGCATTGGTTTGTCGCCCACAAGTGAACAGCTTTAAACAGGTCGATCTCTTTCATGGTAAGAGTGTCTCTTGAGATGATTGCCTCAAGAAAGGAGCGTTGAATTGTCGCAAATCTATCTGACGTCACGACTTCTTCCGACTCTGTGTCGATCACTTTCCAACATCGATCTACCAAGGCTTTGTCGTCGTACTTTTCAGCCAATGGAAGGATGCTGAGGACATTTGATGGATGTAAATTACTTTGCACATATTCGCTGCATTTATCAACCAGGGAAGGCAGCATGTATTTCTTCGCCAAATAAAAGACCTCCATAACATTGCTTCCGCTTAAATTCACTTCATCGCTGTACATGAAACGAAACAGCTCCAGCAGACTGTTGTATTCACAGTCAGGCAGTTCAATGCAGCCACTAGTTTCCGCTAGCTCACCGTAAAACATGGCTTCAAACACAGGACTACTAATCGACAACACAAACTTGTGAGCTGGAATAACTTGCTTACTTTCACTTTCGTAATCGCTGTTAGATTTACGAACCACAAACTTCACATCGCTGAAAAGGTCGTTGTTCAGCATAAACATGGTTCGTTCTCGGATTGTGGGCCTCTTTGTTTGCCAGTTTTCTGGGGAAGACATCTTCGTCTTGATAGGGAATTTAGAAATAATTTCGATACTTCGTTTCTTCTTTTGTGTCCGTGAAGCCGATACTTAGCAGCGTGAAGGGTGTACAGAAATTTCAGCTGAGACACACGTCACGCTAGTACTATGCCTCTTGTAGACTGCTGGCAGTCTGTTTTTCTCTCGTAATTCAGTACGGGTTATGAAGCGAGACGTTTTGGCTAAAGGGGAATGGTACGGCCATACCACCCTTGTCTCGCCTTCTTCTCTCCACGGCCAACGGCATACCGCCCTTTCGAGTTTGCGATGACTAAGCGCTCGTCCTAGTGACCCTTAGAGAAAAAATCAGCTGCCAGCAGACTATGCCTCTTGTGATGCATGGATGCTTTCTGATGAACAGTCCATTTATTTTCATGTGATTGCTATGCTGTGAAACGTGAAGAGATTATTAAGTCCATAATTAAACCGAGACAAGAGTAAAAAATGAGCATCTCGCTGATTAAAATAACTACTGAACAACAGAAATAACGGACGTCAAAATACTGATAGAAAGCGCTTTACAGACTATCAGGTTTCCCAAGTTGTCAATGCTCTGACAAAACCGCCATGATGGAATCAGTAAACTTATTTACATCCCTATATTATTCGAAATTACAGAAAATTTTCAGAAAAGAAATAAGACAATTAAAGTGAGATGCTACGCGCGAGTGAGCAGTAAAGCAGTGCGTGGAGGTTTCCTTTTGCGTATTGCGTATAAAGGTGTGGACAATATAAGTTGATTAATCGATTCTGCCAATCTGAGAGA
>NC_090871.1:28010789-28018289 GCF_036669935.1 Montipora foliosa | reverse complement strand
AATCACCAAATTCGGCTTCACAGTGGTCAACACTAACTAACAGCCTGATTCAGTGTTCGTCCTTTGAGATGCCTTTCACGCACCACAAAAGTTCACAAAAGTCAGGCTCTATCTGGTAGCCTGAGTATCAGGCTTTCCTTAGGAGAGGGAAAGGAAAGCCTAACACAGAATCTTTTAATTGAGCCTTCAACCCCCATAAATGGATTTTTCCGCGTTTTGAATAATTAGCGGAAAAATATGCTCTCGTCGTTATGAACTATCAAGGGATTCGGTAAGAGTATTTAAGAAGGTGTTTTAGGTAGATTAGTCATCTTGGTGTTCTCGCTGGAGGCACTTACTCTTGCTTGAAATTTACTCGAAATTTACTTTCTGTTTTTTTCGCGACTCATGGGCGACGAGGAGTTCTTCATCATCTCTACCTATTCCTTCCGACTTGCATGCCATTTTGGAGGCCCAGAAGAATGTTATCTTATTCGCAGTAAACACGCAGATTCAGGGCCTACAAAGCAATTTGCTTAAAGCGCAGACGGATTTGGCGTCTCAGATAGCTTCGGAGGTGCAACCAGAAGCCTAAGTCTTCAATTGCAAGAAGAAAGGGAATGAGCAAAAGTTCAACTTCAACCGCAAGGTGATCAAGAGGAGTTCTGCCGCGGTAAAAGCTTTGGAGAGTGGGAACGTTGGCAAGGCGAAGGAGGAGTTGAATAAAGGTATTTCCTTTCTTAATAACAGACAGAAGATATGATGAAATGGTATATGAAATGAATCAATGATGAAATGGTATATGAAATGAATCATATTCAGACAGAAGATAGTTGAATTAGCCGATAAATCCGAATTTGGTTGGGCCACGGTTCAAGAATACGTATGTGATGATTTGGCCGATGATGAAGCGTTCGCCTCAAAAATTAAAAATGCCGAGAAAAGAGCCGCAGCCAGGCTTAAAACTCTTCAAGAGAAAAAGAAGAAATCTGGCTCCAAATTTTCCTTTTCCGCGCCTTCGCCGAATAGCGCTTCCAGATTTGGTGGTGCGTCCGGTTCTTTTCTTCTGCTGGTAGTTATTTTCGTCCCCAAGGTCGATACTCCGGAAACATTTTCAGAGGCTCCGATTTGAGTTTTCGATATGGAAAAAGAGGGCACTGGGCCAGTTCTTGCGCCTCCAAAGATAAACTCTTCTCGTCAGGATCAAAATCATGACTTTTCGGTTTTTGATCAGTGTGAATTTGACCAGTCCGAGCATGGCATCGAAGATCCTTCTTGTATTCAAGGAAAGTTGGGCGCAAATTTCCTGTTTTGGCGTGATGTAGTTAGAGCTTCGGAGTTTGTTCTTGACATTATTCAGGATGGTTACAAAATTCTTTTTCGGGAATCGCCCTTACCATATTCCATTAAGAATCGATCTTCTGCTTTGCATCAGAGACGTTTTGTTCAGGGAGCGATTTCAGAGTTGTTAACCCGTGGTTGTATAAGAGAGACGCCGGTTTACCCTCAGTTTTGCAACCCTTTACACGTCGCTGTCCAGTCGTCAGGCAAACTAAGACTTATTTTGGATTTATCTCATCTTAACAAATTTATCGTTAAGAAGTCTGCCAAGTACGAAGACTTGAGAACAGTTCTTCAAATGTTTCTTCCGGAGATGTCCTTTTTTTCGTTTGATCTCATTAGTCAGCCTATCACCACATCGATATCTGTGAGGAGCACAGGAAATTTTTGTCGTTTAAGTGGCCTCCTTCTGATGGAGATATGAAATTTTACGAATTTAAGGTTTTGCCTTTTTGTTTGACTTCAGCTCCTTTTGTCTTCACCAAAGTAGTTCGTCAATTGATTAAATACTGGAGAGGTCGGGTGATCTTATTTTAATTTATCTCGATGACGGTATTGGAGGCGATGTGTCTGGAGAGCGTTCCTGAGAATTCTCAGCGATTCAGTTTGTCATGATCTTGCTTCGTCTGGTTTCACAGTTAACGACGACAAATTAATTTGGGAACCTACTCAGAGGTTAGTTTTCCTGGTATCTATTTTTAGATTTTGGCGAAGATTTAATTCAAATTCCTGAGTTTCGCATCCATAAGCTCAAATCTTCCATCGTTTCTTGTCTCCAAAATAACCATATTCTAGCCAGAGATCTTGCTTCAGTTACTGGGCAAATTATTTCCATGGCTTGTGCAGTAGGCAATATTACCAGGTTGTTTACAAGATTGTTTTACGAGACATCTGGTTTGTCTCTTCTACTGGGCAAACCTGCCCAGAGGGAAGGAGCACGAACAGGACTCGAGGTCCTATGCGAGGTGCTCCACCCTACCCTATCCACAGCACAGCGGGGTCATGGCATTTCGATCGAAATGGAATGGATCCCAAGATCCCAGAATGATCAGGCTGATTTTCTCAGTCGCGTATTTTTGATTTAGACGACTGGGACCTTTCTCCACTTTCGTTTCACCACATTGACTCAGTTTGAGGTCCTTATTCTGTAGATCGTTTCGCAAATCATGTGAATGCCAAACTCCCTCGTTTCAATTCAAAATTTTGGAATCCAGGTTCTGAAGGCATAGATGCTTTTGTTATGAATTGGCACGGGGAGAATAATTATGCCTGTCCGCCTATCTTTCTTATTCTGCGTGTCTTACATCATATGAGTAACTGTAAAGCTTCAGGTTCTCTTATTGTTCCTTTGTGGCATTCCGCCCCCTTTTGGCCGATGATTTGTCCAGATGGAGAACGTTTTGCATCTTTCATTGTCGATTAGATGGAACTTCCCTCATTCAAAGAAGCCTACATTTCCGGCAGTTGTAATAGCGTGTTTGGAAACGAAAACCTGAACTTCAGGATGATTGCTTTGAGAGTCCACTTCGATTGTTAGGTATTTTTCTTTCTTCTTTTTTTCTTTTGCGTGCTGTATTTTTTCTTTCTTTGTTCTTTTGGGGCCATGCGGCCTCCAGTTAGCACACGATAGCAAATACTGTGTCATGTTTTTCTATTGTTGTTTCGCACGGGTTAGGTGGTGTTAGGGAATCTAGACGAGAGATGAATTTTTCCTCGTTTTGAATAATTAGCGGAAAAATATGCTCTCGTCGTTATGAACTATCAAGGGGTTCGGTAAGAATATTTAAGAAGGTGTTTTATGTAGATTAGTCATCTTGGTGTTCTCGCTGGAGGCACTTACTCTTGCTTTTTTATGCTGATTTGTCTGTTTTCTTTCTTTTAGTTCTCGATGTTAGCATTAATGAGAAGTAGCTGATTTGCGTCCAGTCGCGTGTGCTGAGTCTTTATGGAGTTTATTTAGTAAACTTTTCGCTGCTAGGGGTTTTACATATTCATATATTTTCTGAATGCGTGCTTATGTTTCGCAATTGATCTGTCATTTTGGTAGAATATGGAGAATATGTATTGGCCTTTTTGTGCCAAGAGATTTCTGTGCCCAGGAATATGGGACCATCTGTGCCCTCGAGCATGGGACCATCTGTGCCCAGCTTTCATGGAGTGGCGAGTTAATTTAAGGTGTCAAATAGTTTGTGTTTATTTAACATGTTTTTTAAATCTGGGATTAAGGGACAATCTGTGCCCCTTACCGGACTCGGGACTATCTGTGCCCAGCATTTATGGAGTTGCGAGCGAATTTGAAGTGTCGATTAGTTTGTTTGTATAACATGTTTTGAATTTGTGATTCAGGGACCACCTGTGCCCTTTGTCGGTCTTGGGGCTATCTTTGCCCATGAGTGTGGATTTATTTGTAAAATCCTGTTTTCGATTTACTATTTACTTTTATTGCTGTTTATCAGTTTCTAATCTCAATTCGTTAAATAATATAGAAGGATGGCCTATCTTATTTGTCTTTCTTTTCTTGTCGGTTAGTTCTTGTCTCTTTGCAGATGTGTTCTAGTCAGAAATGTGGTCGGAATTCTTTCCCTCAACGCCCGAGCATCTCCAACCCACTGCTTCCCTGGTGAAGAGCATAGTTCTTGGATCTAAAGCGGATGGTACCTGGGAGGTTTCAGAAGATGGAAACGCTGGGCTTCTTCCAACCATGTTTGCCTCTTTCCTGCTAATCCCTTTCAGGTCGCAATTTATTTACAGTGCTTGCTTCAGGATGCTAATTCTCCTCCTCCAGTTCTTAACGCCGTTTATAGCATTGACTGGGCGCAGCAGATGGCTGGCTTGTCTAAAATCTCCGATCATTCTCTGGTTTCCCTAATGGTCTGTGCGTCTCAGAGGCTTCTGGGAAGGTCCAAGGTTAAAAAGATCCTGTGACTCCGGAGATGTTAAAGGCCCTCGTGGAATCCAAGATTACAGATAAGTCTCCTTCTATTTTCGATTTGACTTATGTCTTATAGGTTACGTGGGTTTTTTTCCGTTTTAGCGAGTTAAGCCATGTTAAGGCCTGTGATGTTTTCCCCTCCTATGCTTCCATTTTGCTAGAATCGCCGAAAACTGATCAATTCCGTGACGGGGCGTGCATCGTTATCGTGAGGTCAGACCTACTGACTTGTCCTGTCAAGGCCTTGGAAGAGTGCATCTCAGCTGTGCAGATCAACCTCTCCGAAGATATACCTCTCTTCAGCGCCCTTGCTACTTCTCGTTCGAAAGAGATGGTCCGGAGCCAAGGGATTAGTTATACGAGAGCTCGCGAACTTGTAAAGGACGCTTTGAAAGGTTTAACAGACCTTTAAACTCTCAGTCTTCATAGCCTACGAGCTGGAGGAGCCACCTCAGCAGCTTGTGCCGGAATTTCTGATAGCCGGACTATTCAAGCGTCTTGGTCGTTGGCCGAGCGAAAACGCCAAGGATGGCTACGTTAAAGGCGATTTTAATTCTCGTCTATTGGTCACACGATCTTTAGGGATCTAAATTATTTGTATTGTTTTTCTTTAACACCGTGCCCGGCAGGTCGGGGGAGTTCTATCCATAGGGCCGGGGTTTTTCCTCAGTCTTTTCTGCAACGAACGCGGTGAGGTTTTTTCATCCGATGGATGCTCGTTGGTTCTTCCCCAGGTTCTCTCTTTTTGTTAGCTGTTTTTTGCCTTATGCACCTATGGACTTTGATTGCAATTGTTGCTTTGGCGTGTCTCAATAAACGTGCGGCCTCCAGTTAGCACACGATAGCAAATACTGTGTCATGTTTTTCTACTGTTGTTTCGCACGGGTTAGGTGGTGTTAGGGAATTTAGACGAGAGCAGCACGTTACGTGTCTACAACTAGCCAATGGAAATCACTTCCGGTCACCCCACTGTCAAATGTGTCAACTGCTATTCGGCCGGAATTTTGTAAATAAACTTTTCCAGCGATGATATGAGCAAGGTTTGTATAGTTTGTCGTGAAAGTCTACTCACAAAATGCCGTAATGGCAGTTGTGCTGGTACGGTGCTGCTGTTCTGTGAGACTACAAACAAAGAGTTTTCGGGTACTTTGAATGGAAAACCAGTCATACTTACTTTTTACCGAGTTACAACAAGTCTTTTCGGCTGCTTCTGTTGAAGAAATATCGGAGAAAATTTTCAACGGCTTCCCTACCATCTGCTTTGGGAGATAAGCATCGAATTTTAGAACAACATCATCGATCTCCGACTGTAGTTACTCCGGCGGCGTCAAAAGGACAGCTTACAGCAGTACTTCGTGTCAAGGGTTAACGCCCGGGCCCTCATCGAAAATGACTCAATTTGGAGAAAAAGAAATAAGCCATTTTATGACATTCCAACGTAAAGGTTTTTAACACCAGTTTTGAAGGTGAAAAGCAAAGTCGGGATGAAATACATGTAGTAAAAACAAACAAGTACTAATACTGATGTTATCGGCGCTTTTAAACTTGTGGCTGCCTACATCTAACTATGAGAGAGAGAGCTGCTTGCTTCATTCGCTTCAGGCCTTATCACGGTTTTGGAAGCCATCTTGACGGGTAGGCAAACGTGTCCGAAATAACAGTGTTTCTATGGGAATCTGAGTTAAAATAACTTGAAAAAATGTGAATGGTAAAGTTAAGTTGCTAACCAAAGGATTTTACTGACAAGAATTTGAGGGTACAACCTGCACTAAAATTTGCCCAGATTTGTCTGTAATTTTTTTCCCTCAGAAGCATGTCTGACTGAGCATAAATTTTAAGCAATTAGCAATTGTAAGGGCCCGACGCGGACTCATTTTAGCCCGAGCCGTTAGGCGAATGAATACTGAGACATATTTATGCCCAAGAATATAAACTGTATTACTATTATGATCACTTGGAAGGGAATTGCGAAAAAAGGCAACAAAACAGTCTGAACAATCACGTGAGTGTTGACAAGTTGAATGGCTTTTATTAAACCTCAAATACACCATCAAGCGAAGCTAGCTAGAAATCACAAAATCTTGCCATTTGAGTTTTCAAAATTGTAACAGATGAAACGAAAGTTCCATAAAGCTTATTTGTAAGTGCTGCACAATTTCATACTTTTCATTGGTTTATTTCAGCTTGCTAAAATATATTTTAGTCTGCCGGGGGTGACGTCACAATCCCTGTTTCAATTCCTCCTCTTCATAGGAGGAACATTTAAACACAGAAAGCAATTCCATAAAGAGGAATAGGAACCAAGGCTTGAGGGCTCGAAACAAGCACAGGGAGGGAGAGGTGAGCATGTCAGATGCCTTCGGTTACTACTCTTTATGACATAGAACTCAAGTCAAACTTCAACTTACAGGTAAGTCTGGTTTAACTTTCCAATTCTATCTCATAAACTGTAACCTCCGGTACTGATATGAAGTCTTCAAAGCGTGTGAGGACTTTATGAGGAGCCCAAAACACCAACCAAACACCAAGATTACAATGTCTTAATATATCCATTTTATTCTACAACTTACCTCTAGACTACCAAATACTTCTAAACAATCCATGAACAAAGTTAGAAACGCTCTAAACAGTGTTAGCATTGCTGATATGACTACCAAGAAACAAACACACACTCATCTTGAGACTTTTCCTGGTAACTATCGCTTATATTAGGTCGTAGGAAAGTATTGTTGTAACGCTAATAACAAGGCTAGTATTAACGCGAGTTCCTTCAAAGCCAGTGTGAATCTCTCATATTGCAGCCTTTGCTGCATATCCCAAATACCATAATACCTATTTAAGGGTGGCTTATTCCCAAAGGCACCCTTCAAGAAACAATGAACAAGATGTACGCTAATCATACGAGACAAAGCTGATCTAGCAGTGATCAGTGCTGAATGACATAGATGGAAACTCAGGGAAGCTTCCTGTTTACAAACATTGCACTTGTTATTCAAATGTGCCAACCGCAGGAACAAAAGACCTTTTGTTTCGACAACCAGTGAGGTTCTGGTTGGCACATTAATGGCAATAGGTGACGTCAGCGATATCTTCCTCATATAAGAACTCTAAAACAAGTGCTAGATCGATCCGGGGAGAGTGAAGGGAACTCACTCTGACTCTTACAGAATACAGCCCATTTAAAAAAAAGATAAACGCTGTACTGTGTCTGAATAGAAAGACACCAGGGTAACGTATTCAGAAAAGCA
>NC_090871.1:27955789-28005789 GCF_036669935.1 Montipora foliosa | reverse complement strand
GAGCGCGTGAGGGTTTTATCCTTGGATCCCGAAGGGATTTGGGGCGTTTGTACGAGATGGCCCCAGTGATAATAGGTTCATTAGAAAAGAGACTTGAATAAAACCGCACGTGCGCACGCTCGATTTCTTTACGTGTAAAAACCTCGAATCGTTAGAATCTAGAATGGAAGTGAGAATATTACGCTCAAAGCGCTCACGCTCAAGTTTAAAGAAATAACGGGTAGGTCTACTCAAGATTCATCTCAGCAGTCTAAAACCCTGTGGAAATTCCTGCAGTTAGTACTGTTGTTTCGCCTCGTCCGCCTCAGTCTTCTGTTCGTGCTTTTGTTTCACGAGTGGCGTCCAAGCGTAAGCCTGCTGAGCTGGACCCTGCTTATGGTCCTCCTCCAAGCAAGTCGACTACACCCTGGTCGGTTATCTCTAGTAGAAATACTACAATAACGCTCATCCTTCATGAATTTTCAATTTTTTTCCTGAAACTCTAGGGGTTTCAGTATGATCTTGTTGATAATCTCCATTCTTTGCACTGTGTTTTTTGTTTTCAAGAAACCTACATTACTGATCCTGAGGTTTTTCGTGCCTTTTCTAATGTCTGGCGTGGTCCTTGTTTCCGGTCCCCTGCTGTTGGCAAACGAGCCGGTGTTTCGACTTGCTTTTCTGATTCCTTCCCGGGTATAATTAGGAATAGGAAAAGAGATGTGTCTTGTTTTTGAATTCGATGATCTTAAGATTAATTAAATTAACATTTACGCGCCTGAAAGGAAAGTGTTTTTTGATAATTTGCACAAATATTTTTCGCCTTCTAACGCCGTTATTATTGCTGGTGATTACAATTTTAATTGCTATGATCACCATCTTGACAAATTTGGTGGGAACTTTGTCCCTGCTTAATATTTTTCTGTTATTCGTTCGACTTTTTCTTTGTCAGATGCTTGCCGTAAGTTTCATCCAAGGCTGCGTCAGTGCACCTGGTTTAATTCTGATTTTTCTGTCGGTTCGCTGATTGACAAGTTAGTTGTTTTTTCAGAGACGTATGCCTTCCGTTGCCTCCTGCGAAATTAAACCTTGCCCTTCTTCCGATCTTGATTTTGTCTATCTTTCTATCGAGTCCTCTAGGATTAATTCCCGTGGTCCTGGTATATTTGGAAATTCAATAACTCGCCTTTGAATGATAGTGCGTTTTGTAAATATATTACAACCTGCATTGATGATATTTCTGGGGGTCTGCAACACTTCCTTCAGTTAAGTCGTGGTGGGATTTCTTTAAGCATTCTATTCGTTTACAAATTATATACTTTTCTAAGAATAAGTGCAAAGAGCTCTCGCACGAGCACGTTCTTTTGGTTAATCGCATCATTGATCTTAATATTAAATTAACTTTTGCCCTTAGCTCTGAAATTTAAGTCGTGGTGGGATTTCTGTTTGGCGTCGTATGCTCTGAAATTGAAACACTCTTGAATCATTTTTGTACAATTCGTAGAAGACCGCCATTTTTAGTGATCGTTGTGAAATTTAACGTGTGGGGTTATAGCCCCAGTTTCCCTTGTAGCTTTTAATACGCCTACATGAAGGGCATTTCAGTCCAATCCATTTGAAACCCCGCGAAGGGGCCCGCAAAGGCGAAATTTTGTTCCGGTGGCAGAGCGACTTTATTTAAAATTTTCAGCCAAAACATAACACTAAATACATGGGAAATGAGAAAGAAAAGGAGTTTCGTTCATTGGATGGAATTTAAAGCCTTGAAATCGCTGAAACGGTAAAATTATTTTCGCAGGCGTAAATTTGCTTAAACTTGCCTCGTGTTGTTCATTGTGTTTTTGCTCAAAATATTCGCTTGTTTTCGCTCCAAATCTTACATTTTACGTTTATCCTTTGAGACGATTTTCCGTCGAAAAATTGGTAATTTGGGTGGTTTTTGGCCAACAGATGTAATTACTGGTAATGTAATTTATCTCGTTGCCGTTAGCAACGGGTCGCAAATTTGACACTTTTATCGAATTACCAGATTACACATTATCGCTAAGCGAATTACTAAAAATGTTCTGAAAATATTCGTGCCTGATCAGTTTTCCGTCCAATTTATAACCAAGAAAGCAGATAAATTGAGGAAGATTTTTCTTTTGCATCCAAAAATTCGTAATTAACGTTAAAATGACCAAATTTGCATGGAAAACTGATTTTTGTGTTTTTTTTTCGTTATTTTTGTTTATATTTTGTCTTTATGAAATGTTTTTGTTCTTTGTAAACAAGTTATATGTTTTTGGAAAGTTTATTTTCTTAGCTTTAAAATGATGCATTGCTTTCCCCCTAACTTTAAATATCGATTTCGCGCGGCTTTCCTTCTCTTCGTTCACAATAGGCCTTATTCACGATAGCCGCCATGTTAGTTTTCAAATTGTCATGCAAATTAGCCATGTGTTATGCTGGGGGGCAAACATTGGAAAAAAGGCAAATTGCGGAAAATCGGCTCGTCGAAATATTGAAATAACATTGCTTAAAGTCCATTTTAGTATTTAAAATTAGTACCTTTTATAATAATTTTATATCTTTTGATTGCCTTGACAGTTTGACTTTCTACTTCGTTAGCTACTCATTTTTCACTAAAACGACGTCGAAGCAACTTGTGTTATCATTCTATTTTACTACTTAGATGATAAACATTCAATGAACGGGAAACAAATCATCTGTGTGGCTTAAATGTTCGTTATAAGCTCTCGAACTTGTGTTGTTTGCCCCCTCAGAAGTGTGTAGCTACTTTGCATGATAATAGCAAATCCAATATGGCGGCCATCGTGAATAAGGTCTATTCATAGCGGAGCTCAGGCCCGCGAAGCGCGTCGGCGGAGCATTATGGGTAATTTTTTTTTAGGAAATCTATCCATGTGATAAATGTCGGGGTGGAGGTGGGAGGAAGGAGTGCCTCTGGGGACGGGAGTGTTCGGGCAATTTTCCTTGGCGAGAAATCGCGTGGAAGCTTTGCATTTGGCAACCTGCGTTTTTCTGGCGGGAAATCATATTAGGGAACTTAAGCAACGACGACGGCGACGGCACCGAGAACGTCATCTCAAAATATAAATTCGCGTCATTGTAATCACTTTGTAAACATGTCAACCCCTCTTATATGACAAGGGTGTGGTAGTTCCTCAAAAATGACATTGGTCGGAACGGCGCTTAATTTAGGGGAGAAAAGGAAACTTAAGCGTCAAGTGCTGACGTTCTCCTTAAAACCTAAAATTTGACTATTTCACGTTGTTGTTTTGCTGACGACGGCAAAGAAATGGACAAAAGTGAAAAACGCACGTGCAGGGCGTGCAAAGCTATTGTTTTTGCCCACTAAATATGCACATTTGTGACGTTCTCGTTGCCGTCGCCGTTGCCGTTGCTTAAGTTCCCTATTAGGGAACGGCAACGGCAACGGCAACGGCGACGGCAAAGAGAACGTCACAAATTTGCATATTTAGTGGGCAAAAACAATAGCTTTGCACGCCCTGCACGTGCGCTTTTCATTTTTGTCCATTTCTTTGCCGTCGTCAGCAAAACTACAACGTGAAATTGCCAAATTTGAGGTTTTATGGACAACGTCATTACTTGAAGATAAATTTTCATTTTCTGCCCTTAATTGAGCGCCGTTCCTACCAGCGTCATTTTAGAGGAACTACCACACCCCCGTCATATTAAAAAAGTTGAAATAGTAACGAAGCGATTACAATAACGCGAATTTATATTTTGAGATGACGTTCTCGTTGCCGTCGCCGTTGTCGTTGCTTAAGCTCCCTAATAATGACGAGCAACGGGAGAAAGAGCACGGGAGAAGAGGCGACGAAATTTGATAAATTTAAGCGCAGAAAGCCTCCAGAGAAGCCGAGGAAGGAGAAGAAAAGAAAATTTCAATAAAGAACACCGTAAATCAAAGAGAAACGGAGCGAGAGACAAAACTCATTTTTACGATAACTGCAAATTTAAAGAAAACGACAAAACTTTTGAAATTACAAGACATTCTTCGACAGAAACTTCTGTCATCTTCAGTTAATTTTAATGTACAAGGCGTTAAGTTGAATTTATAATTCGGAAAAAGTGCTAATTATGCCAATAACAACGGAATGTACATAAAACGTGACAATGTGAGAATTAAAAGGATAGTTTTAGATTTACGTGATGCAGTTGTTAGAAGGGTGTTCTCTTTGAATATGAAAAGCTTCTTTTATCTTGAGTTGAAAAGTCGTAGAGGCGTGATCTAATATATGGAAACATTCCCCTGAAGACAGGGCGCGACATTGCTCGGAATTCTGTAGGTGTTTGAAAATGTGAGAGGCCGTATCACTAAGTGCTCACGCACGCGTGTGGAAAAATGCCGCGTTGTTTCGCCGACGTAACAGGCATTACAGCCCGGACGTACAAACTTATAAACCACACGTAAACGAAGCCCGCCAGGGAAAGGGTCTTTCACACCAAGGAAGTTGCCTATCTTAAAGGAGGTAAAAACTAGTTTGATGTCCAAATCATTGCAGTGGCGCTTGATAAAGTGACGGATCTTTTTCTGAGTTACGACAGAACCCTGGGGACAATGATTACTTAGGGTCCCAGTAATGTAACGGTTTACAACGGGTTACATTACTGGGACCCTAAGTAATCATTGTCTCCGGGGTTCCCTTCCCACCTCGCCTACATCTTATTTTAAGCTACCTTACATAGGCCATTAATTATGAAGATTTTTGATGTTGTTCTAAACTGAAGTGAGAGGGTGTAAAGATTATGAGTCAAATGGAAAAGGTTGTGAAGGAGATTACTAAGCATGTAATTTCAGTTTTAGTTGTTGATTAAAATTGTGGGTTATTGTTTGCAAGGCTTGTTTGTTTACTGCTATCAGCCCAGAGGTGTTTAATCACTGTAAACTGTATACACTAATGACGGTTAGCTCTGAAATTTCAGAGCTCGAAAGTGAACTGAAGGCCCTCACCTTGAAAGAGTTGGATGACGTTAAGGTTCGCTCAAGAGTTCAGTGGCTTGGAGAGGGGGAAAGGACTACTCGTTATTTCTTTAAACTTGAGCCTGAGTGCTTTGAACGTAATATTCTCACTTCCATTCTAGATTCTAACGATGTCGATGTTTTTACAAGTGAAGAAATCGGGCATGCGCACGTGCAGTTTTATTCAAGTCTCTTTTCGAGTGAACCTATTGATCTTTCTTCTCAACAACGTTGTTTAGGTTTTGTGGAAAAATTCCTTTCTCCTTCTCAAAGCATCTTGTGCGAGGGTTTCCTGTCTAGCGAGGAGTTATTGAACTCCGTTAGAGGTCTTAATACCGGGAAATTACCCGCGTCTGATGGGCTGTCGGTGGAATTTTATTTACATTTTTGGGAGGCTTTGGGTCCCCTTTTGCTCTGCGTTGCTAATCAATGTTTTGCTGACGTCGAATTGTGTCCCTCAATGAAGGGCAATGTCACCCGCTTGATTTTTAACAAGCGTGGTGACATCAAGCATTTAAAGAAATGGCGGCCCATCTCTCTTCTGAATGTAGATTACAAGATCAATTCTGAAGCGATTACTTTGCGCTTCTCTAAAGTCTTTGAACACATTGTTCACCCGGACCAAACCTGTGCTGTTCCGGGCCGAAGCATTTTTTAAAATGTTGCTCTTTTGCGCGACGTCCTTGACCACATTCAACGGACTGATGAGTTTGATAAGTGTTGACCAAGAGAAAGCGTTCGATCGAGTCAATCGTTCTTTTCTTTTGAAGTTCCTTGAGGTTTAAGGTTTTGGCCCTGATTTTTGCCGATTGATTTCCACCTTTTACAACGGCGCATTCATGCAAATCATTCTGAACAGTTGGCTCACTGAAGGTATTTCTCTTGAGCGCGGGGTGCGTCAGGGGGACCCTAGCTTTATGTTCTTTGCGTGGAGAAAGAGCCTTTGCTCAAGGCTTTGAAGACGTTATTCCAGCACAAGGCTGTAACTCCCTTTGAAGTAGAGTCGGTAGACGTGGTCAGTAAAGGAAGGCTTTAAGGACATCATAATTACGTTTGCTTTTGGCCGGGAAATTATTAAATTAACGCTTTCCCCTTCAATATTTCCTAGATCGGTAATTCGAATTAAGCAATAGGGGACGTTTGTTGTGTTTCCATAGCCTCATCTAAACACCAGGGGGTGTTAGTAGAATTCGAGACAGTTATGCAAACCCGAGACGCAGTCAAGGATCTGCAAGGCTGTCGAAAATTCTCCCAACTCCCCCGAGTGTTTAGATGAGGATATGAAAACACGGAAAAAAGTCCTCTATTGCTTTTATGAAATATTTCTCAAAGATAATTTAACAAATGAAGGAAGATGCTGGTTTTTTAACTTTTTGATTGGAACGGATTTTCTTGACACACGCTCATATTTCCTACCAACCAAACAAAACGCGCGTCTGACAATACATAACCAATCTAAATTCCTGTGATGTCACAGCCGTGTTTCCATGCTCTCATGTAAACACAGCTATTGACCAATGAGAAAGGGCGTACTTTCCTAATTGTTTTATAATACGATTTATTTTTTCTTACGCCACCTAGTAAACTTCGGCCTGTTTTTTTTTTCTAACACTCTCCCTTTCCTTCTGCATCCGTAATCCGTCTCTCCTTTGATTTTAAAGCTACTTGAAGAATCTTTTAGGTTCCTGACGGTGAGCTTATTCTCATTCAGTATTCCAATACGCTGTAAACCAAGTTCTATGGTAAAAAGCGATTAGTACTGGAACTTGCATAGATACCTTAATTAATAAACATGTTTTCGATTAGTTTGGTTGGTCTTGATTAGTTCGTTTGCACACCGAATTTGGTCTAAAAAGGCTTTATTGGCTTTATTGCTGGATGATGCTTAACGGAAAACTTAGAATTTTTTTATATATTTACAGGTTCAATTTCTATCTCCATTTTCGGCGCCGCGTTTTTCAGTTTCAGTAAGTTCCGTGTTTCACATTATAACTCGAGGGGAGGTGGTTGTAACCCTGTTCAGTCGACCTCCTATAACAACCAATATTTCCATAATTCTTTACTTATAAGATTACTTCCCTATGGAACAAGCTACCTACATATGTACATACAGTCACCCAATGTAAATGCATTTCATAAAAATTTGGAGTCTATTAATCTTTTAAATTTACGGACAAGCTGTCTATGAAATTATTGCCAATCATAATTTTTTCAATGTTATGTGATAATT
Source organism: Montipora foliosa (assembly GCF_036669935.1). Taxonomy (NCBI): domain Eukaryota; kingdom Metazoa; phylum Cnidaria; class Anthozoa; order Scleractinia; family Acroporidae; genus Montipora; species Montipora foliosa. Next base: position 27,998,593 of record NC_090871.1, on the reverse strand, counting down.
TTAGGCTTGATGTCTATATATTTACAACTCAATATTATCTAGTTTATTACAGTTAGATAACAATTGTTTATAATTTCATGCAATGTAACTACTTAATTTTGATATTATTGTTTTTATGTATTTACTCTTATTTTTTTATTTGTCTTTTTGCATGCGTTTTATAAATGAGCCTCTGGCTGGCATACTGAGGGCATTCTTAATCCCACGCAATGACTTTTATAAATTGATTGATTGATTGATTGATTGGACAAATTAGATTTTCGAATAATGGTCTCTACCAAGACCAGAATGCTTCGAGCAGCTTTTTTTTGTGAGACAAATTTGACAATTAGAAAGGGAAAAAAAAATCTCAATAGCGCGTTTGACAAAGCATTCTGCTCTTCATGTCTAAATTTATATATTGCACGGCAACGAAGCTCAGTAGTAGTTGGAACACTAATCAAGTTATCAAGTTGACGCTGGATGAAGTTCATTTATCCCTTTAACTTCTCTCTTCTTGATGCTCAGTACATCCACTGATCTTAACGATTCGTATCTACTGAGGGATACTCTGACATTTACAACCATGTAAGTGTCGTTAGAAGAACAATGAAACAATTAACCGCTAAATAAACGTCATATGATATAACTTTGCCGGGAACTTGGCAGGTGCTTTATGTTACGTACAAGATGGGGAAATTAGGGAATTCATCATCCAACAAACCAAGAGGAATAGGAATTCATTTAGTGGATAACTGTGCTTGTAATACAAGACGTGCAGGGGCGGATCTAGGGGGAGCGTGCAGGGGGTGTGCACCCTCCCCCTGACATGACCTGCAGCTTTCTAATACAACTGGCATTCCGCCAAAAAACAACAACAAAAAAACGTCACCAGTCAACTACGCCATTCCTTTAAAAGTGGTACACCCCCTAGCTCCTAAGAAAAATCCTGTATCCGCCCCTAGCGTGATTGGCAACATAAGTAGGTCCTAGAAAAAGCAAATACCCAACTTGTGTACAACCTATGACTGAATAGCGCTTTGCACTTTTACTAAAAATAGACTTTGTAACATGAGGCCCCCGTGTAGACTCAGACAAACATTTCGATCCACCGAAATGTATGAGTGAAGTAAGCGATAGTGAATTAAAGAAGAAAACTTTATAAATCTGTGGAGTTGGTTTCTAAAAAGAAGGTAGAATGGTTAGTACTAAACACTGTTGATGTAAATCGGACTCACAGTATCCAGATAAATGACCATAAATTGCCGAAATCTCTCAAAGAGTTGTGGGAATCAGGAAAGAAAGTCTTCATACCGTTACCAAAACCATCGTAAGACATCGAAAAATGTAAGCCTTGGCTAATCGATTGAACGCGGGAATTCTTAACTGTGAAAAACATATATTTCTGCTCTAAAAAAAAGTCCCACAGCAAAAGTTCCTGATGTCCACCAGGAGTAACAAGAAGGTTCAAAAAAGGGAAAGCATTACCGCTTCGAAAAACAATTTTTGCCCACTCTAGTTTTGAAAAACGCACGAAACTTTGAAATACGCCTAAAATAATAGAGGATACCCAGAGAGCAGTGTTAAAAGGCATCTCTCTGAACTGAGATTCTCAAACAAAAAGAGGTCAAGCACAAGGAGATGAAAACGGTCGACGTCGCTTAAAACGGAAAAAAATTGAAGCGAATATTTAATTAAAGAAGCGAAGCGAAGTCGAATGGGCTATTGACCCATGGCCCTTGAGGGCGAAGGGTCTAATTGTTTTTGTATCACCCAACTAGTCGGACAGAAAAGACAATAATAAAGTTAGCATATGCAAGCTGAATACATATATTTATTTGGGAATAAAACGAAAGAAAGCATCACGCTTTTCGCTACTCAAGGAGTATTACTAATAGTCCTCTACTAGCGTAGCCAATCAAAATGCAGCATTTGCATTAGTCCACTAGTTGAGTGATACTAACAACCGCTTACTAACCGAGCGCGAGACCGAGGGCCAATATTCCCCAGTACGGCCCGAGCAAGCTCGGTTAGTAAGTTGTTTATTATATGGCACTCTGCTTCTGATAGTAAAATGCATTTCCGGTGCAATCAATCTTTTTAGCTTTTTATCTTTTAGCTTTTTATCTTTTTAGCTTTTCAATCTTTTTATCTTTCAATCTTTTTAGCTTCTTCTGGTAGTTTCACTATGAAGAATGACAATATTCACAGTTTTTTTTTCGCTGTTTTGGTTGCAAATTATGAATTTGCCGGCTTTGCTCCAAAACAAAAATACACGGCTTGGACCGTTTCCACGGAAATAGTCCGTACTGCAAAATCCCGACCGAGAAAGAACCAATCAGAGCGCTGGGATTTGCCCAAGACTGGCTTTGCCATATAATAATATGCTTCATTTCTCTTGTGACTCCTACAGACTGAACTTTGTTTGTCTGAGTCGACTCTGTCACTTGGGCGTCCATAATTTCATGACGTCATTACTGCAAAGCGCTATTAGTGATAGCTATGAATGTTTCGGAGAAATTAACGGATGAGTTTAACTTATTGATTATGATTTATTAAGGATATGATCGCCTCCACTAGCAGCTACAGAAAGAATTCAGAATAACTTTGAAGAAATTCAAATTTCTTGTGAAAGCTTATTTTGTTCAGTCATGAATTGAATGTCAAAAAAATCTACAGTACTTGGCCTAAAAAATTGCAAGTTCAACATCAGAACGATTTTTTAAAAATGAATTGCCAGTACTTGCCTTATTTAACCCACCTACCCCTCTCGTAGGCGTTTTAAGAGCAGGTTGTTGGTTTTCACACACAGGTCGAATAATGTGATGCATAATGTGATTCATGGTACTTTCTATACAGTCACGTCCAATGTGTCACAAGTCTGAGAATTTCATGATTACTTTTAAGGCCGGGACACACTAGGCGACAAGTCGCAGCGACATGTCTCTGCGACAAGTTGCTCCATGTGTACTACCTGCAAAACAAGTCGCTGCGACACGACACCTGTTCGGTGCACACGCAGTGATCTAGTATGAGGGGGAATGTGAACTAGTTTTCTAATTCAATATGGCTGACCATATGACGCTCTCTCATTGGTTCATTTATATTTTGTCGCAGCGACTTGTTGCCGGAAGTGTACACACGATGCGACAACGCTGCTTTCGCTAATTTTGTCCCTGCGATAAGTCGCACGAATTCAAACTGGTTTGAATTTGTGCGACTGATCGCAGCGACAAAATTCTGCCGCAGCGACAATGATTTTCATGAAATTAACCGTGTCACACAAGGCGATTTGTTGCGGCGACTTGCCCCCGCGACGTGTCGCAGCTACTTATCGCCTAGTGTGTCCCTGCCTTTAGGGTTAGACTTGTGGCAATTGCGTGCAATCTTACTACTGATTGATAGCTTGAAAACGCTGTTTTATAACTGTCAGATGTAGCGTAGCAAGCAATTAAAAAAAAATCTTACAAAGAAAAAACAAATCGGGGAAATTGACCTTTGAAAGGATCTGTTGTGTTAGCTCCCTCTGCACTCTTCCTAAATGTAAACTTTACGCCGGGCACGTGAACCAAAGAAAGGCCCTTGCATCCTCTGCTATAGGCTGGCCCAGAGATCTTTGCTTCGATATGGTAATCGGTGTTTTTCTTCACATCAAGTGGCGTGTCGAAAACAATTTCAAACCCAAAGTAACGACCAACTTTGCATTCCATTTCCTGTGACCGAAAGCTATCTGTCTTGGTTTTAACAGTGGTATTGCTGTGAAGATCCTTGATCACTAATCTAACGTGATATTCGTTGTTCATACTGCCAAATAAGCACATTCCATGTAACTTGATGTTGTTATTCACGCTAAAAATAAGACATTCCATTACAAACCCTTTGTGATACCAATCGGGCCGTTTAATTACGTCGTTAAATCTATCACAAGTTCGAAACATTGGGTATAAACCTGACCGCTTTGTCTCTGGAAATCCCACTGGGGTGGCCCCCAATGCTGAATTGAAGAACTTAACGAGGTTGATTACTTCGTCTTGAGTTAGGATTTTTTTATCAAGGACAACGGTTACAAATTCTTGTTCTTTCATCAAGGGAAAGCGGATTTTTTTAACTACTGCTTCCCCAAGAATCCCTCTTTTTGCTTCACCGTTTGCCTTTAAACCTTGCTTTTTGCATTGTTTTGTCGCCCACAAGTGAACAGCTTTGAATAGGTCGATCTCTGTAAGGGTAAGAGTGTCTCTTGAGATGATTGCCTCAAGCAAGGAGTGTTGAATTGACGCAAATCCATCTGACGTCACGACTGCTTCCGACTGTGTGTCGATCACTTTCCAACATCGATCTACCAAGGCTTTGTCGTCGTACTTTTCAGCCAATGGAAGGACGCTGAGGACATTTGATGGGTTTAAATTACTTTGAACATATTCGCTGCATTTATCAACCAGTGAAGGCACCATGTATTTCTTCGCCAAATAAAAGACCTCCATAACATTGCTTCCGCTTAAATTCACTTCATCGCTGTACATGAAACGAAACAACTCCAACAGACTGTTGTATTCACAGTCAGGCAGTTCAATGGAGTGACTAGTTTCCGCTAGTTCACTGTAAAACATGGCTTCAAACACAGGACTACTAATCGAGAGCACAAACTTGTGAGCTGGAATAACTTGCTTACTTTCACTTTCTCCATCGCACTTAGTGTTACGAACCACAAACTTCACATCGCTGAGAAGATCGTTGTTCAGCATAAACATGGTTCTTTCTCGAACTGTGGGCCTCTTTGTTTGCCAACTTTCTCTCGCAGCCATCTTTGTTTAGATAAGCAATCTAGAAATGTTCACGATAGTTCGCTTCTTAGTCCGTTGTGTCCGTAAAGCCGATATGTGACGACCGTAGCGGAGTTTTCAGCCTATGAGACATACGTCACACACTGCCCCTTACTGTGTGAGGCATGAATGCTTCCTCATTCAATTCTTTGTTTTTACATGACGTCACAAAAACTAAAATTAAGAATTTTTAGTCCTTTCTTTCATCAGGTTAAAGGTATTTTAAAAATATATCTGCTGGCCTGTTTTAAGCTTGATAGCATGCCCTCCTTTTTTTTCTATGCCTCTTGTGATGCATGAATGCTTTCCGATAAAGAGTCCATTTATTGTTGTGTGATCACTCTGCTGTGAGAAATTCTGGTGTATTTTTTTTTCTATTTTAATGCCCTAAATAACGATCGCTAAATAACCGATACAAACCCTTATAAAATTTATGTAACGCAACAACGATACTCCGTGAGCTTGGGGTACCTATGGACGCAGCTGCCAGCTGATTTAATCATCGCTATATTCCGTTGTGCATCTCTCTCCTAAGTGGTTTTCGTGAAGAACATTTGCATGACATTGATTCTGGGACTCCTTCAATTTGACCTCAGTCTGTTTTGCTGTTATGTGGCCTCATCGATCAGTAGTCCATTCAGAAGATTACGCCAAGCCGACCACATTGCTGAAGGAAAGACCAGACAACAACTGAACACCGGGAACATCATGCCCGACTCTTTTCGGCTAGTTTGGCATCGTTTTAAACGTCCTACAGAGATTATGAACATTGAAGTGTTGTGAGACGGGGCCTTCGGTTTATAGTCCTTATCCGAGAAGACTTGAAAGTCTAACCATTTGCGGATGTAATTACAGGCAGCATTTTCTCCTCGTTTATTTTAAGACCGTGAGTGTTGGTCCGGCCGGAGTCGAACTCACGACCTCCTGCATTTGATTAACATAACAAGGTGAATACGACTCTGAGAGCACGGTCCGCGTACACCTGTTGGCAACTTCAGCTCTAGAATTTAGGTCTTTCCCTTCACGAAGAAAGTCCATTATGATAGTTGATTTCCTCTTTACGGCTGTAAAGCCTTGTTGTTCCTTGGATTGAGTTTGATTTATGTAATCGACCGCACGAGAAATTCTGTAATTGACCGCGTGGCTTCCGAGTCACAACTGTTCGTGTTTCTTGTTGAATCAATTCACATACTTAAACAGGTTTTTTTACTTTTAGTCACCAAGATCAGTTTCCTTTGTTGTAAAAATGTGATTTGCTGTATTGATCTCTCAGTCCTTTTCCTGTTGACATCCTTTACCGTCGGATGGCCGGTTTCGGAAGCAAGATTGCAATTCAATCCCGAACTCCATCTACTTAGCCGGAATGCTTGGAGTTCTCAGGGAAATACCGGCAGGCCAAGTAGTGACGTCACCGGATTCAAAATCATGAGAATCGATGCGGTCGCAAGCTCGAGTTGTTCTAGGGTCTCTTTCCTTCGATTCTTCCGATGATTTGTACGTGGATAAGTGGCAATCCAGTTGGGATTCGTAAAAACTGTTTAAATTTTTGTTTGTACTTTTGATGCCCCTTTCTCGTCCCTTCCCAATGCGCATGTCGGAGATTTTGTAGTTGTCATAGTAACGCTAGTGGTATTTGTTGTGCGCATGTAATCGTTTGTAGCGTGACGAGCTAGTCCTCCAAGGGTTGCGAAACAAAACGTCTTTTTTCCGTGTAACCAACGCCCTAATATAAGAAAAGGGGGAGATTTGTGTTCGCAGAGTGAGAGAACAACATTATTAAAATTTATTATCAACCTATTTGTGTGAGTAAATTAGGTGAGATTTCCGGAAGCGCATGCATAATACATAACATATGAACAAAATGATATATGAAATGAATCATATATTGAACTGGGGATATGAAATAAAGTGGAGCTATGATCCTCGCAGTTATGAACGTCATTTTAGCAATTGAGCAAAGAAACCTGAAAATTTCACGACTACGAGGATCATATAATTACAGCTTCACTTGATTTCAAATTTGATTTTGATTTCGACTTCGACTTTGATTTCGTTCATTGATTAATTCATCACGGGAACAAATGAATCCACATATGACCAGCTCCCAACGTCAGTGGCTTCATGGCTCAGTTCAAGGTTGGAGCGTCGCACCGATTCGCGAGGTCACGGATTCGAACCCCGTTGAAGTCCTGAATTTTGCAGGCTTCTTTGCGCAATTGCTAAAATTGCGTTCATAACTCGAGGATCATGATAGCTTCACTTGAACACATAACATATATTCGGAATGACTAAGACAAAAATTGAAAAAGGCAGATTTAAGCCCTATTCATTGCAAGGGCCTTGTTTTTCTTGGATAGGTATCTTCCTAGATAATTCGGCGGTGGTAGGATGAATGATGTCCCAGGAGCGGCATGTCATTTGGATGTAACGTAGCTCTCGCATTTTACCGCGTGCAGCTTCGATCTTATTTTTGTCCATATTTGGGCACAAAATTGGTGTCTTAGAATCCCCAGCTTTGTTCCAAGGAAAAGAGTTGCAAATTAAACGCTTCGTGTGTTTATGATTACACTAAATATACATATTCAACCTGTATTCCATACTCTTCTTCAATCTGTCCAGTAAATCCTTTCTGTCGTGCTATGTCCAAGGAAACAGAACCAATGGCAGCCTGAATCAATTAAGTAAAGAGACAAATTAAAAATTATGGTGATAAATGGGAAAAGGTCACGAGCATTTATATGTGAATCACAAGGAGAGCAGTGCAAGGTGTTTTTTCTTTTATTGCATTTCAACGCAAAGTGATTGGCTGAAATATCAGGTCATGTAGCAGATTTCGTCAGGTAAAATTTGATTGGCTTGCTACAAAGAAATCGAAAATAGGAGACCAAGGAGTAGAAACGATGACTTAGAAATCAGACCAATAGAAGTTGCTACAATTTCAAAAAATAAGTAACTTGCGAGAGCTGATACACTGCCCAAAAAAATCTAGCGCCTTTTTTTTACCGTTAGAGGTACAGTAACACAATCAGTCAGTGTTAAGTACTACCTTTAAGGTGGCTCAAACTGGTTTCAATAATTTGGAGGGAATGTGCTATTAGAAAGATTGACTCTACAACACCTTTTCACTTATGGTACCATATGAAACAACAATAATTGCTTAATAAGACGCACAAATTGGTGTGACGTAATAAAAAACCATGGCAACAAAAGAACCATCTAAAAACGCCCTATATTTTGTGTTTAAACGCTTGTACAGTATCTCAAAAATCAACTTTGGTGACCCCCATTTTTTATTGCTGGAAAGTGATTAGCAGGCTAAGACAAAACTCTCTGCAAAGTTTAAAAAAATTCTGTGGAGCGGATTCAGAGTCACTTTAAAATTCTTCAGTTCCAAAGGTGGCTATGAATCTGCTCCAGAGAATTTTTTTAAACTTTGCAGAAAGTTTTATCCTAGACTAATATGCGGACAACGACAAACGCATTTTTGCGATGTTTGTCCGCATTTCAATCGCATAATGCTATGTAATAAGACGTTACGATCTATTTTTATCAATTGTGGAAAATGTCACTTAAGCAGCGACAACGGCGACTACAACGAGAACGTCACAAATTTGCATATTGAGTGGGCAAAAACAATAGCACGCCCTGCACGTGCGTTTTTCACTTTTGTCCATTTCTTTCCCGTCGTCTGCAAAACAACAACGTGAAATAGCCAAATTTGAGGTTTAATGAAAGGACGTCAAAACATGAATATAAATTTTCATTTTCTCCCCTAAATTAAGCGCCCTTGCGACCAGTGTCGTTCATGAGGAACTATCAAACATTTCATCATATTAAAAACGTTCAGATAATCTGACCTGCGATCGGGCGTTTTTTCTTTAGAGAAGGGGCGAAAAGTCCCTCCTTGGCCGAAATGAAACGTAGGGAGCAAGGGTGTGATTTCAGGCTAGAAACAGTCACGAAGTGATTACTATAACAAGAATTTATATTGTGAGAGGATGTTTTCGTTGCCGTCGTTGTCGTCGTTGCTTGTTAGAGAGTAGGGAGCTTACGAAACGACGACGCCGACGGCAACGACGCCGCTACAAAACAATAGGTTTAGTGAGCAAAAACAATGGCTCTGCACGCTCTGCACGTGCGTTTTACATTTTGGTACATTTCTTCGCCGTCATCTCCTAAATGACGACGTGAAATGATCAAATTCAAGGTTCTGTGGAGGACGTTAGGACATAACGATGAATTTTCAGTTCTCTCTCCACGCTTCCAACTCACTCATACCAGTTTAATTCCTCGACAGTTACCACACATTTTTAACGCGAAACGACATGAAATAGTTTCGTAGTGATATGAATAACGCGAACTCGCATTTTAAAATGAAGTCCTCGTAGCCGTCGTCGTCCACGTTTCGTAAGCTCCCTACCTTAAGATCTACGACGGCGACGGCGGCGACGACGAAAACGTCACTTTACAATTTCAATACATAACTTTGCATTATCATAAGTCTTTCGCGATTATTCCATCTCGTTCACGTCCTACAATTTGGGCGAAGTATCCTAAAAAGAAATTGCCGGGTTCGACGGGTTTCAGATTGAAAATAGAGCCTCAAAGAAAGATTTTTTGCATGCTCACGTTGTCGCCAACACCTTTAAGTGTCGTCGTTTTGCAGAGAACCGCTCATCTCTAATGGGAAAAATCATACTAAGGGACCGTTCATTTTTATGAGGTGGGGGGGGGGGGGGGGAGGGAAGGGGGCTGGGGGGATTTGGGGGGGAGGGCATGCGAAAAAAACTGCTTTGGAGGGGGGCATGCTAAAAAAAAATAAAGGAAAAAGGGGGGTCACGTGAGATATTTTAGTAAAACTTTGAAATGGCATAATATTTTAATATTTCAAAAATGCTATAGAACAAACATAGAAGGCAGGATACAAATTTATTACAAACTTTCCTGCTTTAAAATAACGTTGACGACAACAACTATTTGTAGCCACTAAAGAGAACTTTAAACACTGTTATTTTCTCATGCAACTCTTACTGGCACTCATCTTCATCTTCACTGTCGTAGAGCTCTACTTCGCTGCTTGTGCTGCTACAGAAGTCATTTTTCAGCAATGCTTTAATTTCAGTCATAGTGTAATCTTCAGGGTACATTAAGGTATAAATATAGTCTCTGACTTGCTGCTTAAGGTTGGTGGTGATTCTGCTTCTTGCAGCATTGGTAAACTAATTCCCTTCCAAGAGCTGTGCGATGTATGGCCCATCTCGTCTAAATAACGATGTGGCGACATCCTCAACTTTAATACACTCTTCCGGGACGGCCAGCCTAGGGGGGTACACAAGGCATTGGGGAACATCACTGGGGAGGAGAATTAGAACATGGAAATGGCAGGCTGGTTTTATCTGACGCAGAAAGCGTTGCTCCGTTTGCAGATAATTGTCAAATCAAAGTTTTGTGGTGGATTATCTTCAGCATCTTGTCGTGCTGGAATTTAAAAGGAAAAAGAGAGCAGAAGAAAGGGCAAAGGAAAGTAGGGAGGCAAAAGATAAATCACATGAGGATTATCCTTGGACTGAGCTGTGCGAAGATGTAACGAAGCTTAAAAAGCTACCTGTTCCAGAACTAAACAAGTACTTAAACCACCACGGGCTGAAGCAGCATTTGAAGAGCAGTAAGAGTGAGAAAGTAAAGGCAATTGTAACACATTCATGCTTGCAGCAGAGGAGCCTTCTCAGAGCTGGCCAACCAACACTGAGAAATGCCAGCGCATTGACACTAGATGATAACAGGGCAAGCGCTGACAGCAGTGAAACCGATGAAAGTGACAATGATGAGTATGACAGTGATGCCATTGACTCTGGGGGAGATGACTCAAGTGATCTGTAGTATAGGGATTGTAAATATTGTCCTCATAGTGAGCACAATAACGTGAAGTAGGGGAATAACAGAGAATATTAAAAAAGTTAAAATCTTGAGAGGGGGGTTATTTTTTTTGGAGGATGGGGGAGTCCATCCGAAAAAATTACTGCTATAAGGAATGGGGGGAAGGAGGGGGGGGGGGGAAACATGTGAAAAAAATTGGTAAGCTGAGGGGGGGGGGGGGGGGTCATGTGCTTTTAAAATGGTGCTTCCCAAATCCCACCAGCCCCCTCTCCCTCACAAAAAATGAACGGTCGCTTAGAAATATAAATGTGGTTCTGTGAAGACAAGTTAACAGGGAAAACAGCTCACTTTCGGTCGCCGTCCGCGTTTCATAAACGTCGCGTGCCTGAGCTTCCTATTTTGGGCGGAGACGATGTACAGTGTAATCGAAAGTTCATAGCAGCGACGACTGCGTGCAAACAATCTCGAGTTCTATTACGAGAGCCACAGCTACGAATGTACCGATTATTTATTTTGCACCCAATAGGCCATTTCCGAGTTCATGTCTGCCTCCTCTTCAAAGCGAGTCTAAGTTTTTCAGATGGTAATTAGTTCTACCTTACTTAAGAATAAAAACTAATTTCCATAAAAAAAGGAGGCAGATATGAACTCGGAAATGGCCAAAATATATTTTAATCTATTTAGTTTAGAACCTACCTGCACTGTAGCTTTTGGCAGCCATGAAATGGCAATAAACAGCCTCTCTTTTAAGTTGAGGTCATTTCCAAGTAAACCGAGATAGGTAGCGACGAGTCGAATTATCAGACTGATGACAAGATTTGCGATGCCCATTCCTGCAGAATAAAGAAATAAAGAGACAGACAACATTAGCAAATACCAAGCCGAAGGGTCCTGACGCCCTTATCAAGTTGAGAGATGATAAAAGTAATTGTGAGAAATAAAGTGTAGCTCATGGAGGATTTCAATGATAGATAATACTGTATATCTGAATATATGCAATTTCACGCAAATAGCCTTGCTTAGATAGAATTCGAATGGACATGGAGACCAGGTGACAGTATTATTAGCATTATACATTGTACAATAAACAGTCAAACGTACCTCCAAGCAGTTATTGTCACCTTGTCTCACTCGGATAGGGTTCTGTCCCAATACAAAACACAGGTCACAAGCCACAAGTCATTTTTTTGCCAACACAGAAACAACCCTAACCGTTTATCAATGCTAACATTAGGCCTAAAAACTCTTGTTTAGGCCTAAGGTTAACTTAAATGAATGTTTAGGATTCTTTCTGTATTGGTAAAACAATGACCTGTGACTTGTGACCAGTGACCTGTACCTAGTGTGACATTGCATAAATTATCTCTCATTTAAATTTTCTGAGAGTCACTTTAATCATCTCTGAACTTAGCTTAATTTTATTGTTGGTTTTTGCTTATGCATTATCAAACCTACCTGTATACTTACATAAGCAATAAATTTAAACAATAAAGAGGTTTTGGTTTTGCAGTGAGCAATGTCAAGTATTTTCAGAATGAGACTCACCAACAACCTTTGTGTTCATGTAAGCTACACTGACTTCAGCCCCAACAAGACCAAACAGCAAAGGTTCAAACAACTGCCAAACAAGGGACATCACCATAGCAACTGGAGCCTGACCGACAAAGACAATTAATAGATATCCCTTAAAACAAGTTACATTTTATGCTTTAAACATATTTACAGAATAATTTGAATACCGTAATTTCCGGGTGATTACCCGCAGGTAATGTGTTAATTTTTCTGCAAACAGTTCTTGGTGCGGGTTATAGGAAGGTGCGGGTAATGTGATAATTTTTAAATCTTCCGGTATAGTTTTAAAACCGTACAAGGGAAAAAATATAAAAGTCATTAATGAAACTGTTCCTAAAAACTGAATATTGCCTTATTTATCCCACTTTAATTGCCTAACAAACTTAAATGCTCTCGATGAAAACCACTGCAAATTGAAAACATGTCAAAAAATATCGTTCGCAATCAAAATCGTTTATCACACGCGTGATCTTACTTTCTTACTTTGCTAATTTCACAGCTTCTTTCTTTGCTTAGTTCTTGTCCAGATAATAAACTAATGCTAATAGGAATACTCTGCATTTTTTCACTCAAGTGATTGGCCACAAAACAGAAGGAAGCATTTGCATTTGAGTTGACCAGCAGGATTTCTGTTGGACACCAAGTGCTTGTTGAGGGGCACAAACATGGCAGCCATCACATCATCTGAAAACTGGGAATGGATTCATACTCTGGCAAATGGGGAACCTCTTGGAGTGAAGGGGTCAACAAATTTTCACAATTATTATTATTATTGTTAGGCGAAGGCAACGTAAATATCGGTGAATCAAAACTAAGACTGTATAGGTGATAATTAACTTTGGAAAATATGCATTTTCTTTATTAAACAATAATATTAATTTTTTTGTCTGTCTATTCCTCAAAATGGCTTGCGGCCATTTTGAAGATTATTGCATAATAATCACCTCAAGTGCAGCCAATCAGCACAGAGAATTTTCAATAATCATCTATGTAATTACACTAAAATGGAATGTTCCTGGTATCCAATTAACAATGCAGACAACTAGAAAAACAAAGTATAACAGATTGCCTGAAAAGTCAACTGTAGTAAACCTTGGCAAAACTTGGTCCTTAATGCACAATGAAAAAAAAAAATTTTTCTTTTGAAAAAAAGAAACAGCTATAGGCACTTTAATTCCACATTCAAGGCCAATCCTGGATTACTGGAAATTTAAATTACAGTCTATTTACTTTTAAAGCAGGCTTCCTTGGGATTTTTAGCCTTTAATTATGCCTTTCATATAAGCTTTTGCTTTCCTTCAGCATAAAATTGTGTTGTTAATACTCTTTCAACATATGCAAGATTCAAACCTTGTACTACTTAAAAGCGGATAAAACTTAATCAGCCTTTGACCAACTACAGTGCAGCCGCTGCCCCTGAAGATCAAAGACTTTGAAAAGAGAAAGAAAACTCCATGCACATGTAGAATGGCACAAAAAATTAATGCTCTCTTTCACACTAGGTTGTAATAACAGCATACTTCGTTTTACTGCAAACCTTTCCTATGGGAGTCCATCCATAGGCTGCAACTGTTGACATGGTTAGCACACCCAGAGCTCCTGCACCAGAGAATTTTGCTACATTACTACCAAAAACAGAAAGAAGTGAAAAACACAGCAGTATCACAAGTCTGTTGTGAGGAAGATTAACCTGTAGAGAGAGGAAAAAAAAATGTGTCCATATTATACCGTCCAGCAAAATCTAAGAATGTTAAAAGAAACTACATTGTACATGTAATAATAGTATTATTGTTTTTTAGACCAACAGATGGTCCATGAGATTTAAACATTACTTTTTAAAATACATGTAAGCTCATTCAAAACAGTAATAATTATCTGTAAGGCCTTGCCAAAGAAATCAACGTGCGACAACGCGCAGAAACTGCTTACGATCTTTCTTACGAACTTTCATCTTGCGAACGAAATGGTGTGTTTTCTTCAATGTTCAGGAAAATAAGCGTTTCAAAACAGTCAATTTCTTCAGCTTTTATGTTTTTGAGGATGTTAAGGAGCTGCTTTATCACTAATATCAGGTTTTCTTCTGTTTTTTGCGGAAAATATCGAAATTATGTGGAAGATGTGGATTTCAGTGAATTATCCTGATCCGCATCGCCGCATCCTGTCAGATGCCAAGTTTATACTTTGAGGAACCCCTCATTGTACATGTACAAATTGCAACAACAACAGTGGAACATTAATTTAACAAACTTCTGTAACTAAAAACAAAGTCCCGATAAAGTGTACCCTAAATCTCTCATCCCTTAATAACACTTTCCTAAACAAGGCTCTCAGTGTAATTTTGTCCTGTTATTTTTCTCCTTAGTAGTCACTCTGATGGACATACAGTATACAAATATAAACCATTAAGGCCAAAAATTACAAACCAATGAATTGAGTGGTGTCTGATACTTGCAGCCTGCAGACCTCAGGCTGCAGACTAACCCTAAATCACAGTTATTGAAAGCTAACTATTCAAAAATGGGTGCTTAAACTTATAAATACAACTGTTTATCGGCACAAGTTTTAGGCAGTCTACAGTCTGGAATCTGCAGTCTCAGCAGTCTGCAGTTATCATAGACCTTGAATTGTAGATGTATCACTGAACATGATGTAAAAAACTACTTTTCTACAAGACAATCACAATGGAAAAGAGATTCTTGTATGTACATTTTCATTCTTGTTGGGAATGAACCAACACAGGACACCAACAAGACATCCAACAGTGATACCAAGTAACAACTCGATTGGTCCTCGAAATAAGCTGAATATCAAATTACCTAACAGAAGAGAGAAAAAGCAATAATTTATCATGTCATTGATGATTCATGTTTTGAAATAGCATTCCATCAAGTGTCTGCGCCATGTTCAAGCATTCATTCTTACAATGCACAGTACCTTGTAGATTGTCCACACACTACACCTCTTAATTGTTAAAGATGCAGTTTGTATAATTATATAAAGAGACCTCTAGATTATAACAATTTTATTGGCGTCAACAATTGCCGACTGCAGATCGCAAACCGCTGACTAACCCTAACCTAACCCTGACTCACATTTATAAGTGTAAATAAGTGTTTAACAGCGCTATTTGAAATGAGTGCTAATTAGACTTAAATGCTGTTGAATTCAATAATATTTGTAGGCAATCTACAGTCTGCAGTTGTCATACAACTTACATGTAAATTTTTATCAGCAAACATAATTCGAAGTGCAGGCTACACTGACCTGAATCAAATGCTATTCCAAGGCAAACTCCAAATGCACTTATACAAAAAACATTATCAAAAGATGCCGCGGCCATGACCAGAGTAGGAATCCCTTTGTTTACTCCATAATGTTGACCTTGCAATTCAAGCAAACATGGTATCACCACAGCAAGAGAAACAGCAGCTTGGACAAAACTGATTTCAAGAATAAAATCTGAGTTGCATGGATATAATATTATATTAACCATCCAAAACTTTGTATGCATAAGAAAGTATGTAAGTGCTTCGTCACTCCACTCAAGGGTTTCAATGTTAATTATTAACTTGGTGCCTGGTTGGAGTAGAGTTAAACCGTCTATTGCTAACCCATTGACTCCCAGGGGTTCTCCACTGACGAGTAAAATCGTCTGGCGTTAGACAAAGTAAAATACCAAGTCTGGCCGGTTTAGGCCGGTTTGGATGTCAAAGGGTTAAATTGTCAAAATGAATTTTTAATTTTAGGTTTTAAAGAATGTCTTTAACTCAAGGGCTCCTAAGAGTGAAACTTTATAGATTTCACTTTTTTTGTTTGCCAGATGATTTTACGCGTCTTTAGAGGAACGGGAGGAAGGGGGGGCGTGGGGGGTGGAGGGCTCAGGAGGTGATAGGTACAATCAATCAATCAATCAACTTTATTTAAACACGGTAAATGGCTCAGCAAGCTGGTTTTCAGACATGCCGTGTAAGAATTACAAAGTATAAATGCTAAAAAATTACAAGAATTTCAAGATATAAATGTTAAAACGACTAATGAACTAGGTATAACTTAGTGCTAAATATCATATAATGGCAAAGAAATTTAAACAATAGTAATAGTTAGTAACAAGCATAATTTACTATATAATAATACGAACAAGCCATGTTAAAATGTGCCCTAGCGAGGTAAAATGTGTCCTATGATATCGCACATTTAAAGCTTGCAAGATCCCTTATCTCACGTATTTGATTACGTATTTGGTACAGTACATATATACAGTATACGTTGCAGTTCAATATTTTTCCTAGATTTATTTTATCTATAACATTTGACATTGGACAATTGTACTCTAAAAAAAGTCTGGGTGCTCCAGAACAGGAGTGAAACCAGTATGAACTGGTGATTTCTAGTTCTGGTGCTAGTGAGCTGCAGGACAGACTCATGGAGGCTAATGGCAACCCAAAATCATTTCAATCCAGAAAAAAAATAAAGTTTTATAGATCTCTGTTGAAAAACAAATTTGCACTATCTTTGCTATTTGCAATCAAAGAACTAGGAAAAACCCTGTCTATCATGGTTACAATAAATTATTCCCAGCCTAAAGTGCAATGAGCCAATTCAAATATGATGGTCCAGCTCATTGTGGGTGTAAAACCTAACTGGGCAGGGTAATCCTCTCAAACAGATGACAGGTGAGTGATGAGTCCAATATTATTTGAGGCAATGGTCACAGGTGGTTATCATTTTACGTCATCGCTGCCATATTGATGGAAGAAAACAAAACACTAGCTCCTTTTGTTCGTCCACCGCAATTTGTACATCATTATGCATTGTTATCCGTGACTCACTAGAGATTGGTTGCAAACCACCTATAGGCTACAATTGGCCTAGCTCTCCATTTGGACATCAGAGATTAAGAGAGTCATCATGCGCAGGCAGTTGCCGCCACATGGTATATCTCATGACTCCCTCATGGAAAGCTTGTGGATTCTATTATGCCAATACTTCTGATGACTTTAATAAGCCAGCTTTAAAATGAAATCGTTTTTACTGTATACGTTTCATTCGCAAGTTTCTGCCTATGATCTACAGAGACTCGGTTACGCAGAATTGCATGATAGTGAATATCTATGTACACTGCACAATGCAGAAATATCAAACTTACCCAAGCTGGAAGGCCCAAAGCCACTTCATGTCTAACAGGAAATGCACAAGAACCGCGGCAGAAACAGCTTCAAATATGCAAGGAAGAAACGCTAATCGAGCAAGAGTAAACTTCAGTTTTCTTAGCGCAGAAGTATTTAATCCAAGACCCGAACGAATAAGAATTATCACCAAAGCCATGCTCCGTAGAGTTGAAGACCAACGCTTGTCAATGGAACGAGCCAAATTAATCCCTCGAACATTCTGCAATAGAAATCCCGCTAAGAGCATACCCAATAACGGTGGAAGGCGAAGATATGGAATTTTACCCACTATAAAACCGAAAAGACTAGCAGAAACTACAACAATGTATATACCAAATATATTTCCACCAGGTAAAGCATCGTTGCCAATTATTGACCACAACACAGCCCATATCAACAGAACAATCAGTCAGCGAGTTAAGAAGCGGCCACAAAACCCACTTGGAGGAACGGTTAAGCCGGCTGAAGTCAAATGCTCCTTAAAAACTCCATTTTTGTTCTTCGGTTTCGAAGTGTCTCCATTTCCGATTCCATGTGCTAAAGAATCCGTTAGCCTGGAGGTATTTTCTTTGTCGTCCATGGTACTACTGAAGAAAATCAATGACTAAGCGATCAAAATGCGGGCATCAATAAAAGCAGAAATTCCGGAATCCGGAATCCGAAAGCCGGAACCTGGAAGCCAGAAGCCAGAAACCTGTTTCTCGAAAGTCCCGAAACTTTACAGGCCATGGGGTGTCACAATTCCCTCTGTATCTCAAGAAAGGAGAGGATTTAACTCGCCAAACTTCACAGATATGTTTCTTTTAGTTGGCTTGAAAACATGTTAAAAGATCGGCTTTCCAAAACAAGCTGTTGGCAGTTTCACAAATGGCTTTTTCGGGCCCGAAACGTTTTCAGGACTTTCGAGAAACAGAAACCAAAATTATCCACAATTTGCGAGAATTGCAATAATATAACCACTGGATAACTCAATTTGTTTTACTATTGTTTATCCGGTGGATAGTGATTTATCCGGTGGATAGCGTTATCCACCTTTCGAACAATGGAGGTCTGGTTTCTTGTGCATCTTTATATTCATCAAGTCTTCCAATTGGTAATCCTCGTAAATAAATGATCATAATCAAAATTGGCTTATTGTACGTGGTGAACTTTACGTAAAAGTAATAAAAGTAGCTCAATGTTGTACCCAATTCAAATCTCCCGGGGTTGAGATTCTTGGTGTGTTGTATTTGCATTCTAATAATATAGCATTCACATTTAAATGATGATGCAAATATCTGGAAGAAAACGTTTTATTCCCAAAGGGTTTGATTCAGCCCCTAGCGCTTTTCACGGTTAGTTTTTCTCATTTGCATTACAATGTAATGTAACGTGGATGCGAAGTAATTTCGGACTATTTTTAACCCGAAATTGCCTCGCATTCATGTTAGATTACATAGCAATACAATTAATGTGAAAAACTAACCGTGAAAAGGGCTATTTCGTCTATTGTTTATTTCTGGCAAAACTTGGTTTTAAAATAGGCACTTTTCCGACGCTGATGGGGACAAACCTGATACCAGATTCTTACTCTTGGGTAATGGACTCTTACTAAGGGAAGGAAAGACGGGAAAACATTTTTGTTTATTTAATAAATTTCAAACATTATTACTTTTACGTAAACTTGACCATGTACAATAAACAAATTTCAATCATGATTATTTACAGGGATTTCCTATTAGAAGACTTGATTTGATGATAATCAAGATGCACAAGAAACCAGGCCTCTATTGTTCAAAAGCGGTTTTCAATTGAGTGTCGAAAGTAATTAGATAATTACTTTGGTTTTCCTTTGGTTTATGATTACTTCACCCAGTGATTGGTTCAAAGTTCTCGCGCCATTTTTTCAACCAATCAGAAGTGAAACCAAAACCAATCGTGGCTCACGCGTGCACATTTTCCCGCGCTTTGTGTCGGCTACGTGTACTTTACTTCGAGTTTTCATTGGTTTGGCGGAAGTAATTACTTTGGTTTTGGTTTTACGACACTCAATTGAAACTCGCTCTAGTACGGGTGATTATTGCGGAGTCGAATAACACGACATGGTGGCAGCTAGTGGGATCTGATAGCCTTTAAGTTAAAAAAAAAATTAAAAAAACAACACAGAAGCTAAGGGATCCATACATTTCTTTTTATGCGTTTACATGAGACCGGTCTGACTTCGTGTCGGTTGCTGGACCGAGACGAGGAATTCGCGTACCGGTTTGAGTACTTACCGGTCTCACGTAAATGACGACTCAAATCTCAGACCGGTCCAGAAATTTCAAGCCTTTGTGCGTTTCCTTCAGCCTGTATATTTTTTAGACAAAACATATCATTTCATCCCGAAACCAGGCACCAAGCATTTCGTCCCGGTTTCATGTAAACTCCTGCAAATATTTCATACCGGTACAAGTTCATACTGGTCTCAGTTCGTTCCGGTCTCATGTAAAGACCCTCTACGTCAGAACCCCAGTCAGCTAGTGTGGTCTGATTATTTAAAGCAAAGGGTAAAGAACCGCTTCTAAAGGGGAAACACCAAAGGAAACCTTCCAAACCAATGCATGCTACTGAAAACACTTCTGACTATTCTGAAGCTAAATGCTCCAGGTGCCTTTGTACTGCATGCTAGCCGCTTAAATCACCAAGGTTTCAAGCACAATTATAATGTATGTGTTTACTCCACTTTCAGCCCTTTTGGCTTGTCCGATGTGCAGGCCAGTGATAGAGGAAGGGAAAGGTTCGAAATCCGTTGGTGTCTCTCAAATTCCGCAAATAATAGCGGGAAGTACATGTAATGATATAATTAATTACTATTACGTCATGATTATAGAATAACAATAACGTTACATTCACATGCTAATTTCGTGTCATAGCGAAACAGCCGTGGCCCTCCACATCCCAAGAAGCTACTATATCCAGTGACAGACTCAAAATGCAACAAATGCGCTAAAGTGGGTCATTGGGCAAAAGCATGCAAGTCATCCCCGGACAAGAGGGTGGCTGTAGTGAAGTTCACAGCTGAGGGTCAATATGATGATGAGTTTTTTTTTTCTGGGCGAAATTACTGAAGTATATGCTATTAGAGGAAGTGCCAAAGAGTCATGGAAAGCAACGGTGAAGTTAAACGGGTAACCAGAAGAATTAAAAGTAGACACAGGTGCCGATGTTACTGTAATAAAACCGAACTTATTCAACAAACTGAAACCAGACTGAGTACCTTAGCTTGCCAGAACGACTAAGTTGCTAATGGTTCAGTGTAAGCAGAAATCTAAGTGCCAAGGAACCTTTGCAGGCGCTTCACAAGAGCGATATAAAGTTTATATTCCAGAGAAGAAATTTATATCGTTGAAGATCTGGAGGTACCAGTACTAGGAAGGCAGCCAGCAGAACTGAAGCTGATAAGCAGAATCGAAAGCGTGAGCAGCAACGACTACAAGACTAAGGTGGCTGAAACGTACCCCAAGTAATTCAAAGGACTTAAAGTCATGAAGGACAGTTACAAAGTCACCCTTTCAGTTAGCTGTTCCAAGGAAAGTACCCCTACCACTGTATAAGAAAACCAAAGATATGTTGGACAGAATGCTTGAAACTGGCGTGATATCCACAGTGGACCAACCCGGCTCTGATTAGTGTGCACCAGTGGTGGTTACCCTCAAAAGCAATGGTAAGGTCAGGATCTACCTAGACCCCAGCAGACTCAATGAATACGCTGCGGATACGACCCTGAGCCGGTTGGCAAGTTCAAACGTAGTACAAAGCTTGATGCTAACTCAGGTTTATTTCAAATCAAGCTTGCGTGCGAATCGAGGATAAATTCAGTACTTATCCGCCTGTTAGAAGACGGGGTGACAGTTGAACTCGAAAAGTGTGAATTCGGCACAGACCGCGTCAGCTCCCCTGGTCAAGTCGTGAGCGCAAACGGAATTTAAGCTGATCCTACAAGGCTTCAAGCGATTGCATGCAGACTTTCCACCACCACAGAACGTGCATGAAGTAAGAATTTTTCTGGGAATGGTAAACCAGTTAAGCAAGTTTTCAGGTCATCTTGCAGATAAGTTAAAGATCTTTAGAGATCCACAACATAAGGGAAACCAGTGGACATGGGGAAAGGAGCAGTAGAAAGTATTCGAACAAATCAAAGTTGACCTCACTCGCAAGTCCCAGTACTGGCCCTGTACGACCCAAACAACGAGTCTAAAGTAGCAGCGGGTGCCTCATCTTATGACTAGGCGGAGTAATCCTTCAGCTCCAACCAGACAATTCCTAGAGGCCAATATCATTTCTTTCAAGAGCAATGAAGCCGACGGAGGCCAGGTACGTACAAATTGAAAAGGAAGTTCTTGCTCTTACCTGGTTGCGCGAAAGATCGTGGGACGTTACACGTAGGGGAGTATATCTCCCCTAAAACAGACCACAAGCCACTTGTACCCTTGTTGGCCACACACACGCTGGACCAGCTTCCATCAAGGATCCAGAGATGCAACTCATGAGATTTCGTTTCAAAGAGGTCAAGCATGTGCCCGGCAAGAAAATGTTCATAGCTGATGCGCTTTCAAGGCTTCAAGTTTGCAAACAAGCCAAACCGAAGGCTACAACTGGTGAACGAGAGATGACCGCACATATTGCCAGTGTTCTCTCCATGCTGCATATTTCAGACACAAGGTTACAGCAAATTATGGAAGCACAAGACAAAGATCCAGTCTGCCGCCAGATAAATATTGCCGTGAGGGATGGCCTGACAAGCATTATCCGAACGATGTCATAAGAACCTACTGGGCGTATTGAGGCGAGATCATCAGTGGTCCAGAAAATCCTACTTAAAGCATCGAGAATTGTAATCCCGTCCTCTATGCGTCTTAGATTCTAGACTAGATCCATGATGGGCACCAGGAAATTACGAAGTGCCGTGAGCGTGCTAAAAGTCCTGTCTGGTGGCCTGGAATTAGCAGAGAAATCCAAGACTTCATGCAACCGGGCCTGCAGAGTTTGCGCAATGCACCGAGAAAACAATCCTGAACAGCTAATCTCAACACAGCTGCCAGACCGTCGATCCGTGGCAATCGTAACAAAAGATCTCTTTGAGTTGAAAGGTATTGAATACCTAATTATCACTGACTACTTTCCCACATCACATAAGTAGAGGTGGCAACTCTGACGAAGCTGAAGCAGGAAAGGGTTTTCAACAGAAGACACAAAGTAAAACTCTTGCCCAAATCCCATAATACACCTCTTTTACTCCCCCAGAAATTTGCATAGGCATTGTTTTCTATTTCTCTTGCAAACAATAATTATACAAAAGTTTTTGGGGAAAAAGAGGTGCATTATGGGATTTTGCAACTAGTGATTATGTCATGGGCACAGATATGTCGCACATAGCATAGACCTTATTCATAAATGGCGGTGACATTTATAATTCTTTTGTCCACGTGCAAATTAGCCTACCAAGCCTCATTTTAGAGCAAGAATTCTTTTCAATTCACTGTATGGTATCGAGGCTTGGTAGGCTAATTTGCATTTCGACAAAAGAATTATAAATTGACCGCCATTTATGAATAAGGTCTATTGGGTCAACGAATTAAATGATACATGAAAGGAATATATATTGAACTGCAGAACTGAAGTCCTGAATTTTTCGGGCTTCTCTACGCAATTGCTAAAATTGCGTTCATAACTGCAAAGATCATAGGCCGTACTAATAAATAACGGGTAAGTAATTATTATTTTGCCCTTGTGCGAATTATCCTCCTTAGCCTCGTTAGCACGAACAAAATTGAAAATAATTTTTGCTCCAAAGTGAGGCTAGCGAGGATTATTAGCACAAACACAAAAGAATAATTTCTTGGCCGCCATTTATGAATACGGTCAAAGGCGACAGGCCCAGGACATTTCATGGGGTCATACATGGACTCCTAAGGGTGCAAACCCACCAAGAGGAGTCGCGAGAACCGAGAACTGTGTTTTCATAGGTTGTTCTAAGAAGATTAGCATATTATGCTTCTAGCAGTGCCCATGTTTCGTTCAAATTATGCTCGTTTTTACAAAGTATGCCACTTTTTCCCAAAATTATTCCCTTTGCAACATAAGCGAAATAAGTCCAAAAAATGTATCATGTCATTCTTTATTATGGATACACTTCATGTTTATAGGAATCGAGTATCTCTTTTTGTCTGGTGTCACAAGCTCCTGTTCTATTTTATTTTGCTTTCGTTGTCTGGTTATGTTTGTTGGTTCTCGTTTCTAGTTTCCTCCAGAGAGCTGCAAGTCGGGCAGCGTTTTGCAAACTTGCAAATGAGAGGTGCTGCGACTAACACCTGATCTAAAGCAACTTCCGGTTCCCGTCATCTCGCGCTAGACTGCCAGCCTCCTAAAGAGGCTCTCTTTCTGTTACTAAACCGCGAATGCCGCTAAAACATTGAACAAAACCAAGAGCTCATCAAGGCAAAACTGGCTTATCAATACATGCCGATTCTGCTAGCTTTGCTGTGCTAGTTTCCTCAAATTATGCCAAAAATTATGCTAGCACAATCTAATTGTATACGCCTAGTGCAGACTGCAATCCAGGGGCAAAATGCAGACCGCGGGTAAAATGCAGACTTTGAGTAAAGCTGGGGCCGGAGTGTGTCACATTACGCAGTGCAGTCTTGAAAAAAAAATTCATTGTTTTGACGGAACAGTCGATTAGAGAATTGCATGCATGGCGGACATGCGTGCTTTACTCTGTTTGCGTGATCTTTTGAACTCATTCTCGTCCCCAGAAGCCCCGTTTCTTTCATGTGGTCGGCGGAGCATCTGCTGGAATAAACGAATGTAAAAACTCATTTTTATTAGAACTATTCCAGTTTTGAATCAATTGCCCACCTGCGTCGTGAATACAAAACACGTACAGAGTTTTAAAGAGCAGGCTAGTGAGACCTCTTATTGCGAGCACGCATCAACGAAGACGTAGTCTGACCGATTTAAGTGTATTGCATTTTGCAACCATTGCGTTTATGAAATTATGACTTGTTCATTAATGGACCGCTTGACCAGTGCTAGGATTAGCTTTGCTAAATTAGAACCAAATAAACTCAAACTGAAACTGCCTTGATCACAGAAGAGAGGACCCATATATTGACCACCCATTCTCTACCTTGAATCAACGATTATCGTTGATTCGTAATTTGCTCTGTATTTACTATTATCGTTAATTTAGAAGACTGAAAGCTCGATATGGATTATGGGAAATGGTCATATATTTTTGAAAAGACAACCCAAGTATATTGGCATTGGACTCTAACCACTTGACCACCACAGCGCTAGCTGCTCAGGGACAATATTTTAAACATTATTTGATAATGCTGTATTAGTATCACCCAACTAGTGGATTAATGCAAAACCTTCATTTTGATTGGCTACGCTACTAGAGGACTATTATTAATAGTCCTCGAGTAGCGAAAAGCGTGACACTTTCTTTCCTATTATTCCCAAATAAATATTTCTTTAATTTGCATTTGCTAACTATTCAACCCTCAAGGGCCACGGGTCAATAGCCCATGAGGCGAAGCCGAATGGGCTATTGACCCGTGGCCCTTGAGGGCGAAATGTCTAATTGTTAATTATCACTAGGCAACAAACAATGTTGCCGGTAAAATCCGTTCTCAGGTTGAATACGTCTTTACCTAAGACAAATTGGTGATCCTTATTTTATCTAGGTTGAATACGCAATCACATAAACTCTTTTTGAAGCCTAAACTAAGCGTAGAGAAAAAATTAGGGTTAGGTTAGGATTAGTTTTAGTTATCATTATACATAAATATCAACTGACTTATTATACAAAAGTAATTAATGAAAAGAACTGAGATGGGTTGAGCATGTTCGTCGTTGTGCGGTGGTGGTGAAGACACAGGACTATTATAGACTGGAGGGAAAGGTAGACGTCTAATCTCAACACAACTTCCGGTCCGAGTTCGAGTACCGGTTAACCCTTACTGTGTTGTAATGTTGAGACTGAATGGATAACTTTATGAATACAGAAACCGATAAGATGATACGAAACGTTAAGAAGATGTGTTGAGATTTAAGGGAAGGTATAAGTGTTCCGGCTCAGACCTTTTTAGGGGGTTGATAGCAGCTCACCCAGGTAAAAACCGATTCAACCTGATAATATAACGGATTTGACCGACAACAACTATTCTTTCGGAAACCAAAGAACTAGTATGTGGGGTAGTCAACCCATATTTTATTGTTATCATAAGGACAGAAGAATTTATCAGTATGGAAGCGAACGATGTCTTACAATGGGTGTCTGGTGATGACGACATTGTTAGTGCAGAAGAAGATTTCAAAGGAATATTCAACGTTTTAGCTGGTGTATATCCTATTTAGAAAGTTAACACACTCCGGTCAACGGACTGTTATGTATATCATATATCTTTATTTACCTTCGGATTTTAGAGTAGCTTGGTGTAGCACATATCTTCGAGCATTTTACCCTCTCAATCATGATACACCATGACAGACCGCAACACCGGGAACTACATGCCCTATTCCCTCAAAATGCTGAGTTTGCCTTAAAGTTTATGTTAGATGCTATGAAACTGAAAGCTCTGGATTCCAGACACAAAGTCCCAGGATATGCTTGGGGACACGCATGGATGAGATTTGTGTGAGTGGAGGAAGAAGAGTCATTGCCTGTGCAGTGCAAAGATAAAATCAGTCTTCCTTAACCTTCTCTTAAACTCCATATAGATACGCAGATTTGCACTCCGTAATTACTGCTTGCTGACATTTTCTTTACGTTTAACGTCGGCAAAATCACTCAATTTCTTTACGAAAAGGAGATACTGCGCTTTCCACAATCTCCCTTGCTTACATCTGCGATGAACGTACCAATGCTGAAAGATGGAAGAACTAAAATACTTCTCATCTTCGACCTTGATAAATTATAGTCACCCATGTCTTCTTCATCAGTGCTTGAGTTACCTGTGTCTGCTGCGATGTATACACCCGCACCATATAAACGTCACCCGAAAACCGAAAAAAGACTAGGAACCACCCAGGATGCCTCTCTACTTACCGCTGTCTTCTAATCTAACAGTGTGGGCAGCACGCTCGAACACTCGTCTGCCACTCACTGGTATTTTCCACAGAAAAAAGGTGCTAAATACCTATGCAGTGACATTAAGGCAGATTGGATTTGATTGCCTTATTCTGCGCTCGTACGAGCAAAAGTGATGTTTTTTTTTTCAATTAATGACAGTTTAAGGGATACGCTCAATTCACTGAATGTTGGTATTGGTTATTTCGCCAATTAGCGTTAAAATTACGAGCAATTAACTATAATAGAGCCTATGCAGGAGATATGTAAAGATAATGAAGACAATACATTAAAAGAAGAGACCAGATTTTTTCTCTCTTTTTTTCCCAAAAACAAACCGAAATGGCAGATGTTCTTGAAAATTGTTCTCGCACTGGTTGAGATTAATGAATGCTAATGGTATTTTAACTATCTCAAATTGGATTCGCCTAAGGCCTCGTCACACTTCTTGAAACTTCTCTTAATCCTATTACTTTGGAGGTCACGTGGTTTCCTATGCTAACATCAACAGTTCTTTGACATGTGCTCTGTTTACCACTACAGGATTTCAGACAGTTTCATCATTTAGTTTTTTAAGAGTCAGGAGATGGCTACTTGCAGACTGTCC
The DNA here is from genome assembly GCF_036669935.1 of Montipora foliosa. Lineage (NCBI taxonomy): Eukaryota > Metazoa > Cnidaria > Anthozoa > Scleractinia > Acroporidae > Montipora > Montipora foliosa. Next base: position 27,971,473 of record NC_090871.1, on the reverse strand, counting down.
GGGTTCAGTGCTTTCTTCTTTAAATTGTTTCGGTCTCCACGAAGTATGTTTAAGTTTCAAAACCAACAGAACAGTAGAAATAAGAATCAATACTAAGACGAGAATGATTATTAAAGCGACATGCCAAATCGCAAGCTTGTTCTCGCCATGCATATATTCCACTCTGAACAGACTTCTAGGAATAACAGTTATGGTTAAGGAGAAAAGCAGCAACTCTTTGTCTTGAGCGTTGTGCGACGCAGATTTGGCCGTGATATTTACGTGAGTGACCGAGGTCGCTGGGGTCTCAAGGTCACAGGTCAAGATGAGCACACATGAGACGTTTTGAGATTGTTTGAGAGCGAGGGATGACGGCCTAACGCTTCCATTTATTGTAGACTGGTTGCTGAGCACCTGTGAAGGAAGTAACAGAATTTACAAGAGGGCAGAGAAAGCAGAAATGATGTAAAGTTCGAATTCCGTTAAAGCCCTAAACCCGTTCCTAGATGACCACTGGTTTGTTTCAGAGGGTGCGTAGTCTGAGTGTACCTGTAACCGATGGAAAGAAAGAAACAAAAGTCGAGTACAATTGATTGGCATAAGTTGCGGGCCCACTGACGTCATTACCTCTTAGTCACAAGCTGCTATCAAATCCTACAAGTCAACGATAAACTTCACGTAGACTTTTGTCTGACTATAAGACATCATTTGGCTAGCACAGCACCGATTTACGTCTTTTTTTTCCCCTGTTCTTTTTGCTTTTCCACATTTTATAATACTTGCTAACTGTCTTAATTAGGATCTTGCAAGTTATTGATGTCGGTGTTCAAATATTGTCGGAACGAAATGAAAATACCCGAGCAGATGCAAGCATGCGCAGTGGAACCGACGTTTTTTTTTCCTTCAATTATATGAAAAACGCTCGGATCTCTGATTCGTTCTACCTAGTGTAAGGTGTGTTATCATTCAATATAATGAGTGATTTTAAAGTGAAAGGGAAAATTAAAAGATAACAGTTTTGAAAAAGCAGAACAATTTGAAGAACTTGCTATTCATAATCATTGCACTACATAACTGTGTCTCAAAGCAGGTCGAAGGCGGTGCACGAATTCGAAAACGTTTCTCGTGCGCTGCTTCGAGCTGCTAAGAGGGCCAGAAGGCCAAAAGAACGAGAACATGAACTTACTTTGAAAGAAAACACTTCTGCCAACGCCAAATTCCTCAACGTGAAATTAACCTCTGCTGTTTCCCCTGCAATTATAGAAACTTGATGAAAAGGTACTGTAGCCACTAAACGCACATGTTTGATTGCTGTTGTCGTTGGTCGTACTGACCCAAGAGTTGTCAGATCACGTGACTGTGTCGTTGGTTGCGTGACGCGCCCACTAGATACAAAAACCAGGATGTGAAATAGTGTTACTATTTTCTCATTCACATTTTCTGACTGTGAAACAGCAGTCACTGTTAAATTCTTCACTTCGTCAGTTTCGCCAACAGACTTGATAATTACATGTCCGGCGACACTAGCATTGCTTTCTAGGGCGGGACTAAAGGGTATAACGTAACTGATAAGCTCTGGTGTTTTCGTGACTTGGAATGAAAAAGATCCTTTGGAGCCGAAGTTGTCGAGAGTGAAAGGGAGCTTGGAGGTCTCGCCAGGGAGGAGGGATACAGTTGTGCTGTTCGGTTTGGCCCTGAGCAACACGATATCAGGTACCAGGCTGACGGCGCAAGTGCCAGCGTTTCCAACGAGGTCGATGCCAACAAAAACAACTCTAGGGTTGCAGCAGTTAGAAGTGAAAATTGCTTTAACGGATGTTTCCACAGCACCCTGTCTGAATTCGTCGACTGGAACAGAAGAACAGTACGCGAGATGAGTACTCACGTGAAGCTACGTAAAGAGATAATCGTCACTCATCAGGGGCCGGTTGTTCGAATCGTGGTTAGCGCTAACTGGCGTTAAATACCATGGAAGCCTATAGGTTTTGATACCTCAAGTTAACCAACAGTTAGCGCTAACCAGGCTTCGAGCAACCGGCCCCTGATCATTAGTCCTTCATTATTTTATAGGATTAATTAATCAATCGTCTTCGCTGTGAATCACAGAACTAGAGTCTTCTTTGTTGCTATGGACCGATTTTCCCTCGAGCATTTGGATGAATTCTAAACTTTGTCAAGAATCGTTTCAAGGCAGCTGGAGATAAATTCGCTGCTGCCAACGCTCATTCAGCCAACCATGAGTGCAAACTACGCGAGTTTAGGCAATCAGGGCCAATTAATCGTATTCTTTTGATCTGCAATTTTTTTTAAAATTAAGCGTTTTGCGAACCAAATTAAAAATTGTTTGATTTACAAGGACTGCGTCAATCGGCTGGCTACTTTCATTGAAAAGCCTTCGATAACTTCTCGACAAAATGACGGTTTCAGAGATGGAAGCGGCTATTGCTCTTGCTATTTTTTCACTCCTTCTAAATTACTTTTAGATGTCATATAAGGGAGAATATCTTTCCAAAAAGTGGTATCTTAGTTTTAGTTTCTTTTGGTTTGAGGCCCCTGTTTACCTTTGAGTGACCCTTCAACGTTATCTCTCGTTGTTATGGAAAGAAGTCCCTCGCCTGAGTCAGAGAAGTTCACGCGAGCATGCCACGTGGCGGACACGCATTCCTGTCTGCCAAACACACTTGCACATGTTCCAGACTGAGTCATTACTGAGCATTTTGGGGGGGAAACGTCCAGTTTCTGCGAAATTAAAGTAATTTTTAGATTATGTTAGGCTTGGATCGAGTACTCTGGAAATAACATGAAAGAAGCTGAACTCCGCCTGAAAAAAGTTCGTTTCAAACACAGATGCCCATTTCGAGCAGTTTTCATTTGTAAAACCCAAGTAATGACGGAATTACAATAAAACTTTCCGGTCTATGACAAATAAATTTCTTTGAGCTCCCAGATAATTTTTTTTATTTCCTGATTCCAAAGACATTACTACTTATTGACCCTTGCTTTCCTGTTTTCAAAGTGTATTTCAGAGAGAGTTTGAGTTATTAAGTTTCGTGGATATCCTCTCTCTCTAAGATGCTTTTTGAGTTCTTCTAGTCGGTTTTGAAAGTTTTCTTTTGAGGAATTTGTTCTGAATAACCGGAGGGCTTCGCCTTTTATAAAGCCCTTCTTGACCCCTAAAGGGTGGCAAGACGTGAAATGTGTATATTGGAAAGTTTCAGTAGGTTTGAAATGCGTTCGTACGTCGAGAATTGACGAGCTGTTAAACCGTTTGCCTTTGTACACAATTGTATCCAGAAATGTGACTTTTTCCTCAGAGATTTCTGCTGTGAATTTAATATTGGCATGGTGATTATTTGCTTGTTCAATGAAGTGTGTTATTTGTTCTCTTCCGGTACCCCAGAGAGAGAAGATGTCGTCTATATATCTTTTCCAGCAGATAGGCTTTATTGCGCTCTTTTTTAATAACTCTGTTTCTACTTTCACCATGAAGATATTTGCGAAAGCAACAGCGACCTTTGTTCCCATCGCTGTCCCGTGTGTTTGGAGGTATTTTTTTCCATTAAGATGGAATGAGTTTTCTTTTAAAATGAGTCTGAGCGCTCGCTCAAGTGACTGTGTTGGTGTTGGTGTTTCAATGGACGTGACAAGTCTATATACCAACATTCCACAGGGAGAGGGGATCAAAACTATATGCAAAGCATATGTTAGTCACTACAAAGATAAACCCCCGATTCCAACACAGTCTCTTGAACGAGCGCTCAGACTCATTTTAAAAGAAAATTCATTCCATCTTAATGGAAAAAATTACCTCCAAACACAAGGGACAGCGATGGAAACAAAGGTCGCTGTTGCTTTCGCAAATATCTTCATGGCGAAAGTAGAAACAGAGTTATTAAAAAAGAGCGCAATAAAGCCTATTTGTTGGAAAAGATATATAGACAACATCTTCTCTCTCTGGGGTACCCGAAGAGAACAAATAACACACTTCATTGAACAAGCAAATAACCACCATGCCACTATTAAATTCACAGCAGAAATCTCTGAGGAAAAAGTCACATTTCTGGATACAATTGTGTACAAAGGCAAACGGTTCAACAGCTCGTCAATTCTCGACGTACGAACGCATTTCAAACCTACTGAAACTTTCCAATATACACATTTCACGTCTTGCCACCCTTTAGGGGTCAAGAAGGGCTTTATAAAAGGCGAGGCCCTCCGGTTATTCAGAACAAATTCCTCAAAAGAAAACTTTCAAAACCGACTAGAAGAAATCAAAAAGCATCTTAGAGAGAGAGGATATCCACGAAACTTAATAACTCAAACCAAGAGATTATGAATAATCTCTTGCTCAAACTCTCTCTGAAATACACTTTGAAAACAGGAAAGAAGCACTCCGACAAAAACTTTCAAGAGAAAAAACCATTTTGCCCTTTGTCACACAGTATCAACCATCAGTTCCCAGCCTTAAAAACATTCTTATAAAACACTAGCAACTGATAGAGAAACAGCCTCTCCTCAGACAGATCTACAAAGAACCTCCAATTATATCATACAAACGAGGAAGGTCTCTGAAAGATATACTCGTAACAGCTAAACTCTGAGATTTAAAGGCTACAACACGTGGGTGGAAAGCGTGAGTCAGGCTTGTCAACCCCTATGATATATAAAATAAATCTGCTCACCTTTGATGCAACAGTTACAAAAAAGACCATAAAATTAACCACTTGAGTGTAATCAGGATTCTGTGACGCAAATACTGTGACAGTGCTTGTCACACCGTAACTGGCGTCACTCGGCGCAAGCAAAGCAACTCGAAGAACGATTGTGCCATTCTTTTGCAGATTGGCTTGAGACGGGTTGACACTCTTGACATAGCTCAGATCATCAGATGCACTAAAATAAATTGTCTGGCTGTCCCCAGAGTTCGTTACATTGATTTCCACTTCCGAACGCTCTGCTGGAAAAACCGTGGTCAAACCAGATCTGCTTACAACGTTTGGAGAAAATTTGACATCACCTAAAGTGAACAACGTTGGTTTCATTCGCTGGAATGGAGCTCCGCTTTTGTCAATCCCTGTCACCTTGAGTCGAAATTTGCCTGCAGTGGGAATAAAGGTTGCGAAATACGAACCCTGGTAAAAGCCTCGTCCTTCGGTGATGCTGAATTTTTCGAGGTCTGTTCCGTTTATGCCCACGAGCGTTAAACTGATCGCTTGTTCAATACCTTTACCAACGAAATCCATCGTAAGCAGCAATGTCTGACCTAATACAACCAAATAAAAACATTAGGACGATTTAGATGATTACGAATCAAAAGTACATATGTTACTTTCGTGTAATTTAAAGAAGCAACTGTTACGCTCCTTTAAATCTTTATACGCATTGCGAACCTACAATTGGGCACGGAAAAAAAAAGGTTAAAGACATCATCAATTTTTATCCTTACCATAACCTCCTAAGAGGCCAGCAAATGCGCTCTCTCCTTTTCAGGCCATGGCAGTCATGTCTCAAAATTGTTTTGAAGGAGTGGGGAGGGGAAATTGCAATATAAGATATTTATTTCATCTTTAAGTAGAAACTAGTCGTACACAAGTCCTTATAATCTTGTTAAATTGCTACACCCTGTTAAGAGGCTATTGAACATGGTGTTAATATGTAAAATGCACATCGATCTATGATAGAACTGAGAAGCGTCGACACCTCAAAAGAGAGTCGATACAATTGCCTGATTAGAGGCTAACCTCCGCGTTCACCCGTCCAATGGTCTAACATTCCTGCGTCATTGTCATATGACGGAGCGAGAGGGCATGATGTCCAAAAACAAAAAACCCAAATAGCTGTCAAAATTACTTTCTGATCCGAAATGTCTGTTAAAGCATACGAAACGTCAAGTTCAAGGTTTTTATTTTCCTTTCTGATTGATTAATACTCTGAAAACTCTTGATACGTATTTGCCTTGAAAGAAAAAGTGCATTGTTTGTCTTACCTCTTAGAGGATTTCCAACAACTCGCCTTGTGGCTCCCCGTTCCAAGTCCTCTACGTCCAACAGTTGGTAAGTAAAGTCGAGGGGACTGGACCCCGATGCTTGCAGGGTATAGGGACCATTGCACGAAACTAAGATCTTTAGTGAGCCGCTAATTAAGTTAGTTACTTCGTATATGAGAAGTTTATTTGATGAAGACAGGACTTTTTTCAGGAAAGTGGGTTTTCCTGAAAAAAAAAAAAAGAAGAAGAAGCAAAACACAAAACCAATATACCCGGCATTGTGGCTGCTGTCGAGAGCTATTTGCATTGGTAGAGCCTATTGCAATTGGGGTGGAGTGGGGTGGGAAGGGGGAACTTGTTCTCTTCCGCTCGGCATTTTTTGTTTGTTGAAAAGGCTTGGATGTTTTATCATTTTAGGACTCAGCACTTCCTTTATTCGAGTAATACAAATAACCGCCTTGAAGTTATTGTTGCTTGTTTGCTTAAGGGCTGCCGTTTTTCGAGCAACGGAAAAGGAGTTGGACTCGAGTCCTAAGCGGAGATAAAAACGCGTGAAGATGTGAGCAAACCTGTCACTGATTGCACGCAATCGTAATTGCAATGACAACTTTTTTGAGCCGCTTTCTTCAGATACCTCATCCGACGTCAGGGTCTCATTTTCATTTCAAAATAACCTAGCTAGTCCTTGTATGTCTTCGAGTCCTTCCCTGTTTTCAATTTAATAGCCAGTGTTTTGGCTTTGTGATTGGAAACTAAAAATACCTTTTTCACTCTTCAATTCCATGTTTGGCGAGCTAGCAGCTGACAATACGAGAACCAGTCTTTCCAACGTGCTATCAATATCTATGAAATAAGTCTTTCCACTAAAGTGCTGACCCCTCCTCTCCTCCACGTTTAATAACTCGACTTCTTTAAGATCAAAGGACGAGTTAGTCGGACTTCCGGGATCAATCAGCTTGACAACATCAGCCACACTTTCTTTGCTGGTTAAAAGAACTTGCCCCCCTGTCTGGGTCGCGAGATCCTGGTACAAAGCTTGACCTTGCAAACTTCTTCTCGTTCGCTGATTGCCTTCGAGAACCGCTGTCTGATGAGCATGACGCTTCTTACGTCTTGCACACTTACCAGTTAACCGGAAAAGGAGCTTGACTTTCTTTTCCTTCGCCAGGGACGAGACTTCGTTTTTACGGTGTTCGTCTTTGGAGTCGGCATCGGAAAAGAAGACGATGACAGACTCAGGAAGGCATCGGAGCAAGGCCTGGTAAAGACCAGCCATTCCTAGCTCAGGGCAGTCTCCACCTCCATTTGCTGCTAAGTTGTTAACTGCGTCAATTACTTCTTGAGCATCATTCGTCACTGTTACTGGACCCACCTCTGTAACGTACCCAAGGAAAGTTATTAAAAGAATACACTATACCTTGCTCTTAGGCCCAGTCATTTTAACCCGGCGGTGGCAGCTATGACCAGCCATGGACAACTGTTTCGCCCTGATTAGAAACGCATAAGCCAGCGGACTGGAGGCAGTTCGAAGGCTGTGCATAATTTAATTGTTGTGTTCTTGCTTTGCTTTGATAATTACAGTGAGAGAAACAATGGTAATGCAGTCTGTAAATTAATGTGGGGGTTCGTTTGTATGGGTAACCAAATGGTAACGAGTTAAACGATTAGGGAATAATTTCACGCGAGTTTTGTCTAAAATCATTTCATTAGCTATTAATATCATGGGTGACAAATTGCTTTTATAAGATGCCATTTGACACTTCTGAAAAAGTTGCCATGGCAGCATTGTAATTTCACATGTGAATGATAACTTAACACCGAAATTTCGCGCCAAAATTAAGGAGTGATTTGTTATCCATGTGATTACTTGAGAAACTGTGGTGTTACATGGCTGGAACGTGAGACAGGAAATTTTGGTTTGGAATCAAACGAGTTGTGAGCTGACTTTTTCGAGGGTTATCTCCTCGACAGAATGAACGACATTTTCCTGTAAATTAATGTGGCAACATAAAGCTTTTGTGATGCAAGAGAAAAGAAAAACCACTCACCTGGATCGCTAAACGGCACGAGAATGTAGGTAAAGGAGATTCCCTTCTTTTTTAACGTGTCTTTTACGAAATTGATGGATATTCTCTTCACGTCATTGATTTCATCTAATACAGTTCAGAAACAAACAAGAAAAGACAAAAAAGCATTAAAAACCCGATAGTAAATACGAAAATTCGGAAAAGCTAAAAATAAGGCAGTTGCATTCCATACAGTTTATTTTGTTCCCTTCCTTTTCTTGTCAAGTTCATTAGTCGTTTTATTTCAGGCATGACTGTTTCCATTGCAATTCTCATCAAAAATAGGCGACGCCGAAAGGGGTCACCAAGAAGTATATTCAGAACCCCACCGTACACCCGAGAGAACAATGGAAATGCCGCGGGATAACATTAACAACAGAATTTTCTTAAAAAAGAAGAAGCATCATTTACGGTGGGTATATGGACAGCGCACTCGTGTTATTCCTTGGGATAACGGGATCTTCCACGAACAAGAATATTATGATGTTGGAAAACGTGTATATACCCTCATCTCAACCAGCTTCTCAAAAGATAGGATTTGGGATAAATGTGTGATAGCATAGACTTCGAGCGGGTCCTATGGACTGGTGTGGAAGGGGAGAGAAAAGGGGTTTGCGTCAAGTCTAACATAACATGTCTTATATATTGTTGGAAGAAGAGTTTTCTTTTGGAGTCATTTGACAACTTTAATAGATCAGTTATAGAGCATCCTAGCTGGTAATCGGAAGGTTGTAGGACTGGTTCAAATCCTGCGAATTTTTTTTCCGCAGAAGTATCCCGAGTCGCCCCTCGACATTAAGATACATTTCTTGTCCTTACCTATGGTTGATTAAATAGTAGTCAGTAAGCGTTAACACTAAAAATGGAAACATGAACACTCGCGTATAGAATAAAATGGAAAAGATCAACCACACATAATAAGATGCACCAGGAGCCCATGACTAGGAGCCTCCCAATGCATTATATCCTTGAGTCAACCTTTGCGCGTGTCTTTCTATTTTTAGAACTAATCCTTCAGCAGGAGACTCACATTTACAACAATTTACATCAATTTGCACAATTTGCATACATTGTTTTTGCTATTTTTGTCTTTGTTCCACAATAACTTTATTCTGATTGGCCATTCTAAACAGTGTGCACAGAGCCGAAGAACTCGTGGCGTTCTAAAAATAGAAAGATACCAGCAAAGGTTGACTCATAGGGCTTGTATGGGAGAGGCAAGCTCCTATTCATGCGCTCCTGGATGCACTAAGGAGTGTTTTTTTGTAAACATGTGATCTTTTCTTTGAAATCACGGCAACGTCCGGTCCGAATTAAACAAACCTGTATAGGGGGTTTTCACGTGATGTCATCGCCGCCATGTTGGTGGACGTAAACAAAAGATCTCTCATTAGCATCTTTTGTTCGTCACCCGGACGTCGTACATTTCTCTCTTGTTATTGGTGTCTCTAGAGGTTGGTTGAAAACGTCCTATTCATTGTGATTGAAAGTTAGACTTTCTTAATTAGACTAGATTGAGGGACTAAAACTCACCACTCATGCTTCCTGATACATCTATGACAAGCGCCAAGCTTCTCGCTGAGTTCATGTTTAAGAATTTAGCAAAAATAACATCTCCGACTGCTTCTCGAATGCCAGTCACGAACAAACTTGTGGCCTCGATTGCGAGATCAGCTGCGATGTTATGAAGGCTACAGAGAAAAGAGGAACAGTGATTTTTAATATGGTCTTGCTGAGAAGAAGAGAAGGGGAGAAGGGGAAGCTTCCCTTTCTTCCATTTAGATACAATCACGTTTTATTTACCATAAAAAAACAGCTTTACACCGAGATTTATCCATTGACCTTATCCCAATCAGCGGGAAAAAACAGTTTTTTTTTTTTCAAACAATAGACCAAATCGCCTAACTCGATGTTGTACTCAATTCAAATCCTTTGGGAATAAAACGTTTTGTTCCAGGTATTTCCACATCATTTAAATGTGAATGCTATAATTTGATGCAAATAAAATGCACAAAGAATCATAACCCCGGGAGATTTGAATTGGGTACAACATTTGGTCTATTCTTTATTTTCCCGCAAAACATGGTTTTAAATAACACTGACGCTGATAGGGACAAACTTGATACTAAATTCTTAATTACTCTTGGGTAATGGACTCTTATTTATACCTTATGCCTGGTCAACAGGTAAAACGACTATCTAGGCCGGTATGCTTTGATAAGAAAAGAATTACAAGTCCTTGATATACTCACCCACCCACTCCGCAGTAAGGAAAAAAACTTAAGCCATCACGCATCACGTACATGTAAACGAGGCTTAACTGCAGTAACCAGAAATCCATTGAATGAATTAGCGTATACTGTATCAAGCATTCTTTTTCGTCAATTAGATGTCATAGATCGCACATCAACTTTTTCAGTAATTTTATTCGAGTGAGGCGTAACTTATAATTCATGACCAAAGCTACAGTTGAGTTTGGGTAGGCGAACGGTTGCGCTGCTTGCGGAAGAGCGCATTGAAAAGTAGCTTTATCAATAGGTGTACTGGCCTGCACCATTTCATGCTTAACTAACCCAGGAATTCTAGTAGTTTTGGTAATTGCGTTGTAATAAGACGAAAATTTACGACCATTCCAGTATACAATTACACGTTTTCGATAACGGCAGGAGACTGGAAAAGAGAGCTGTTTGAACTAGAAGGACCATGCGACCAGAAAATGGTCTTACGGCTACCAATTTGAAATGTCTGTCCGTCTAGTTTCACAAATCATGTCAAAGAAACTTGACCTATCACGGAAATCTACAGGGTAAATCACGCGTCACGCGTTTGTGAAATAATAGATCACGCAGCACGCTGCTATGTCCAATCACGAATCCCGCACCTAAGGGATCACGCTAAAAATTTCGGGGCTATCACACTCGTGGCCACCCTCTGGGAACAGTAGGAACAGCGACCAGCTGCGAGCATTATTCCTTTTGAGAAAGGTCAGATTTTTAGCTATGTTTCCAGACGACGGACAAGCAGCCAGTTTTCCCTTTCAAGAGTCGGTATCCGTCGAGTCATCCTGTTTGTCATTTTGTCTAAGAAGGAAAATGATGTACAGGGCCAAAGTCTGTATTTCGTCCCGTTGACACGTCTTCCTTGGTTGATCGAGTATTCTGATTTGTACACTATTTGGCCTTTTACACCAGAAAGTCTGAAATATCAAACGGGTGGATTTTTTCTGTGTTCAGTGAAGAAAACACACGACAGAGTCTATTATAAATGTCGTTTAGCAAGGTTCTAAGGGAGTTTGTCGCTAATATTGCCGCGATCTGATTGTTTTCTTCCGGTTTCCAAGTTTTGAAGCAGTTTGATTAAGTCAACGTAGATCCGCCTCAGCGAAACGGTTTTGTTTTTGTCACGTTTGGGTTATATTGAAATTCTGATGTTTTGTAATTCAAAACACGTTCGAGAAATGGTCGTTACCTTTTAAATATAGGCCTAACCTTTCCCTCTTTATCTCACACCCAAGTGACGTCAGTTGATATTTTTCATCTTCGCGTGCATTACATATTAGTTAAAAGTTCGGAAAGGTGTGCGATAAAATTTAAAAGCTGACAATCCTTGGTTTCTTCCTTTTCTTACTTTGCATGTGGTGACTCGATATAAGATGCAGAATCTTTGTTGATTCCGCCTACAGCTGGTTCCAACCGACTTTCATCCAATTTTCCTCCATGACTACATTTTCCAACATTCTTTGGCTTTTCAATATCCTGCCCTGAGCGATAGCCACTTGTTAGCTTGAAGGTATTCAAGTTGTTCTTGCACAAACCCAATTCCAAACTGCAGCTCTTGCACGTCGCCTCCATTGGCCCGGCGATGAACTTCGACGGGATTTCACTTCCGGGTTGAACTAAAACGTCGTAAACCTCCCTGTGACCGAGTTCTATCCAGTTGGAATGACTGTAAAAATCTTGTAATGTGTGTAGAGCAATGCCGGCAAGGTTCCGAGCGTGCTGCAGTTTTTCACCATTCAGGAGAGATGTTATAAGCTCTTGGCGCAACTTGATGATGCGTTCAGAGCCCTCTTTTAATTGTTCAGCATCGAAATGCACAGAAGCTGACTTGTTCAATGGAAAAGAATCCACCTCCACATTGGCGCTCTGAATTTCGTTTAAGGCAGTAAGGAACTTCATCTGGGGCGAAATGGTCTCAATCATGGCCTGCAAAGCTTTTGGAGGATCAGACATTTGGATTTGTCTAAGAGAACCCACCATTTGTTCGTCCTTCAAATATTGTGGATTGGCCAGTAAAAACTGCAATAGCGGTTTAAAGAATCCTTGCTTTGTAATTACCGCATGATCAAGCGATGATGAATTTCCCACAGTTAAGTAACTACGAGGGAGAAAGGCCTTGACAGTGATAATGAATTGGACCACTAACACTAAAAGTATAGGATAATTCAGAGTTGCCATGATTTTCTTTGAAAGATCTTGCCCGACACGCAGACGAAGAGTTTTTGTCGAAAATCCAGTGAGTCAATCACATTTATTTATCAGAAGCTAGGGATGGGTGTAGCCTCACTTTCAAGATCTTTCATATGCTTGCTTCAGCTAATCCAACAAGCAGAACGGATACTCTTCCGGGATAGCTAAAGGAGTTTTCGCTCTACTCGACAACAAAAAACTTAGCGTAGCAGGAACCTTTAAGTAGTTAAGATCCGTTGTCGCTTAATTGTCCCGCATTTCTGTTGAATATCACCAAGCCGTAAGTAAAAGCAACAAGCCACGAAGGAAAGCTATATGTATGACAGAAAAAGACCAGGACGCATACGATTAGCCCCAATTAATGACTCAATGAGATAACGTAGGGTGTAAGAAGGGTTGGTATTCGAGCAAGCGATATCCCTGCAATAAGAAATATAAGGAGAACTATGAAGAAGTCGTGGATACGTTGCTTACAAAATGGGAGTTCTGTTGCGATCAGTTGCTTTCTGATCTTGTTACGAAATAATGACTGAATTCGTGTTTGATTTTTATTTTAAAAGAATGCGTTATCATTGGCAGGCGACACCAAGTCATTTTCAAATATCTGAAGGGTCTTCAACTATGTAAACAGCTACGAATGCCTCAGTTTGCGATAAGTAAAAACACTGAAGAATTCTTTCCAAAACGTTTCAACCTTTCACGAAATCTGGAACGGATCATGCTGTATTTAGTTGATGCAAAAGAGCCAGGTGAAAATAATTGCCAACCGGCGATTTCGGCTCCTTTAAACTTTCTATGAGGTTGTTAAAAGCTTATGAAGTTACAGAGGATAACCATTTAACTAGGAAAGAATAAATTGACCTCTTTAGCTAGTCTAGTCTTACAGCCTTTAGCTAATCTAGTGATAGTCGTAGATTGGAGAGAGCACAACTGAAAGAGGCATAAGTGCTGTATACAAAAACAATCACTTCACCTATGAACGTTTGCTGTAGAAAGTTACCTTAACGCTACTAAATAGACGTTTACAAGATATATGCATTTTGGTGTAAAAAGTCAAACACAACCTAAGTTCTTTGAACATCTGTAACGTCTTTCAGGAACATAACTCTTCCTATAATTTAAGACAGTCCGACTCAGTTTCAATTTCCAGGTATAACAAAGTAACTTATGGTAAACATTCCTTGCGCCATTTAGGACCCAAATTGTGGAACAAACTGACAACTGCAGACAGATCAGTCACATCGTTAGCCAGTTTTAAAAATCGTGTATGTAAACGTGACCTCAGCTTTTTGTTATATGATAGATACAGGAGCTTTGCTCTTCGTAATTCTTAATTGATTTCTTAATTCTTATTTTATAGTTATTGCATATGTGTATATATGACTTAATTTTAGAATTTAGTGGATAGTATTTTTTTGTAAATAATATTATCTGTAGTAAAGCTTCTTCTTCTTCTTTTTCTACTACTACTACTACTACTACTACTACTACTACTACTACTACTACTACTACTATTTTAAATAGGCTTGTATGTCAGTTAAACCTCTAGTAATGTACATTTTGAAGTATTTGTGAAACCAATTGTAAGAACATTTTAAGAACGCTTTTTGGGTGATTTCTTACTAAGCACCCCTTAAATAAGAACATGATCAGCCTGAAACCTGAATGCGGGTGTTTACTGTATTGAATATAACCAACCGAATGATGAAATAATAATATAACAAAACAAAGAGCAGTATTAACTATGGTAGTAGTAGCCAAAACGTGGGGCCGGGGCCGGGACCGGGGTCGGGGTGTCCTTTTTTTCCAATTTTTTTTTTTTTCAATTTTTTTGTCGTTATTCTCCTGTAGTGTTACTTTCGAATATTTGGCATCTTTCCTTCATTTATGGTGGAAATTATTCAAACAATTAAGGAACACCCGGAAGCTCTTATCTTGTTTTTCGAAATTAAGTCTCATTTTCTTGTTTTCGCAAAATTGTTGTCAATGTTGTTGTGTTTGTTATCGTAAAATTGGATTCAATCCCTTGACGTCCGAATCGAATTGGCTAGCAAGCTCCTATGCGAGTCTGACTTTACTATCAACCGTTTGTAGTAACGTCAGAGACCGCCAGACGACAACATTGAAAACAACACCAACAAACAAGCAAATGAGAACGTTGCGCGACTGGGTGAAGACCATCTTGTAACTGTTATTCTGTTGTTGTTTTTTTTACGAAGTGAACATTACAATGCAATTTAAACATGTTTTAAGTGTGGAGCTCATCGAGTCTTCAGTGTTAGCGTATATTCCATAAACTCCAACTACGGAAATTCTTCTCAATTTCGAAAAACAAACTCCGAGTTTTACGAATTTTCGGAAAGACGAACTCAGATGCTCGCAAAAACCAACTTCGATTTTAAAACATAGAAAAACGAAGTCCCGTAGGTTCCTTATTTTTAAAAAATGTTTTTTCCACCATAAATGAAGGACAGATGCCGGTTATTCTCAAATTAACAGTACCGGAGAATTGAACAACAAAAATTGAAACAAAAAAGTTTCGAAAAGGAAAGACACCCCGACCCCGGCCCCGACCCCGGCCCCGGCCCCGGCCCCGGCCCCGGCCCCGCGCTTTGGCAACTACCCTTCCACTGAGCAATGGCTCGGTAACACATGCTGATTGCGACGAGTATCAATCCCGTCGAAACGAAGAAAAGTCCAAGATTTATTTCAACGTATTGCGTTGCTGCATTACTTCGGAAAGTGAAACGTCGGAAAATCGATATTGATCGATGCCATATCGATTTCAATTCAACTGAGTGAGTGACAATTAGCAATCTTGAAAAAATCGATATTCAAGGTCGTTGACTTATAGATTAGTTTACATCTGATTGAGTGACAAATTTGCATATTCTGACCTCTAGCTAGCGATAGTCCTTTATTCTCTATTTTCGAATTCCCCATAATACACTTTGTTTGCCCCCCAAAGTTTGCATAAACCATTGTTTTCAAATGCTCTTGGGAATATGCAGTGTCCCCAAGAGCATTTAAAAACAATAGTTTATGCAAAATTTGCGGGGCAAACAAAGTGTATTATGGGGAATTCGAAAATAGAGAATACGCATCGGTATCCACGACCAAAAAGTCGGAGTAACGCAATATGCATATTCAGAATCTTGAATTTAGAGGGGTATAATTTATAAGC
>NC_090871.1:27950789-27953289 GCF_036669935.1 Montipora foliosa | reverse complement strand
AGGTGCATGCGAGCTATTGCTATTTCCTATTTTTTTGTTTCTTTAAAATTCGATTGTTCTTCAGGGAATTTTTCCTATTTTTTGTGCTCATGGCTGGAGAAAAATAATGTTGTAAGCTTGTGCTTCATGTTGGCAAAACAATTATTTTGAACCTCGCAATGGTGACTATAATGATGCATGTCCATTTAATACTGCTATTTTGTTCCCACTTTTAGATTTTCTTATTTTGTGACCCTTTTATCCACTTGACACCCTGTAAATAGCAATTTGTTGAAATTACTGTATACATTATGTGGAGGGGAAACCTCTGCAATGCAGCATGCCAAAACACTATAATTTATACAAATGAACTTCTAATTCACATTAACTCTGAACTGCCAAATATTTAGGACTTGCTTTGTGCCCACAAGTCAACTTGAAATTTAAATAATACTCAATATTTTATCTTCCAACCTCATCAGAAAGTAAATTCAACTTAAGCTGGTCAATGCCTTGAACAAGTTTCAATCTTAAGATATTTGGGTATGTCACTATGTGAATTGAACATCACCTTTCCTGGCATCATGATCTTCATTATACATGTATTTGTGACAATAATTATTGCATTGCATCATAATTAAGGTAAAGCATTATCTCAGTGAACATTGTCTATTCAATATCTATTATTCGCTTATTTACCCATATTCACTAAATGGCTACATATCTACATGTACATGTATCTTCATACTAGATTCTGCAAAATCTTGAAAAGACATAACGCAGGTGGTTGGTAGGCAGGGATGGCACTAGGATTTTTCAATCTGGGTCCTGGGACCCGCATGTTCGGCAAAATTGGGGTCCCCAGCATTTGTTGGGGGTGCCAAAATCTTGGTGACTCTCTGCGAGAAAAAGAGTATGTTTTAGATTATGAGAAAGAGAGAGTAACCAACTTGGAATTAATATTGACGCATATGCATATGCATAGTAGGACCGGTCGACAAAGGCGTTTTCTAGAGCCGTTACATTCATTCCTGGACAAGAACTCTGTTAATGAAAGAGCACCCTTCCCAAGGGTTTACGCATCACTGGTTTCCTCCCTTAGGAGCAACGAACAGTGACGTCTTTTGCTATATATTTGCATTCAGTGACTTGCAAAGTACATTCCTCTGAAGAAGACCGCAGAAGGCGGTCGAAAATTTAGTTTTAACCTTTTTAGATGTTTTAAACCCCATTTCTTAGAACTTCAATTGTGATCACAGATCGCTCCAACAGTTTTACAAACAACAGAATATACTGACAAATCAAAGCAAGTTGTGTGAGTTATTTAAGTCAGTGCCTTGCGTCCTGGGACGCATTAAAATTTCGATGATGCATTTTTTGGATTTTATTTGCGTAAAAATGCACGATTTCTGCGTTAACGCGATCCCTGGTAGGGACTGGTTAGTGCAGTAGTTTCACCTTAAAAGCATTGTCATCATCAAGGCTGAGTACATCAGGGGCAAGTTTATTCCAATTACAGATTGTGCATGACCAAAAGCTGTATTTATATTCATCACACATTGTGGGGTAATTAAAAAGTTATTAGAATCATCAATGACGTTCCCCTACTGCGGGTCTAAAACACAGGTCACATTTGACCGGTCACTCGTTGCAAATCATTGTTACACCTTTTTGAAAGTAACCCAAAACCCTCAATTTGGCTAACGCCAGCCTAAAAACCAACCTTGGGCCTAGGGTTAGCCAAATTGAAGGTTAGGGTTACTTTCCAAAAGGTAAAACAATGACCTGCAATGAGTGACCTGTGGAATGTGACTTGTGGTTTAGACCTGCTGTTCCCCTACAAGATTATATTACCTCACATTATCTTTCGTTAGGTCTATTGAAATGTCACGATAATTATTGTTGAAATGCACACAAGTAATTATGTATGATTATCTTGGGTTTCTAAGCAATATAAAAATAATAACCAACTCAGGATGTGTCTTTGCAGCATTTATTCCTTCCTTCCTTATGCTATGACAGATACACAACAATTCTGGTCATCTGTTATTGGAAAATGACCTTCCCCTTTCTCTTCAAAACAGCATATCTAAAATCCTATTTTAAAAAGCAATTTTTTAACACTATTTTGCCTAATACTGATTTCCTTACTCACTGGTATGTACAGCTACACTTGTATTTGCTTATTTATCAGACTAAATATTGCAACTGAATGGATATCCTGTTCAATACATTGAGTACAACTGGTACATTTATGTTAAGAATATAATAATCACCCTTTGCCTGAGATAGTTGTTAACTTGAATGTATTCACACTACGGATGGCAGTCACAAATGTTTCACCTGGTTACGTCACAATTACTATTTCAATTAAGCATTTCACATAATTTTTAGGTATAATGACTTCCAAAAAAATTAACTTGTACTTTCTTCAAAGTTATTGTAAATAAGATGACAAAATTTGTATAAACTACCTTTAATGTTGTAATAATAATTTATGGGCAACCTACCATATGTAAAT
>NC_090871.1:27928289-27943289 GCF_036669935.1 Montipora foliosa | reverse complement strand
AGAACGATGCAAATATTAACGCTTATTACTAAAAGCAATCCTACCCTCACCTCCCAGTTTCTTTTTTTACCCGACGTACTGTCCACTAGCTCACAAACAAAACTGGAGATATGGGAACGAACGCGCAGGATTATCGCGACCCGAAGAAAGAAAAGAAGAGTCAAAGCCGAATCATATACTTCGTACCTTCGAAGAAGATTCCATTTTGCCATCTGTCTGTTCTGTACAATATCAAAACTCACTGGCCTTTTACCATTTTTTGTTACTAAACAGATGTATGGAAACATAAAATTTGTACTGATTTATTAAACCTATCATCTACTTGACATCTTGTACGCTAATTACCCAAAAAGAGTCAGCCAATTTGGCCCTCTCAATGATAAAAACCGATTTTGTTTATGAGTGTCAACTAACTCCACTAACTCGACTTTATATTTTCCAGAATGTAGTTTTACATCTTCTACTGAAACCTTTGATCCTAGAGCGATGTATCGGTACCCTAAAAGACATCGGACAGCAAGGATATTCGATACTGATGCCAGGTCTACAAAATCCCTGTTCCATAAGACCCATTTAGATAATACGTGGTTATAGTGAGAAGCACATTCACATTCACTAATCATTTCCGACAAATTGCCTGTAATTGCCTTGTCTCTCGATTTTACAGGGATCTCAAAATGGATACAGATAGTCTTTGGCATGGCTACATTGAATTCTTGGAGCGCGTTGCTGTGATAACGTTCAAAGAGGTCGTACATGTCGTAGCAGATGAGATGCGATACACTGAATTGCTTGTTTACATTTTCCATCAGATCTTGTCTTAATTTTGGAATCCTCCTGCAAGTACTGGACATCTTTTTCTTGGTCTGGCAATACATCAGCCAGATTTTTTCGACGTTTTGCTGCCAGTCGGGAGAAAAAGCTCTGGAATTGGTTCTTTGCCATCCACTCTGTTCTAGTGAACAGACGTTCTTTATGTTCATTTTTTGCAATTGGCATTCTACTGGAACTTGGGCATGGTCTGCTTTGCGTCCAGTTCTTTCTCCAAGGGTAAACCGAGCCGTTAGATACTCTTTTGCCTTCTGTGAAAATCTCACGTTACTCCTTTGTTTTCTAAGAGCCCACCCTGTTCGAAGAGGCGAGACAGCAGTACTGACTGCCGGAAAGGATGTTGGTCCCTTGGAATCTGACGAACAGCCTTGGATATTAGCGGCGTCAACCGATGAGAATTTGAGAGCCCAGTCTCTTCTGATAGCATCATACTGGTTTACTGTGCTGACGGTATGCTTGCCGAGGTCCAGGTGCAGCTCCAGTTGCTCAAACGTTTCGAAAGGCTCAACACATCCAAGAACGGAACAGTCGAAGAGTGGCGCCAGGCTTCTCTCTTAGCAGGGGGATCATAAAAACCTTGGAAGTTGTGGTTGCTGCTGAAATGGTCTATTTTGTTTACAGAAAGGAGCTTCTTTAGTTCTTGGACAAACCCGTTACTGCAGCAGTTGTTCTCCTTGCTGGGTGTTGTGATAATGCGCTCATCGTGTCCGCGGCAGTTAGAACATTGTGATCTTCGTTGCAGTAAGTGCCGATCGAGGACTTCATCGCACAGTATACGGTCACAGATGTCCTTGCCAGATTGCGGCTCTGAGTAGTGATAGCCTTGAACTGTACGTAACGTTAACTCTGTTTCCGACATCTCTTACAGCGGCTATCAGGGAGCTGACAGACCTCTGCATCCGGTGTGGAAAGAAAGTACACTTGATTTCCAGTCCTGGATAATCTTTCGAATTCCTGGGGTAGGGATGTCGGAGCTCAGCACCACGGAAAGAGCCTTCACTCGAGGTTATTGAAGCACAAGACTATAACTCACTTTGAAGTAAATTGGGAAGACGTGGTCAGTAAAGGAGGCTATAAGGACATTGTAAATACGTTTCTTTTGGCCGGGAAATTATTATAAATTAACGCTTCCCCCTTCAATAATTCCTGTATTGGTAATTCTAATAAGATTTCTTTTTTTCTTACGCCAACTAGTAAACTTCGGTGCGTTTTTTTGCAAACACTCTCCGTGTCTTCCTGCATCCGTAATCCGTCTCTTCTTTGATTTTAAAGTTACTTGAAGAATGTTTTAGGCTTCTGACGGTGAGCTTATGCGCCAATCAAATCGAAACTTTAACATCCCCCCACACTCCCCCAACCGGGCAAAGCTTTGTCCGCGTGGGGTGGGGAAAATTGAACCGGAAGTGTTAGGATTTTTTTCTTTTTCGGGCGCCGAAGTCGCTAACAGCTATAAAACACGTGTTTGGACGAGATGGAAGAATTTAAAGGAAGAGATATAGCATTTGTGAGCGATTGGCTTCCAAAAATATCTTCAAAAGTTGTCTGTAAAGGAATTTGGCTGCGTAATTCGTCCTTGTCATACTATAGAGTGAATACAGTATGGTACGTTTTCACATCCTCCATTTCATAGTTAAAGCTCTGAAAGCTGTACGTTTCTGTTAGAGGTAATCAACAGACCCTGAACAAATTAAAATACATGCAGTCATAAACGCTCTAGGCTCTGTTGTTGATAAATATACAGTTCCCTCGTTAAACAACCTTTGCCGTGTTTCGGAGTTAGAGCAGCTTGCTTATTACCATTGTCCGACTTAATTAATTCAATTTTCAAGTCATTTTTAATTGTATCAATATTAAAGTTGTGTTTTTGTTGTAGCTCAAGTCTGGTAACTAGATGCTTCTGTGAAGCATACACTGGCTTGCCTGTGGTACGTGCTACAGAAAATCAGAAGGCACTGAATTGTGTGGTATTGAAATACAGCATTCCAGTCTCTGAAGAATAACAAATAAAAGAGAAGCGAGAAACATTGGCTTCTGGGCTGACATGTTGATAATTTTCAAGTTCCCTCACAACTTCTTTTCACCACAAGTGTGCCCTATGAGCATCCGAAAACTTTGTGATACTAAACTTCACTGAAGTCAAGCCCTGTTTCGCGGGGTTAGTGTTGGGATGGGAGACCAAAACAATAAACCCCTCATAAAAAACAGAAATATCTGACCGAAAATACTATTAACGCTAACAAATGCGAACTCAGCAAGGTACAGATTCTGTTAGCTTGCTTTATGCAAAACAAATATTGATGAAAAAGCAAATAAATATTGATACACAGTTTTCAGAAAGAGCAGAAGGAAGTTTCCCGGACGGTCGATCGAGAATAAAATATTTACGACATGAAAACAACATTAATTTTGAACCGTGAATATAGAATATAAAAAGTTACGATCAGCGACAAACATTTTGGGAGATTTTTGCTACGTTCAAGTAAATTGCAAAATCGAAAGTGACATGGCCGGAATTCAGCGGGCGCCGTGATTAAGTTACCGCGGCATGTTTACTCGCCAAACAGTGAAGCATCTGTGTCAAATGATGGCAAGATATCGGGTTTTTGTAAGTTTCTTTTTCTGTCAAGTGTTATAAAGTTTGACAATGAAATGAGCGAAGTCAAAACAAAGATCACAATCGCCCAACTCTTGTTTATGCAAAGTCAAAATTTACCCTCCAAGACGCGTACGACGTTATTTATCACCAGGTAATTCCATCATTTTGGAAATAGCAGCTACTTTATTATTCATCTGCGTCACAAGTTTTCACTGATTTTGGGCCTCATTTTGTTGAAACTCAAGCACGCTTCCAACAGGCCTGTGAACCCTTCCTGCTTACAGAGCAATACTAAAAAACTTCTCCCATATCACATTTGAACCTTAAGCTCGAAAATTCAATACACAACATGATATTATAATTCACAAAGGCAGAAAATACCACAGAATCCTTTTCCAGCGAAAATTTTATTGAAACAAAAAACATATTTGCTCTTAGAGGCGAAAACCTCTTCCTATTTGATTGCGTGCGTGAAGACAAGGAACTCAATTGTGTCAAATTACCATGTACTTCAGGTAAATACTGCTCACTTTGATTTCGTCTCGACGGGCGATAGATTGTTGTCGAAGTTCAGTACTCGTCGCTTTTGAGATTCATGCCTAGTTTATCCAACTGACTTTCCATTATTGAGCTCCATAAGGGTATATTTTGTTTAAGGATCCACTAAAACGCCATTCGCGTTGCATGACTTTCGACGCCATTGCAGGCTGAGTTAATGATTCTACTGTGTCCACAAGAGCAATCTACGCAGTTCCACTACCCTCTCGATCCTAAGAAAATACGCGCAGAAGGCTCTATACACAAAGACACTACTTACCAGGGGAGTGACAGGCAAGACTTTTACCGACACGGAAAAAAAAAACAAAAAAAAAAAAAAAGAAAACAAACAAACTAAACGTAGACCTCGACTGGGTTTGCCCATAGGCAACCCAGTAAAAACGGCACATCATATAAAGGGTCACGAAACATGTGTTAGCATGTTTATATACAAGCTATATTAAGACGACAGGAGCCCGGCGACGACGATTGTTCTTTAGTTGGGTATGACAGACAAATCCGACCATAGGATAGGGGAGTTGAACACCATTTTGGCCCGAGGGGGCGGGAATTTGATATGCATTTCAAATGCCCGGGCTTTGCCCGGGGGAAGGGGATTTTGAAGTTTCGAGTTGATCGGCGCGTTCTTGTCATTCAGTATTCCAATACGCCGGTCTAAACCAAGTTCTATGGTAAAAAGCGATTAATACTGGAACTTGCAATAGATACCCTGATTAATAAACATATTTTTGAGTAGTTTTGTTGTTCTAGACTAGTTCGTTTTTACACCGAATTTGGTCTCAGTAAAGGGCGAATAGCAGCACCTAGACAATTTTTCCGAACATCAACCTTTTATTGGCTTTATTGCTGGATCATGTCCAAAGGAAAACTTTTCATATTCACAGTTCCACCTTCTATCTCTATTTTCGGCGTTGTATTTTTCAGTCTCGTTAAGTTATTCCGCGCCTTTTTTATTTTATGAAGTGGTGGAGATACCTGGGTATACGTAGCGTTGTTCACGTTGATGATAGTCTTGGATGACCTCGAGCGAACCGAGTCAGCCACTAAAGAAAACTCTGAAGTCATCAGGTCAGATTTCGCCCCTCGCAGGCTTCTTAGTCAACGAGGATCGCTACACAAGTCATTACCCGGTTTGGTATTGTCAAGGAAGGTGCCCAGGGGAGGGTGGGAAGATTTCATAAGGAATCAAGAATTGGACAGTTGGGCAGACTATTCTTTGTGTCCTGAAGGCACTTAAAGTACCTAAATTATCAGCAAGACAGTTATGCTAAGCTTTGGATTAGCCCTGTCCTAAGAAATTTAACTCGCATCTTGACTAAACACTGACAGACCTCTTTTGCTGTGCCCCACAAGATTAAATGGGACACACCTTTTTTGCTTGACAAATACAACAATTAGGCATATGCTTGCGAAGCCTTATTCAGTTTGGCGTCACAAACATATGCCTACAATGTTGTGAATGAAAGCGCTTTAAAGCCGTCGTAGTTAAAAAATATCGTGGGTGTTTTAGCTTGACACGAGGTAATGTTCCTGGAAAACTGATTGGACAAATTAGGTTTTCGAATAATGGTGTGTACCAAGACCAGAATGCTTCAAGCGACTTTTTTCTGCGAGACAAATTTTACAATTAAAGAGCAAAAAATCTGAATCATAACAGAGTAATAGAGCGTTTTGACAAAGCATTCTGCTCTACTGTTTAAATTTATTGCACGGCAACGAAGTTCAGTAATAGTTGGAACACTGATCAAGTTAATAAGTTGAAGCTCAATGAATTTTATTTATCCCTTTAACTTCTCTCGCTTGAAGCTCAGTACATCTAGGCAGGTGCATTACCTCACAAGATAAGGAATTAGGGAATTCTACATTCAACAAACCAAGATAGGGAAATTGATTTAGGGGATAACTGTGCTTGTAATACAAGACGTGCACGAGGGGATCTGGGGGAGGGTGCAGTGGGTGCGCACCCTCCCCCTGACATGACCTGCGGTTTTCTAATAAAACTGCCATTCTGCCAAAAAAAAGTCACCAGTCAGCTACGCCATTCCTTAGTGGTGCACCCCGTCCTAGGAAATTTCCTGGATCCGCCCCTGACGTGATTGGCAACAAAAGAAGCTTCTAGCAAAAGCAACTACCCAACTTGTGTACAACCTATGAGTGAATTGGCGATAGCTGTGAACGCTTCAGCGAAATAAAGGGATGATTAAAACTTATTGATTGTGATTCATTAAGGATATAATCACCTCCAATAGCAGCCAGAGAAGGAATTCAGAATAACTTTGAAGAAATTCAAATTTCTTGTGAAAGCTTATTTTGTTCAGTCATGAATTGAATGTCAAAAAATCTACAGTACTTGGCCTAAAAAATGGCAAGGTCGTCTGATTTAGCACCTCAACTTCAACACCTTTGAACAATTTTTTAAAAATTAATTGTCAGTACTTGCCTTATTTAACCCACCTAGCCCTCTCGTAGGCCTTTTAAGAGCAAGTTCTGGGTTTTAACATACACGTCGAATAATGTGATGCATAATCATTCATGGTAATTTCTAAACTCGTCACAATGTGTCACAAGTCTGCGAATTTCATGTATTACTTTTATGGTTAGACTCTTGGAAATTGTGTACATTTTTTCCCACTGATTGACAGTTTGAAAACGCTGTTTTATGACTGTCAGCTGTAGCGGAGCAAGCAATTTAAAAAATCTTACAAAGAAAACACAAATCGGGGAAATTGACCACCGGAAGGGCTTGTTCCGTTACCGTTCTGTGTACTTTTCTTAAATGTAAACTGCACGCCTGACACGTCCACCAAAGAAAGGCCGTTGTATCCCTGGCCAGAGGGGGGCCCAGAGATTAGTGCTTCGATATTATAATCCGTGTTTTTCTTTACATCAAGTGGCGTGTCAAAAACAATTTCAAATCCAAAGTAAGTATCACGATTGTATTCCATTTGCTGTGACCTAAAGCTATCCGTCTTGGTTTTAACAGTCAAATGGCTGTCAAGATCCTTGATCACTAATTCAACATGATAGTCGTTGTTCACTTTGCCAAATAAACAAATTCCATGCAACTTGATGTTGTTGTTCACGCTAAAAGTAAGGAAGTCTTTTGTCCCTCTGTAATCCCAACACCGACCCCTAGCTACCCCTATTTACCCTGTTAAATCTATCACAGGTGCGAAACACAGGGGATAAATCTGACCGCTTTGTCTCTGGAAATCCGACTGGGGTGGCCACCAATGCTGAATTGAAGAACTTTACGAGGTTGACTACTTCGTCTACAGTAAGGATTTTTGCGTCAAGGACAACGGTTGCAAATTCTTGTTCTTTCATCAAGGGAAAGCGGATTTTTTTAACTACTGCTTCCCCAAGAATCCCTCTTTTTGCTTCGCCATTTGCTTCTAAGCCTTGCTTTTTGCATTGCTTTGTCGCCCACAAGTGAACAGCTTTAAACAGGTCGATCTCTTTCATGGTAAGAGTGTCTCTTGCGATGATTGCCTCAAGCAAGGACCGTTGAATTGTCGAAAATCCATCTGAGTTCGCGACTGCTTCCGACTGTGTGTCGATCACTTTCCAACATCGATCTACCAAGGCTTTGTCGTCGTACTTTTCAGCCAATGGAAGGATGCTGAGGACATTTGATGGGTGTAAATTATTTTGCACATATTCGCTGCATTTATCAACCAGTGAAGGCACCATGTATTTCTTTGCCAAATAAAAGACCTCCATAACATTGCTTCCGCTTAAATTCACTTCATCGCTGTACATGAAACGAAACAACTCCAACAGACTGTTGTATTCACAGTCAGGCAGTTCAATGGAGCCACTAGTTTGCGCTAGCTCACCGTAAAACATAGCTTCAAACACAGGACTACCAATGGACAGCACAAAGTTGTGAGCTGCAATAATTTGCTTGCTTTCACTTTCGCCATCGCTTTCAGATTTACGAACTACGAACTTCACATCGCTGAAAAGGTCGTTGTTCAGCATAAACATGGTTCTTTCTCGGATTGTGGGCCTCTTTGCTTGCCAATTTTCCCGGGCAGACATCTTCGTTTTGAGAGGCAATTTAGATATGTTCACGATACTCCGCTTCCCTTCGTTGTGTCTGTCAAGCCGATGCTGAGCAACGTGACGATTCAGCCTATGAGACATACGTCACACACCGCCCCTTGCTGTGTGATGTGTGATGCATGAATATTCTGGCTTTTTACGTGACGTCGCAAAAAAAACTAAAGTTACAAATGTTGAGTTTCTTCCTTCATCGGGTTAAAGCCACTTAAAAAAAAAATATATCTGCTGGCCTGTTTTAAGGTTGGTAGCATGCTTTCTTTTTGAGAAAAAGCAGTTTGAATTTTGGATTTCGTCGCTATACGTGACATCTGGCGTGACATTATGCATCATATTATGCATGGATGGTTTCTGATAAAAGGTCCATGTATTGTTATGTGATGGTCACAATCAAACGTCAAAGTTGTTCTTTTCGAAAATTCATTTTATGGAAAGCCAGATAAATAAAGTTCACTCACCCACTATTTTCTGCGTTGTCCTGAGTGATTTGATGGGTTTTTGGGACACTTCGATTTCTCCTTCAGATCTGACGCGTCGTCACATACAATATAAATAGACAAGAAGGCGTGCAACTTCCAAGACCGCTCACAGCCGAGTGCGTCAAGAATTCAGCCGAATTTCTCTTACTTCCAAAGGTTATTATTTGTTATTTGTTATTTATTTATTTATACATTTGTTTGAGAAGGTTGAAGTTTTGGCAGCTATTCAGCTGTTGTGGACCTACAATACCCACCCAGGTCGCTTGCCTCCCCTCTGGCAATTGAAAAGTCGATAATTTTGCTAGCATCGTGCCAAAAATCATCGCATTCACATGGCTCTGCAACCTCAAAATCCTGCTCGATTTTCAAGCTTCGCTCTGGTTTTTGCTATCGTTAGATGATGCGGACAGGACTGAGCCATCATTGGAATTTGGCCGGGCTGAGATTAAAGAGCTTTTATGTTGCATTGATGTGTTCTAGCCTGCATTTATAAGGGCTTCAAAATCTCACAAGATCCCTCAAGCCGATGACGTAGAAGAATTAAAAAACGAAACAAGACTTACCTGGAAGTGGAAGTTTGATTGAGATTCTTCTACGTCATCTTAGGCTTGAGAGATCAGGTGGGAGATTGCATTGCGCATACGTACTTCAGTCTTGAAAGAGATATGGCCTGGATCTCTACTAGGGTGGTTACCTGATCCTTCAAGGCTAAAATGACGTAGAAGAATCTCAATCAAACCTCGACTTCCAGGTATCGTCATCGGCTTGAGGGATCATTTGACATTTTGAAGCCATGATAAATGCAGGCTAGAACACATCAATGCAACATAAAAGCTCTTTAATCTTAGCCCAACCTGGAAAGAGCATCACATGAAATCTTATCACATGCTTGAGTACATTGACCAGTTAGCTATTACTAACTTCAACTTCACTAAAATACTGCAGTCTCAATTCAGGCCTTATAGATGGCTTCAGCAAAAGTATTTTTGTGTTGAATAGGCACACAATAATGTTTAGCAAACGTTTGCTGGGGGGACCATCCCCCTGTACGAAGTATAGCCATTTGAGGTACTCCTGCCTGCGAAGCTGCTAAGGGTGAAGCACTTCGTGTACTATGTGCACTAAATCTAGTGGTGTCAATAACAGCTAGTTTAAGCATAGACATTATCCAGCGCCTAAGAGTATTAGCACTGACAGCATGATAAGGCTTCTGGTATGTCAAAAACAACCGAATTTCTTGCTCTCTTAATGACTGTGTTCTCTTAAGATAATGTGACAACGTTTCAACAACACAAATCTCAGGGTTCTCAGGGAAAAAACAAAGTTCGATGACTGGGGACTTGACAGAAGGCCTTCCTTGTTTTAACAAATCAAACTTGAATGTAAACTTGTCCTTTTCCTGCATCGTGCAACTTAGATCTAACTTGTGCAATGACTGCACCCTCTGTGCCGGTACTAGGGCAACTAGAGAGGCAGTTTTCATTGAGAGGTCCTTAAAGCGAGAGAGCCATATTGTCTTTCCATTGTCGAAAATAGTCCATCACAATTTTAACATCCCAAACGATGGTATAATGAGACTTCGTTGGCCTCGAAATGTAAACCCCTCTCATAGACCGTCAAATCAGTTAAGGGATGATTTCCAACGGAACATGTGCTACCACAGTCAAGTGAGGATAAGGCAGAGTGAGCAGTGTTAAGAGAACTGTATCCTAGCCCCAGCTCATAAAGTAGAGTTAAAAACTTTAACACATTATTTACAGAAATGTCATGCGAATAAATCTTCCTTTTACTGCAGAATGATGACCACGTGTTAAGATAGACTTCATACTGGTGTTGGGTGGATTTCCGCCAGGACTGCAACATGATTCCCCTAACTTCCTCTGGAACTCCTTTTGCCTCAAGGCATTTCCGGATACAAAACATGCCATCAGTTGCATTTTCTTCCATAGTGAGTGATTTGATTGGCAATGTGGCAGTCTTAACA
This sequence comes from Montipora foliosa, assembly GCF_036669935.1. NCBI lineage: Eukaryota > Metazoa > Cnidaria > Anthozoa > Scleractinia > Acroporidae > Montipora > Montipora foliosa. The sequence goes on along the minus strand of NC_090871.1, from coordinate 27,932,776 downwards.
GGTTCTCCTTCCTTAGTAACAGCCTTGGCAGTTGAATCGACATGGACATTATCCTGGGGTAATATGTCTGAGTGGGCCACATGGGTGCAATAATCACTCCCTCTGCCTTGTCTGTCGTGATCTTCTGTAAACATCTGGGAATGAGAGAAAAGGGGGGTGGGAGGGGGGTGAGGGATGCATAAAATGTTTTTCTCTCCCACAGTATTGAAAAAGCATCCACAGCAGTTGCACCAGGATCTGGTTTCCATGATACATAATTATCAATCTGTTTGTTTAAACTGGAAGCAAACAGGTCAGTCTCAAAAGGGCTCCACAATTGGGATAACTTTTGGAAGACCTCTGACCTGTCTTCAACGTCCACTCCGTTCGATCATGAAATACCCTAGATTTGTCGTCAGCCAAGATATTCTGTTTCCCTGGCACATGAGCTGAGCTAAGGAATATATTTCAATATCATAACAGGCTCTTGATTTATATTGCCTCCCATATTGTTTATGTAGTAGACGGTGGTTGTGTTACGTATTTGCTTGTTACTAATATTGTTGCACAATGAATGTAATGCAAAGAGGACTGCTTTGAGTTCCAGCTCGTTAATGTGCAAGCCTACTTCCACAGGGGACCACCGACCACCTGTGGTCTGGTTGTCTCTCACTGCCCCCCACTCTTGTTTGCATGCATCTGTAGTGATCGCAATATCTGGATTTGGTGTTGAGATTTTCATGTCCGCATGGTGGATATTATCAATCCACCATTGCAAGTCCAGTTTAGCTGATGTACTAAGTTCCATTTTTGCATCAAAATCACCGAGATTTTGTTTCAAGGCATCAATTTTTTCATCCTAAAGGGTTCTATAGAACAACAAACACAATTCTACAGCAGGGGCACTGCTAATCATAAGACCAACAACTCTTGCAACCTCTCTGATGGAGGGGTGCTGGATATTGAGGAGTTCTATGCACGCCTCCCTAAGGCAGTTAGCCTTGTCTGGTGTCAGTTTAACTGTCATTTCTTCAGAATTAATGACAACCCCCAAAAAGGTTAATGCCCTTGTGGGGATGAAAACTGACTTGTGTGGGTGGATAATAAACCCCAAATCTTGGAAGAGCAAAGGGGTGTTTTTAACATTTTCCCAGCATTCCTGCTGGGTGTCTCCCAGTAGAAAAGAGGCATCGATGTAAGGGGCTACCTCATACATTTTTGCCTTATGTTAGCATACACAGGCTTTAACAGCTTAGTGAATAATCATGGGCATTAGGAATCCCATTGGGAAAGCAAGTATACTGAAAGATAGTCGAAATTTAAAAAACGATCTCTGGCTAAAATGATTAAAAACTACGAGCTTTCTACTGCCCGAACTGCAGTCTTCGACGGGTAAAATGAATGATAAGAAAGCGACGAGAAAATTTGAATAAAAAACGAGAATTGCGAAATAATACAAATGTAAATGGTTATAAATGTTTGTTAAAAAGAATGTTGTATTGCCGTTTTTCTAAAAAAAGGACGCTGTGAATAGCCGTGGGCAATACAACATTCTTTTAACAAACATTCATAACCATTTACATTTTTATTATTTCGCAATTGACGCTTTTTATTTAAATTTTGTCATCGCTTTCTTATCATTCATTTTACTCGTCAAAGACTGCAGTTCGGGCAGTCGAAAGCTCGTAGCTTTTAATCATTTTAGCTAGAGATCGTTTTCTTTATTTCAACTATGTTTCACCCTGGCTGCGGCCCTTCAATATTTTTACGTATACTAAAAGAGTTTGCCCTTCCACTTAAAACGTAAATATTTGCGGTGTCCTGGAGTTAAAGTTACCGAGTAGTAAGCTTCTTTTAAATCTATATTGATGACATAAAACAGTTAGACTTCACAAGTTAAAATAACTGACTCAATGCTTTCCATTTTGAAATGATGATACTGTACATTCCCATTGAAGTCTTTAAGATTGAGGATCAGTCTGTAAGTACCATCCTTTTTGTGTCGAATGAATGTAGGGGAGATAAATTTCCCTGTGCAATGGCTCGTCTACTCAAGGACTCCCTTTGCACAGAGCCTAGAAATTTCAGCATTGATGATATTATCTTCCTCGCTATTAAACGTTTGTATTTTCACATTATGACGGTTACATGAAGCGCCTAGTCCAAATTCAATGTCACAATGCTGCACTGTGTCAAGGATAAAGGGGTTAGAGGTCAACTTCCTCCAGTTGTGTATAAACGTTTTCAATCTACCTGCTTTGAATTGAGCAGTACTTATGAGGGGAAAACTGGCCCCCTTTAAGCATATCAAGGGTGAGTGTCTCACCTCATGTGGGGTTTGCACTATATCTGCTAGAGGTTCAGTTACGTCTTTGGCTCCTTGTTCTTCCCTCCCCCTTTTTGTGACTTCTGATATGGGTTGCTGTAGAGAGAGGGGCGCTTTCCTAAAAAAAGTACGCTGTGTATAGCCGTGTCGTTGGGGATGCAGTCGTGAAGCACGTCAGTCCTCTGAACCTCTGTGAGCCACTGTCTGGAGAATGAACTCTGCTGCAACATAGCCTTTCGTACGACTTCAGTGGTTTTCTCTATGTCCTCTAGTCGCTTTGATGTGTCACCACCAAAAGGAATTGGTTTATGGGAATGCACGAAAAAATGGATTTTCACCAAATTTGCACAGCGCAAATATAATGCAAACATATATTTACTCTAGAGCAAACCTGTAGCAAACGTGGTAAATGCCACATTTGCTACCATATTTGCACACTAGTGTGAATATAGTAGCAAATGTGGCATTTACCATGTTTGCTACAGGTTTGCTTTAGAGTAAATATATGTTTGCATTATATTTGCGCTGTGCAAATTTGGTGTAAATCCATTTCTAGCTAGATATATATGATGAAGAGAAGAGTGACATGTAATCCTCATTCAAGTCAGGCTTGATGCACTCTCTGCGGCGAGCATTTATTTCATAGTTGGCGAAGCTCATTGTTTCGATTGCACCCATGTCATCATTGAGGAAAATATCAGGATCCTTCTGAATGGCATCTATACCATGACCAGATGATTTGGTCATGTCTGGCAGCTTGTCTTTCAGGTTCAATGACTTGTCTAGCATTTTTTCCAGAATTGTGACTGACTTGACAACACAAGTCTGGGCAACTTGAGCCCTAGAGTCAAAAGAATGGGTCTGTGGTCTGAGCCTTTGCCAAATAAGCTCATCTGTACTAATGAAGTACAGTTAGCGGGTCGGATTATAAGACTCAACTTCTCCTTAAGTTCTTCCTCATCAGGCGTTTTCGTCTTAAACATCAAATGTTTAATCATTCGAGATAACTGTTCATCAATACCTGAATCAACCTTCTCCTGCATTTGTATTTCGTCTGCAATGGAGTTAAGCACTTTCTGTTTGCTCGTGGTCTCACCAGAGCCTGAATTTGATCGCGCCTTTTTCTCCGTGGTATGGTGAGAGTCAGAGAGAACATCACATTCCTCGTCGTCTGCGTTTCAGACATCCGGCTGTGTCAGTGTTTGCTCTAACAGATCACATTTTCCAGCCAGAGTATTTTTCAAGTCTCGGATCGATTCCGATAGCATATACCTCCGAACTTTTAAAGCTCGCTCTCGTCACTGGTATCGGGTTTCCGCGCCGATTCTTTCACTGAGACATTCGGCGAATGTACTGCCCAATTATTGTTTTCATCACAATAAGTCTTATGAATAGGGCCCTCTTTGCTAGGACCTGCAGTATTTTCAGTATTCAGAGAACTTCTTTGGTCTTTCTGCTGGTCTTTGTCTTTCTGAGTTGTCGTAGGGTTGAACATTTTTATTCAGGTCGCAAGTGTGCTGCCACGAGCACGCGTTCAACTTATTCGGTGAAAATCTTCGATTCTCCCAACAATATTTCCACTTTTCTCCAAAAAGGGGGCTCATTAAAGTGCTTCTACGAAGCAGTGATTCTTCTGGACGGTCGTTGTAAAATCTTAAACCCGCGAAAAAGGCAAGGGAAATGCTGCGATTTTTCTGCTGTCCTCGAAGTACAATCACGCGTACCGTACTGAAGTACGCCTGAGCACTGCAATCTCTCACGTGATCCCTCAAGCCGATGACGTAGAAGAATAAAAATCAAATTAACCAATCAAAAAGCACACATTAATAAGTTTGTCTCTCTTGGGGGAAATCTGTCCTTTTTGATTGATTAATTTGATTTTGATCAAATTCCAATGATGGCTCAGTCCTGTCCGCATCATCTAATGATAGCAAAAACCTGGGCGTAGCTTGAAAATCGAGCAGGATTTTGAGGTTGCAGAGCCGTGTAAATACGATAATTTTTGGCACGATGCTTGCAAGATTATCGACTTTTCACGTGCCAGAGGCTGAGAGGCGAGCGACCTTTGGAAGTTTGAGAAATTTGGCTAATTTCTGGAGGTACTCGGCCGTGAGCGGTCTTGGAAGTTGTACGCGTTGTCTATTTATATTGTATGTGACGACGCGTCGGATCTGAAGGGGAA